>NW_021703768.1:19816410-20269787 GCF_005190385.1 Monodon monoceros | reverse complement strand
ACCAGGATAATGTAACTTAGTAATTCTTACTAGAAGTATATACCAGGGTAATGTCTTAATAAGGATGTAAGCTCTTTAGTTATACTTCTTGAGTTCAAATCCAAGCTCTAAATTTTTCTAGCTCTGTTACCTAGAGCAAATGAGTAAAATTTCCATCCATTTTATCACAGTCCTCATTTATAAAATGAGGATAATAAAAGTCCTATCAACTTGATGGCTCTTGAACAAGAATTAAATAACAACACAGGAACATTACTTCGAACAGTGCCTGACACATGGTAAAAACACATTAACTGCAAGCTGCTAGTAATCGTATATGTATATTGTCTGCTATAAATACAAAACTTTTCTAAGTTGTAACATTTTTAAATATTATATTTATTTGATGATATAAATACCTTTATCAATTCAATTTTTTTTTTTTTTTTGCGGTACGTGGGCCTCTCACTGTTGTGGCCTCTCCCGTTGGGGAGCACAGGCTCCGGACGCGCAGGCTCAGTGGCCATGGCTCACGGGCCCAGCCGCTCTGTGGCATGTGGGATCTTCCAGGACCAGGGCACGAACCCATGTCCCTTGCATCGACAGGCGGACTCTCAACCACTGCGCCACCAGGGAAGCCCCCAATTTTCTTTTTTTAAACTAGGGCATTTCTGGTATTTTAAAAAACAGAATTATGAGTTATACATTAACTAATGCACACAAAATTTTAAAACTCATTGCACTATTGAAGTGATGAATGTATACGATATTTATCAAATAGAATATATGATCTTTTTAAAAATAATGCCTTTTGGGGCTTCCCTGGTGGCACAGTGGTTGAGAGTGCGCCTGCCGATGCAGGGGACGGGGGTTCGTGCCCCGGTCCGGGAGGATCCCGCATGCCGCGGAGCGGTTGGGCCCGTGAGCCATGGCCGCTGAGCCTGCGAGTCCGGAGCCTGTGCTCCGCAACGGGAGAGGCCACAGCAGAGAGAGGCCCGCGTACCGCAAAAAAAATAATAATAATGCCTTTTCTGGTATTAATACCCATCAAACTATTGTAACAAATGTAAATCTAAACAACCAGGGATATCTGGTATTATACATCCTGCAGTTATGATACTGAGATTTATATTTTCATGT
This sequence comes from Monodon monoceros, assembly GCF_005190385.1. Taxonomy (NCBI): domain Eukaryota; kingdom Metazoa; phylum Chordata; class Mammalia; order Artiodactyla; family Monodontidae; genus Monodon; species Monodon monoceros. The sequence goes on along the minus strand of NW_021703768.1, from coordinate 20,268,668 downwards.
CACTTTGGTTTTGAGTGACTCCCTCCCCATTACTGCTGAAATATTTTCCCTGTGAAAAAGAAAACTATTTAAATGAGATCAGATTTCTTAGAGTGCTACAAACTACACTGATAATATTTTTTATTTGCATGAATGTATGTTTAATGAATTTGCCTTTATTTTTGACACAGCTTAAAACACAATTAAAAAAAATAACTTGGGCTTCATAAATGAGTCCGTCCTAAATGACCTAATTCTGTAACTGCCTATGGTGAATTTTCCCCATTTCCCTTATTAAAGTGACAGAACTAGGAAGATTCTGAGATTGTTCTTGTATTGTGTCTTGTCACCATAGACAAAATTCTAATCTCTTCTGAATTTACAAGACTAGCAATTGGCCTTAAGAGTTTCTTTTTTTTCCTTGAGAAGCAATTTCTTAGATATACATTGTACTCTTAAAAGCATTTAAGAGTCAGGATGTTCTGTGTGAACTCATTGTTACAAATAATGAAATACAAAGTAAAAAATAACCAAAACATTTATATGCTATTCCTTTTTGGAACATGTTAATAATATCTTAAGACAGAAAATTAACAAAATTTACTTTTTAGCAGCGTATGTTCATTATTTATATTGCCTAAAAAACAAATATGAAGAATTCCACGATAGTATATTTTTAGAAATAAAGTGTTCATAAATTCCTTTTTACTACTACTGATTAATATTTAGAATAAATGTCTGAATTTAAAAATTTTATCTTGATAATGTTTGCAAATTATTCCAGTGGATTTGATTATATAATCACTGTGTATCTAGTCATATAATTTTTTTCCTACTGGAATCTCATAGGTCAATTTTAGAGAAAAGTTATGAAAAACATACTTAATTCTCTATTATCTCCATTATCTCTACATACCTTTGAAACTAATCAAAGATACATACATTTTACTGGTAATTTCTGATTATCTATGCTAATGAAGAGAAACATTAGTGGGAATCATACCTACTGAGGGGTAAGCTTTCTCTGAAGTTCTTTCACTGCTAAACAGCTTTCAGCTGATATTCTAAGATATAGGAAGAGGAAAAATAAAAAACAGCAGGATATTGATGGAATTATGAATATTAAATTATATAATGTTGACTTTTCATTTCCAAAAGAAACTTTTTCTTATTTCTAATCTGTACAAACTATTTGAAGAAACACTGCTCGGTCCTTTACAAAGGCCTATCATAATTAACTACTAGTGGGAGTGTAAATTCTGTATTTTTTTGAGAGGCAATTTTGAAATCTCTATTTTTTTAAATATTCAAATTTAATGTTTAGGTATTTAATATATAGGCATAATCAGAAATGCTCATAAAGATTTTTGTATAGTAATTTTGTAGAGTTAATGCATAACCTCTTGAAACTAATTGTTACAACAAATATTGCTCTATCCATAGGATGCATGTTAATTTTCGGGGCCTGCCGTTACAAATATCACAAACTGCATAGCTTAAAACAACAGAAATTTATTCTCTCACATTTCTGGAACCCAGAAAATCATGGCATTGGCAAGAATGTTTCCTCCCAATGGCTCTGAGAAAATCTGTTCCATGCCTCTCTCCTAGCTTCTGGTGGAAGCTGCAATCCTCAGTGTTCCTTGGTTTATAGATGCATGGCTCCAATCTCAGCCTTGGTTTTCATAATGCCTCTTCTCTTGTGTGTCTTTGTGTCTTCTTTTCTTCCTTCTCCTAAGACATGTATCTTTGCATTTAAGGCCCATCCACTTAATTCATGATGATCTCATCTCAAGATGCTTAACTAAATTACATACATAAAGACTCCTCCAAATAATGTCACATTCACAGGACATATATTTGGGGGGCTATTATTCAATCAACCACAGAATATAATATAATACAGGCTTTAAGCTTTTTGAGTAATATTTAATAATAAGTGAAAATGTTTACTGTAAAATATTCCACTAAAAACAGATATAGACTATAAATACATTGTTTTTTACATACTTATGTGTGTGTAATATGTTATTCAGTACCTTATATATATAAATTATTGGAAGGCAATACAAAGAAATTATACTAACATAATATGTTATAATGGGTGATCTTAAGGCGGTGGGGATTATAGGTGTATTTTTTCCTTTGTGTCTCCCAAATGTTCTTAAATGACTGTGACTTACTTTTATAATAATATGTTAAACGTTAATAAACTGATGCATATTTTCAGGATCATTCACTCTACTCATTTTATTAATTTTCTTAATTTCAAAAATAAAGCCAACATAGATAGCATAATATGCTTAGTTTTGGTCACAAGCACAGTCACAGTCACAAGAAAAGACTAGAAACAGTTTTCATTTTCCTTGTGGCCACTCTGTGAAATATATTCTTCCCTACAACCTCATTCTCTTTAAAGTATCGTAATTTTTTTAGGTCCTGTTTGAAAATTAGCAACCTTGTGGCTATTTGTAATCCATTTGTTAGTTCAATAAAAATACTGTATGTAAGGCCAACTGGCCCGAGGCAGGGGAACATAATCAGACTCACAGGTTGCATCAGACCGAAACTTTCCGGACCACCCAGTTCCAGGAACTGACCTGGGGACTTTCCACCCGGCCCTGCCTTCCCCCTTTCGAAGGGCGGGACTAAGGGTCCCAAGACTGATGCGACCGGCACCAGATATTGCCAAGATACCCGAAAAGACCACCAAATAAGGAATACCCTGCGCCCTCCCGGATTCACCACACCCCGTTCCCTTCTTCCCCCACAAATTCTGCCCAAACCCTCGCCAGGGCGCAACTTCTCTGGTCCTTTCAGACCAGTGAACCTCGCCCGGGAGCGTTCCCAAATAAAGCTTGTTTAAGCTCTCCCCCGTTTCTTGGTGCCGTTCCTTACACTGTATAGGGAGAGTCCAATATTACACACATTAAAGCTACTTTTTGGATTTTGGATGATACTTGTAAATCTGACTATTTTTCTGAATGAAGCATTTGCATGTGAAGTTCATCTTTACTTGAATGATTTATATGGTTTTATTGCTCTACAAACCTCTCTGAAAATCAGCCAGGAGTAGAAGATGCAGGCTCAAGTCCAGTCCTTATGGAATATAGGAGATATGACCTTGGGTAACTCATTTCTTCATTAATAAAACAAGAATAATGTTTGTTGAAGTTTTTAGGGATCAATATGTAACATTACTTCATTCTTTCCTAGTTTAAATTCAATAAAGAAATATGAGAGGAGGCAAATGTTGATGAAATGTAATTCATAATAGTGATAAATCTAATTGAATAAAATGGCTTCAGGAACTGTCAAATGGATGTGCTAGCAATTTCTCCTGAATTAAAAGTCAACTCCATCACATCACAATTCTCCCTAATGCAAAGCCTGATCCAACAAGTTTACCTTGGCAGCCATAAAAGAAAGAAGCTGCAAAGTACGTGCCTAGAGAATGGAGTCTTTCTCCCAGTTGGTCTCCTGTATCCAATAAGCCATTCCTTTTCCTCTAGGGAGGTCAGTGATGGAGTCTTCAGAAGTGGGAATTATAACTCCCACACTTTCCTTTATTTCTCTTCCTTTACTTCCTTCCCATTGAAATGTAAAACATGAGCCCTAAGCATTCTCCCTCACATAGGATTTGCATTCCTTCCTCTTAGGTAATGTGAGGATTCAATGAGATGTTAGTTTTGGTCTTCTCACCGTTCATCGCCTCTGGCGCAGAATCTGCAACAGGAATCTACAAAAAATGTGCTCCTAAAATAGACATTACCCTGCAGTAATTTTATGGTTTTGCTCATACTATTCTCCCATTACTCCACTTTGGTATTGTTCTTCTCTTTTTCTTACAGCTTCCTCAAGTTTCTCTACATCACACAAATAAACAATTCTTTCCTTTTATTTTCAGAAAAGTCTCTTACATCTTTGTAGTAACATGCAGCCAATTAATATTTGAATTCTAAGTGATGGTGAGCATTTATTCTGCTTGGGCAGCACCCACTGGTTGTTAAATATTTTAAATATTTCTCCTATTTATTTCATTACATTATGATAGTTTAATGGTTATTCAGTGGTTAATTAGCTCAATGAGGAGTGCCTTAAAGCCTGGGCTTTCACTTACTCATTTTTATGTTGTATTTGTGTGTGTGTGTTTATGTTTATTACTATGCATACTTTGCATGTGTTACATAATGTAAACTACAAAGTGATATATAATTTTAAGGCATTTAAATTCACTTGAAATTAAATATTACTGATTATTTCAAAGACAAAGAATTCCAAATGATACATAGGGGGTTTAAAATATTCTCAGACCTGGGCTTATGGAGTATGCATATTGTATTTTTTATACACTTTCCACAAATGGTTTTTAAATTGATGAAAAAATGTAAATATACTTAGGCTAATGAGGTCCAATGGAAGAAGCAGAACACATTACTGATCTCTTGCTCCCTCCCCCCTCTAACTGCTTCTTCTAACAAATACTGGGAGACCCACTGCAATAGGTAAGCGGATAGAGTTTGCTTCTTTTTGTTTCCCCATCTCAACCCACATGGGGAGGTTTTTGCTTAGTGCTTTTTAACACCTTCTGAACTTATTTCTCTTTATATCTCTTTATATTATGGATTCAGGCTCTATTTTGCCCTTTATCTCCTTCCTAGGCTCCTCTCTACTGTGTTCTCTGTGAGATGAAATTCTCCCTTCTAAATATCGTGTTCTTATCAATTTTACTGCCAATGTTAATTTTCAAGAACCTTTATACAGAAAAACAATCTTGCTTTCAGAAATCCTGAGCAAGAAAGGTAGCAATGAGTACCAGGAAAGAGATAAATGGAGGAACAGGTAGTATCTAAAGGTTTTTGTACAGCTAGGATTTTATATAAGCTAGTTGTTTTGCCTAAAGAGCCATGTCACATAGCATTCCTCAAGATGTGACCCACTGGCCACATGCATCAGAGTTACCTGGGCTGATTGGGAAGCATGAGGATTCCTGGACCCCATTGCAAAACAGAATCTTTGGGACTGGATCCTGGGAATCTGCATCTTTTAAATCCCCTGCTTTATATTTTTGCTTTAAAGCCACCAATAGACAGGTACTTTACCCATCTCTCTCTCAAGATTTCTCAAAGTTTAGTCCATCAGGCCAGATTGAAATCAACGCTTTGTCATTTATTAATTGGATGAGTTCTATATTCTGCTGAAGATGCTGGTTTTCCATTTAATCTTAGTATGACTTGTTTTTGACAGTGATGAAACTGTTAAAGTCTAAAAATGCTTAATAAGACATTTTCAAAATTAGATGCTTAAGATGCTGGATACAGATCTCATTCTGTAATCCATTAGCTCTGTCTGGAACTGGACACTCCCTGAGCCTTCCAAAGGGATTTCCATTCCTGGGTCTATCAACACTTTGTTATAAATGTGTTGTGCTTAGGTAGGAGATTTCTGAGAAGGCTTTCAACATTATTATGCTAATGTACATCTTGGCTTACACAGAGGGATTCTATCATTCTGTCCCCAGTTGTGTTCTTTAGATCTTTCAAGTAATAACATTTACAACTGCTAGAACAAATGGCACTCACTGTGATTCAGGAGTCCTGTGCCCATCTTTCAACACAATTATGTTACTGGGTTGGCTGCGTTGTGTCAAATGGCTTCAACTGAGGAGGACAAGGGAAGACCTGAACCAGCAATCTCAGTCCTGTGACAGCAAGCAAAGAACTGCAGACTACCACTTCGGCCTTAAGCGCAAAGCAAAAGCAAAGTTACACTCTCAGAGAGAGAGAGAGCGGGCTGTTTCTGAGAAGTGAAACCAGCAATCCTGTACAGGCTTAAGGGTGTTTTTAAGGAGCATTCTGTAGGGAGGCGGGGTGAGTGACAGGGGATCATTATTGGATTGACAGTCCCGAGCTCTGTAACAAGTTCACTATTGTGATTGCTCTAAGAAACGTCCACCAGGGCAGGGGAACCACATGTAGATTTTATTATAATGATGGTATAATGAGTTTGGGTTTACTATAGGTTATATGCCTGTCTGCTCTGGGCATGCACAGCCCAGAGAACTTCTCTCATGTTACTGTGCCCCCTCTTTATCAGGATAAGTTTGCCCAACACATGACTATGGTTTCGCCCGTTCTGGGTGGGGTCAAGGGACGGTCCCCAGATGGCTGAGGTGTGACTCGATTAATCTCTCTTGTCTTTTTGCCCCAGTCACCTCCTTGCTGCTATGTCAGCAGCATCCCCAGAGGACTGGGGTGTGACCTGATTATTCCTCTTTTGTCTTTTCGCCTCTGTCACCTTCTTGCTGCTAATGTCTGACTAACTTCCTAACAATTACAAATAGTACGTTATTTGGAAACTTAATTTGTCTTTAATCCAGTTTTAATGTCACCCATCATATGAAGACCTAATGCAGACAATACTTTTAGCCCTGTAACTCTAGTATAAAAAGTTTCCTTCAATATATAGAAGAGTTCCTATTGGATATAACTGTATTAAAAGATATGGCAACCCAAGAATTTGACTATATACTATAATAAATGAAGTGCTAAATATGTCTTAAAATTATTCACGTTTGTGTCTAAAAAAAATAATCTAAAGTATGTGTAATTTTTTAAATGAATGGCTTATGTGTCTATATATATCTATGTCATGTAAAGTTAGGAAGCAATAATAAGCATACTAAAATTGATGCTTCATTTAAAACAAAAGCACTGTATTAAAATGGTCAATGGGTTATAATTAAATTATATTGGATACACTTATATAAAAAGAACACAAAAATCGTTGCTAAATATTATGTTCTCTTTGCCAGTGTTTATCTATTCTGGAACACATTGCATAATGAAATTATAAATTATTATAGGAAAAAGTTGCCATTTATCTCTCTCAGCACTTCTTTTAATGCTGTTTTTCTCTGTGAGAACATTACTGTTAATCTTGTTCACTAGCATTTGGACGGTGCTTCTCACAAAAGTCCTTCTGGAAGGAAAAAGCTTTAACGCATTATTGGTCCTTGTGTAACAATGGTGACTGCTCTTGAATAAAAAGTTAATTTGGCGGCTTCCCTGGTGGCGCAGTGGTTGAGAGTCCGCCTGCCGATGCAGGGGACACGGGTTCGTGCCCCGGTCCGGGAAGATCCCACATGCCGTGGAGCGGCTGGGCCCGGGAGCCATGGTTGCTGATCCTGCACGTCCGGAGCCTGTGCTCCGCAACGGGAGAGGCCACAACAGTGAGAGGCCCGCTTACCGCAAAAAAAAAAAAAAAAAAGTTAATTTGGGATCATCCTAAAGATGGTTTTTTTTTGGAATTCCAGCTACTGCCCCGGGCACGATAGACTGTATTTTATGGTCCCTTTAATCTAAAAATAGTATAGGCCACTTCCTGGAAATGATGTTTTCACTTTGTTATTTGTGGGTGATGAAACATTAAGTTTTAAAAATATATATATATCGTGTTCATGTTTCTTTCCTTTATCTGTTGAATAAATATCAACTTTCAAGACAATTGGCTATATTTAAACCTATGAATTTGGTTGACATCTGAATTTGATTTATTAAGTGATACATTGACTGTTTTACTTTTTCCTTAAGACAAATTTACAAGTTCTCTTGCTTTTTCAGTCATGGCAACAGTGAATTCTTAACCTGAAAATTGTCCTTAAAATGAAATAATGTTTACATTAAAAAACTCTTAATTATCTAATAAATATAGCTGCATTATATGTCTGCCTCATATATTACAAATTTGGACTTTTATATAAAGAGATTTTTGTACATAATCATAATATAAATAACACTGAAAAGAATATTTACAAGTAGAGACCACTCAAACGATCTTTGGGAATTACTGGTATTATAGAAAACCCATTTAATATTATAACAATAAAATATAATACATAAAGTATCTGACCCCAGTTCCATAACTATTAGGCAATAGAACGTTTCTTAGAAGTTGGATGAAATAGGTGTGCATATTGTGGACAAAAAAATGTTGCCTGCCATATCAATAAACAAAGGATGTTTCAGTCCTTAAGCCAACAGCCACTGAAACCACGGTGCACCCTGAGGGGAACAAAGGATGGAAATAAACAGGATACTGGCCCCAGGTAGCTGAGGTGCATATCAAAGGAATGAGTTTATTAAGCCCAGACTCTTGCATCTTCCCATACATCAAAAAGTGCAAAATTCATTAACTTGAGATGTTTGTCTTTCTTTGATTAACAGTAATCTTTTGATGTTCCAACTACTTGGGGTTTTGTTTTGCAAAAATTCCTATATTTCCTGGCTTCTCCCTTACCTCTTAGAGCAGGTCCCTCAGAGCTGTCTGAGAGGCTGCCTCCCCAATTTAAGTCCTCAGCAAGTCTGCCAAAAAAAACATAATTCTCAACTTTCAGATTGTGCATTTTTTCAGTTGACAATAAGCAGTTAAGTATAAAAAGTAAGATTGTTGGATTAATGAAAGACAAGGTTTTTATGTTTTGTTTTGTTTTTTAATTTGGACTACATAATATGCTTACTTTGACAGTATATATATATATATATATATATATATATGCATTTTAACCTCTCCACAACAATTCCAGCCAACTGTCCATCAGTTTTCCTGCTATAACAGATGACTTTAAATAGTTCATTGAATATCTATGTTGCTGTCCCTAAAAGTACTTGAGGCATGCTTATTTTTCACACCTACAGTCATTAATGAGATTTTACCTTTTTTCAATTCCAAGTTTTTTTTGTGTTTTTTTTTGCGGTACACGGGCCTCTCACTGCTGGGGCCTCTCCCATTGCGGAGCACAGGCTCTGGATGCTCAAGCTCAGCGACCATGGTTCACGGGCCCAGCCGCTTCGTGGCATGTGGAATCTTCCCAGACTGGGGCACGAACCCGCGTCCCCTGCCTCAGCAGGTGGACTCTCAACCACTGTGCTACAAGGGAAGCCCCAATTCCAAGTTTTTTAATGCCTCTGGGTACCCTGCATTACCACAAATCCAAATGATAGAAAATAAGTGATTTACTGAGTATGAAACTAAATATCCTTACTTCATTTAAAATGATGCAGATTTAGAATGATGAGATAAAACATTTGCTATAGCAGTGAAATCATGTAGGAGACAAATATGATATTAATATGACATGTGATCCATAGTCCCTGCAGAAGCTACCTAAGGAAGTAGCAGTGATGCTACACCAGGATTCTGGGTGACAACTGCAGATAATAGCCTCTAGGTATTTTTCAGGAGAGCTGATGCCGTCATAAAACCTTTTGTTACCAAATGCAAGTTCCTGTGCCCGTTCATTGCACAGTGAAGCCAAACAAACCAAAACGCTGGGGTTTAGAGCAGAGAAAGTTTTTATTGCAGGGCCAAGCAAGGGCAATGGGTGGCTTGTGCTCAGAAACTGCAAACTCTCTGAAGGGTTTCAGCAAAGCATTTTTAAAGGCAAGGTGAGGGAGGGGCATCCTAAGGTTTATGATCAGCTCAAGCACAACTCTCTGGTTGGTTAATGGTGATCAATCCTTAGGTGCCAGAAGGTCTGGGAGCTACGTGTTCATGATCATCAAGTAGTTAAATTTCTTCCATTTGGTGGTGGTTTTAGCATCTGAAAAACTGAGGAAATATGCATCAGATACTGTTATCTAAGCACTTCAGAGAGGAGCTAAAGCGGAGCATATGCGGGAGGAGTGGCCCCACAGGGTCCTGCTCAGTTACACTTTCACAAGATAACCCTTCAGATCCCAAGTTGATCATGATACTGGATGGTCAGAATGCATGTTAGATCAAGATGAGAAGAAGTGCATAGAAGGAATGACCCCAGTATATCAAACTGCAACTTCAGAAATGGGCCTTGAAAGTCTCCTCCACACACAGAGATTGCAGTTGAGAAGAGGCAGCTGACGACTCAGATTTTCCAAATGGGAGATGAGAGATTTGAGTGTGGCACAGGCCAGAAAAAGTGCTTGCAGTCTGCACCTGCAGGCCTGCCTGTAAAAATGACGCCCTGCAAAGACCTTCCCAGTTCTAAATTTGTTGATGCATGTTTATGTATTCATCCAAGTCATAAATGTGATGAGAAATGCACTAAATTGGATTGTCCCTATGAGGCAGGAGATAGATGGGCCCCGGGCTGAGTAGCTGGAGTTTGTCCCCTGTAGACAGATACTCCAAAATAGCAGGAGCGAAAGAAGAGCTAAGCCCCGCCCCAGATAAAAGATAGAAACCACATATTTCTCATTCCGAAGTCAAGGAGACCTTCCTGACTACATATGCACAGAAAGGCTCCTGGGAGGTCAAAAAAGGAGTGACGTCAACCTACCCATAGGCCTCTTCACTAGAATCCACCTTGGCTAAGAGATGCACTCGCACACATGGGAGGACCCTGAGATAAACCAAATATGGACTCAGAATCAGGCAAAGCAAGATAATTGGCCAAAGGAAACCTGGAAGAAATGCCCCATGTAAGTGATTCAAACTACCACGAGCACTCAACTCTCTCTCTCTGAGCTCGCCCATATGTGCCTATTTACACGCACTCTTTTTTTCCTCCTAATAAACACTTTACTTGTTCCACTTCTTTCCGTCTCTCTGTGGAAACTCATTTCTGCCCAGCTGATGGGCCAGGGCTTCGTCACAGGCCACTGGTCCCTGGTGGTCTAGTGCCTAGGATTCAGCGCTCTCACTGCCGTGGCCTGGCTTCAATCTTTGGCGGGGAACCAGAACCCTGCTTCAAGCCTCTGCAGGCCGAGGCCACCTGGGATCACCTACACTATCAAGAAGAATCCCAGTAATGTCTTTTAAAAAGCAGCTAATCAAATTTCAATATATGTGTATCAAATCAACACCTGGTAAACCTTAAACTTACACAGTTACACAATGTTATATATGTCAATTATATCACAATAAAAGCAGGGAAAAAAGCAGCTATAACATAAGCGCCACATTCTAATAAGTCACCTCTGCCATTTCCTGTCTGATCATAAAAAGTGAAATATTCTTTTCATCATCTAAACACTTCAGATTTAACAGTTTACAAAACCAGACTTTTCATTTTACCATCTGGAAATTACTATACTACCATGCCTCAAAATGGATTCAGCCTCAAACCAACATAAAACCCACGCCCACCAAAATATCTTGCATATTTGAAGAATTTTTGTCTTCAGATAAAAGCTATTCTGTAGATCTTGTCCAATTATTGAACCTTGAGATATATTATTTTATTACAAAAATATTTATTTTCTCTCTGGTATGCCTAATTTTTCAAATGGCTGAGTTTATTAAGTGGTCTTAACATGAGTTGTTGCTATTTTGTTACTATGAAAGAAAATCAGTATAAAAAACATCAAATCTTTTTGTATTTTGAGGCAAAAGAAAAAAAGGAAATAAGAACCATGCAATTTTATCCCTCGGTTTTAACAATATTTGCATCTTTATAATTATGTCAGCATTACTTTTTTTTTTTCTACCTTTGCCATAAATCTATGTGCAAATCTGGGAAGGTTTATTTAGGATAGCAAAGCGAACCTCCAGTTCCCTATGTATTCATCAGAGGTGAATCACAGCATGGAATATACCTTCTTTTTTCTCCAAGCACCAGAAAATACTACTTAATTACACCACAGCCTCTTCTGAGCCCTGCTGTCACTATGATGATGATGGCTTTTCTCACTATTCTTGCTTTTCTTTGGTTAATTTGTTGCTTTCTGGGAGGATATATTGAGAACTTTGAATCCTCTCACTGCCCCATGAATAAGAATGTCTATATTTCAATAATTAAATACTTTTGGAGAGAATGCAGACAAACCCAACTTCTAACCTATTCCCCTTTATGCAGACAATGGTCTTTATTAATAACCAAGAGCATGAGGAATGCAAAATACAATCAAAGACATAGGCTCCACACAAAAGTCGTTCAACTTCTAACTGGACTAAAAGACTAATAAACCTGTAAAGATATTTTAAAATATGAAACAATAATTGGTCAAAGTAAAAACATGGATTAAAAATAATCCCCCCTAAGGTTTCAGAAAATGTTTGTAAGCTGGGTTAGAACTGGTAGAAACTGAGTATTGAGGAAACATTAGTTATCTTGTATATTGTGAAAAGGAAAATTGAAGTAATTATGATTTGTTCTATGACATCTATAGACATAAAAAGGACCTAAATTGTGTAATAATTCAATAAAACCATTTTACACAACACACTAAAATTTTCTTTTAAATTTAAATAATTTGAAGGCTCAGAAAAGTGCCTCAAAAATAACAAAGATTACAAACAGTGGGATCACACCATTGGCTACCAATTACTATACAGTAGCAGTGGCTTGTCTTGATGTGACACAGCATGAACTTTTTTCCCAGTAGATAATAAAGGTGAATTTTTCCTGCCTTTTGTTGGTGGTTATACACAGTATTAACTCAGGATCCTAGTCATGGAACTGAAACATACTTTCATTGTTTCTAACCTTGATTTCTCTGAGAGGTATTTCCATTTTATTTTATTTCAAAGATATTTAAATGCTTAAACTAAAAATCTAAATTGCTTTTTTCTAATTACTGTTACTCAAGTCAAATTAATATTGATAGTAATTGAAAGTGTTTCTTTACCTGAATATAATTACATTTATTTTTATGAACCATTAAAAAAACTTAGTTGCTAGAATTAGCTAATTATAAAATGATAGAAAAACAACTATTACACAGATTTGTGGAGTATATTTGAGGAAACTCAAGTAACATTCTCAATTATATTAAATATAATGATCCTTATATTGTTTTTGTTTAGGAAAATAAAATTTAATGTTGGACATAAATTAGTAGCAAACCTTTAGATTAACAATCTAAATTGAGAATTTAGCCTTTCATGTTAATGTTATTTCTATTTAGATAAGGAAAAATAGGTTTGTTATAAAATAATAATAATAAACAATGAGGAAATTTGTGTTATCTATGTCAGTTGTCTCCAATTTTATCACTGGATCAGAATCACCTGAAGGTCTTCTTTGAAAAAGATTGTTAGACCCCATTCTCAGAGTTTCAGATTCAGCATGTCTGAGGTGGTGCCGAAGAATTTGCACTTCTAACAAGTTCCCAGGTGATGTTAGTACCATCCACACTTTGAAAACAATTGGGGATGGACTATTAAAAAGATTATTTGCAAATAATAAACAAGGCAAAATAGAACAGTGACAATGATAACAAACAATATAAAATGCTATTCCTTGCTCTATTTTACTACCTTTGCAACAGCAATTCTAAACAATGTCAGTGTTAAATTAACTCTTCCAATGGAGGTTACATAACTCCCTCCCACCTTCTTTGAGAGAGAGAAAGAGAAAGGAGAGGAGAGAAGAGGACAGGACAGGATAGGATGGGAGAGTAGGCAAAGGTAGATACACACATTCATATTTGTAGATGAATAAATAGCAGGGACGTAGGCTTGCTGGCCATACATACTACCATTTCCAACAGTTTTCTGAGATATCTATATCTATTCTATATCTATATCTGTATCTGTATCTGTATCTATGTCTATGTCTATGTCTATGTCTATATATATATATCTAGCTATAGCCAACTTGGCAACTCTCTTTACACCCTACATATGAGTTAGAACAATATTCCCAAGTGTTGAATAGACTTTTTAAAACCTAATGTGTCCCACAAGTCATTGTACTTTCTTTTATACGGTGAAAGTGTGAGAAACAATGATTCATTCTTTACCTTGGTCTGCATGGTCCAGACAGTTGGATTTCTATTCATGTGGAAGTACTGAAATTTATAAAGGCTTTTGTAGCACATTTGTCCTACAAAGGCCTCCAATGCACTTGCCATGTTTTTCCTCATCCTACCTTATTTACATAAAGTCATCAATATAGAGGATCACTTTGAAATCTTGCGTGATGTACAGACAGAACAGCTATCTTTAGACAGAGAGGAGAGTTAGCGTAGCCCTGGTGCAAGACTGTATATACACAGTTTTCCATCCTGTATAAATCTGAACTGTTTCTGATCCTCCTTTCTGATAGGGATGAAAAAGATTGCATACAACAGGTAAATGGTCACACACCATGTATCTGAGGTTGGGATAATATTCTGTAGTGAAGATACCACATGTTTAGCATAGCGCCTGCAATTAGGGACACTATTTATTTGCAGGGTATATATATATATATATATATATATATATATATATTGGTTTTACAACACATTTGTTTTTTTTAAGTTTTAAAAATTTTTTATTGCAGTATAGTTGATTTACAATGTTGTGTTAGTTTCCGGTGTACAGCAAAGTGAATCAGTTATACAGTTTTACATATATATACACATATATGTATATATATATATATATGCATATATATACATATATATATATATCTGCATTATTTTTCAGATTCTTTCCCCATATAAGTTATTACAGAATATTGAGTAGATTTTTGTTTTTGTTTTCGTTTTAGGACACTTTTTTTTATTGGAGTATAGTTGATTTACATGCAGGACACTATTTATTTGGATCTTTGGTAGTCTACTGTGATTCCCTTGGATCTGTATGGCTTTGAAGTGGCATATCTGATAAGTTAAATCAAACTGCATCAAAGATCACCACATTTGAGCGAGACCTTCAAGATGGCAGAGGAGTAAGACGCGGAGATCACCTTCCTCCCCTCAGATACATCAGAAATACATCTACACGTGGAACAACTCCTACAGAACAGCTACTGAACACTGGCAGAAGACCTCAGACCTCCCAAAAGGCAAGAAATTCCCCACGTACCTGGGTAGGGCAAAAGAAAAAAAAAGAGACATAAGAATAGGGATGTGACCTGCACCTCTGGGAGGGAGCTGTGAAGGAGGAGAAGTTTCCACACACTAGGAAGCCCCTTCACTGGTGGAGACGGGGTGAGGGAAGGGCCAGGGGGAAACTTCAGAGCCACGGAGGAGAGCGCAGCAACAGGGGTGCAGAGGGCAAAGCAGAGAGATTCCCGCACAGAGGATCAGTGCCGACCAGCACTCAACAGCCTGAGAGGCTTGTCTGCTAACCCGCCGGGGCGGGTGGGGGCTGGGAGCTGAGGCTCGGGCTTCAGTCAGATCGCAGGTAGGGGACTGGGGTTGGCTGCGTGAACACAGCCTGAAGGGGGCTAGTGTGCCACGGCTAGCCGGGAGGGAGACCAGGAAAAAGTCTGGACCTGACTAAGAGGCAAGAGACCATTGTTTCAGGGTGCGTGAGGAGAGGGGATTCCCTCCCCATGTGCCCACAGAAGGGAGAGCACCACCTAAGCAAGCTACAGAGATGGGCACAACCCATGGCTATCAGCTCGGACCACAGAGATGGGCATGAAATGCTAACACTGCTGCTGCTGCCACCAAGAATCCCGTGTGTGAGCACAGGTCACTACCCACGCCCCCCTGGGAGCCTGTGCAGCACGCCACTGCCAGGGTCCCAGGATCCAGGGACAACATCCCCGGGAGAACACACGGCGCGCCTCAGGCTGTTGCAACCTCATGCCAGACTGTGTCACCGCAGGCTCGCCCTGTATTCCAATTATGACTACTGTACCCCTCCCTCTCTGCAGCCCGAGTGAGCAAGAGCTCCCTAATCAGCTGATGCTTTAACTCACTTCTGTCTGGGCGGGCAACAGATGGCTGAGGGCGACCTACACACAGAGGCGGGGCCAAAACCAAAGCTGAACCCCAGGAGCTGTGTGAACAAAGAAGAGAAAGGGAAATTTCTCCATGCAGCCTCAGGAAGAGTGGATTAAATCCCCACAGACAACTTGATGTACCCTGCATCTGTGGAATAATTGAACAGACAATGATCATCCCAAAACTGAGGCAGCAGACTTTGGGAGCAACTGTAGACTTGGGGTTTGTTATCTGCAACTGATTTGTGTCTGATTTTAATGTTTATATTAGTTTAGTTTTTAGTGCTTTTTATCATTGATGGAGTTATTTATTGGTTTGGTCGCTCTCTTCTTTTTTTAAATTATTATTGTTTTTATTTTAATAATTTTAAAAAATATATTAATTCAATTTAACTTAATTTATTTAATTTTCTTTCCCTTTTTCTCCCTTTTCTTCTGAGCTGTGTGGTTGACAGAGTCTTAGTGCTCTGGCTGGTATCAGGACTGAACCTCTGAGGTGGGAGAGCTGAGTTCAGGACATTGGACCACCAGAGACCTCCGGGCCCCATGTAATATCAATTGGCAAGCACTCTCCCAGAGATCTCAGTCTCAATGCTAAGATTCAGCTCCACCCAACGGCCAGCAACCTCCAGTACTGGACACCTCATGCCAAACAACTAATGAGACAGGAACACAAGCCTACCCATTAGCAGAAAGGCTGCCTAAAATCATACTAAGTCACAGACACTCCAAAACACACCACCGGATGTGGCACTGCCCACCAGAAAGACAAGATGCAGCCTCATCCACCAGAACACAGGCAACAGTCCCCTCCAACAGGAAGCCTGCACAAACCACTGAACCAAACTTAGCCACTGGGGGCAGACACCAAGAAAAATGGGAACAATGAACCTGCAGCCGGAAAAAAGGAGACCCCAAACACAGTAAGTTAAGCAAAATGAGAAGACAGAGAAATACACTGCAGATGAAGGAGCAACGTAAAAACCCACCAGACCAAACAAATGAAGAGGAAATAGGCAGTCTACCTGAAAAAGAATTCAGAGTAATGATAGTAAAGATGATCCAAAATCTTGGAAATAGAATGGAGAAAATACAAGAAATGTTTGACAAGACTTAGAAGAACAAAAGAGCAAAAAACAATGATGAACAACACAATAAATGAAATTAAAAATTCTCTAGAAGGAATCAATAGCAGAATAACTGAGGCAGAAGAACAGATAAGTGACCTGGAAGATAAAATAGTGGAAATAACTACCACACAGCAGAATAAAGACAAAAGAATGGAAAGATCTGAGGACAGTCTCAGAGACCACTGGGTCAACATTAAATGCTCCAACATTTGAATCATAAGGATCTCAGAAGAAGAAGAGAAAAAGAAAGGATCTGAGAAAATATTTGAAGAGATTATAGTTGAAAACTTCACTAACATGGGAAAGGAAATACTCAGTCGAGCCCAGGAAGCACAAAGAGTCCCATACAGGATAAATCCAAGAAGAAAAATGAAAAGACATATTAATCAAACTATCAAAAATTAAATACAAAATATTAAAAGCCACAAGGGAAAAGCAACAAATAACCTACAACGGAATCCCCATAAATTTAACAGCTGATCTTTCAGCAGAAATTCTGTAAGCCAGAAGGGAGTGGCAGGACATACTTAAAGTGATTAGTGGGAAAAACCTACAACCAAGATTACTCTACCCAGCAAGGATCTCATTCAGATTCAATGGAGAAAATAAAACCTGTACAGACAAGCAAAAGCTAAGAGAATTCAGCACCACCAAACCAGCTTTACAACAAATGCTAAAGGAACTTCTCTAGGCAGGAAACACAAGAGAAGGAAATGATCTACAAAAACAAACCCAAAACAATTAAGAAAATGGTAATAGGAACATACATTTCAATCATTACCTTAAATGTAAATGGATTACATGCTCCAACCAAAAGACATAGACTGACTGAAAGGATACAACAACAAGACCCATATATATGCTGTCTACAAGTGACCCACTTCAGACCTAGAGACAAATACGGACTGAAAGTGAGGGGATGGAAAAAGATATTCCATGCAAATGGAAATCAAAAGAAAGCTGGAGTAGCAATTCTCATATCAGACAAAATAGACCTTAACATAAAGACGATTACAAGAGACAAAGAAGAACAATACATAATGATCAACGGATCAACCCAAGAAGAAGATATAACAATGGTATATATTTATGCACTCAACATAGGAGCACCTCATTACATAAGGCAAATACTAACAGCCATAAAAGGGGAAATCAACAGTAACACAATAAATAGTAGGGGACTTGAACACCCCACTTTCACCAATGGACAGATCATCCAAAATGAAAACAAATAAGGAAACATAAGCTTTAAATGACACATTAGACAAGATACACTTAACTGATATTTATAGGACATTCCATCCAAAAACAACAGAATACACTTTCTTCTCAAGTGCTCATGGAGCATTCTACAGGATAGATCATATCTTGGGTCACAAATCAAGCCATGGTAAATTTAAGGAAATTGAAATCATATTGTACCCTTTCCAACCACAATGCTATAAGCCTAGATAACAATTACAGGAAAAAAATACTTTAGAAAATACAAACACATGGAGGGTAAAAAATACACTACTAAATAACCAGGAGATCACTGAAGAAATGAATGAGGAAATCAAAAAATACCTAGAAAAAAATGACAATGAAGACACGACAACCCAAAACCTAAGGGATGCAGCAAAAGCAGTTCTAAGAGGGAAGTTTATAGCAATACAATTCTACCTCAAGAAACAAGAAAAATCTCAAAAAAACAACCAAAACTTATACCTAAAGCAATTAAAGAAAGAAGAACAAAAAAAACCCAAAGTTAGCAGAAGGAAAGAAATCATAAAGATCAGATCAGAAATAAATGAAAAAGAAATGAAGGAAAACATAACAAATGTCTATAAAACTAAAAGCTGGCTCTTTGAGAAGATAAAAAAATTGATAAGCCATTAGTCAGATTAATCAAGAAAAAAAGGGAGAAGACTCAAATCAACAGAACTAGAAATGAAAAAGGAGAAGAAAAAACTGACTGCAGAAATACAAAGGATCATGAGAGATTACTACAAGCAACTCTATGCCAATAAAATGGACAACCTGGAAGAAATGGACAAATTCTTAGAAAAGCACAACCTTCTAAAACTGAACCAGGATGAAACAGAAAACATAAATAGACGGATCACAAGCACTGAAATTGAAACTGTGATTAAAAATTTTCCAACAAACAGAAGCCCAGGACCAGAGGGCTTCACAGGCGAATTCTATCATACATTTAGAGAAGAGCTAACACCTATCCTTCTCAAACTTTTCCAAAATATAGCCGAGGGAGGAACACTCCTAATCTCATTCGACGAGGCCACCATCACCCTGATACCAAAACCAGACAAGGATGTCACAAATAAAGAAAACTACAGGCCAATATCACTGGTGAACATAGATGCAAAAATCCTCAAAACTAGCAAACGGAATCCAACAGCACATTAAAATGATCATACACCATGATCAAGTGGGATTTATTGCAGGAATTTATCGCAAGGATTCTTCAATATATGCAAATCAATCAATGTGATACAAAATATTAGCAAATTAAAGGAGAAAAACCATATGATCATCTGAATAGATGCAGAAAAACTTCTGACAAAATTCAACACCCATTTATGATAAAAACTCTCAAGAAAGTAGGCATAAAGGGAACCTACCTCAACATAATAAAGGACATATATGACAAGCCCAGAGCCAACATCATTCTCAATGGTGAAAAACTGAAAGCATTTCCACTAAGATCAGGAACATGACAAGGTTGCCCACCCTCACCACTATTATTCAACATTGTTTTGGAAGTTTTAGCCACAGCAATCAGAGAAGAAAAAGAAATTAAAAAATCCTAATTGGAAAAGAAGAAGTAAAGCTGTTACTGTTTGCAGGTGACATGACACTATACATAGAGAATCCTAAAGATGCTACCAGAAAACTACTAAAGCTAATCAATGAATATAAATTGATTAATTTAAATTACTTGAATTTAAAGTAGCGGGATACAAAATTAATGCACAGAAATCTCTTGCATTTCTATACACTAATGCCAAAAAATCTGAAAAAGAAATTAAGGAAATACTCCCATTTACCACTACAACAAAAAGAATAAAATACCTAGGAATAAACCTACCTAAGGAGACAAAAGACCTGTATGCAGAAAACTGTAAGACCCTGATGAAAGAAATTAAAGATGATATAAACAGATTGAGAGATATACCATGTTCTTGGATTGGAAGAATCAACATTGTGAAAATGACTATACTGCCCAAAGCAATTACAGATTCAATGCAATCCCTGTCAAACTGCTAATGGCATTTTAGACAGAACTAGAACAAAAAAAAATTCACAATTTGTAGGGAAAAAAAAGACCCCAAATTACGAAAGCAATCTTGAGAAAGAAAAACGGAGCTGGAGGAATCAGTCTCCCTGACTTCAGACTATACTACAAAGCTACAGTAATCAAGACAGTATGGTACAAAAACAAAATATAAATCAATGGAAGAAGATAGAAAGCCCAGAGATAAGCCCATACACATATGGTCACCTTATCTTTGAGAAAGGAGGCAAGAGTATATAATGAGAAAAGGCAGGCTCTTCAACAAGTGGTGCTGGGAAAACTGGACAACTACATGTAAAAGAATGAAATTAGAACACTCCCTCACACCATACACAAAAATAAACTCAAAGTACATTAAAGACCTAAATGTAAGGCCAGATACCATAAAAGTCTTAGAGGAAAACATAGGCAGAACACTCTATGACATAAATCACAGCAAGATCCTTTTTGACCCACCTCCTAGAGAAATGGAAATAAAAACAAAAATAAACAAATGGGACCTAATGAAACTTAAAAGCTTTTGCACAGCAAAGGAAACCATATACAAGACAAGAAGACAACCCTCAGAATGTGAGAAAATATTTGCCAAGAAGCAACTGACAAAGGATTAATCTCCCAAATTTACAAGCAGCTCATGCAGCTCAATATCAAAAAAACAAACAATCCAATCCAAAAATGGGCAGAAGACCTAAATAGACATTTCTCCAAAGAAGATACACAGATTGCCAACAAACACATGAAGGGTGCTCAACATCACTAATCATTAGAGAAATGCAAATCAAAACTACAATGAGGTATCACCTCACACCAGTCAGAATGGCCATCATCAAAAAGTCTACAAACGATGAATGCTGGACAGGGTGTGGAGAAAAGGGAATGCACTCTTGCACTATTGGTTGGAATGTAAATTGGTGCAGCTACTATGGAGAACAGTATGGAGGTTCCTTAAAACACTAAAAATAGTACTACCATATGACCCAGAAATCCCACTACCTGGCATATACCCTGAGAAAACCATAATTCAAAAAGACCCATGTACCACAATGTTCATTGCAACACTATTTACAATAGCCAGGACATGGAAGCAACCTAAGTGTCCATCAACAGATGAATGGATAAAGAAGATGTGGCACATATATACAATGGAATATTATTCAGCCATAAAAAGATATGAAATTGAATTATTTGTAGTGAGGTGGATGGACCTGGAGTCTGTCATGCAGAGTGAAGTAAGTCAGAAAGAGAAAAACAAATACCTATGCTAACACATATATATGGAATCTAAAAAAAAAAAAAAAGCTCTGATGAACCTAGGGGCAGGACAGGAATAAAGATACAGATATAGAGAATGGACTTGAGGACACAGGGAGGGAGAAGTGTAAGCTGGGATGAAGTGAGAGAGTAGCATTGGCGTATATACACTACCAAATATAAAATAGATAGCTAGTGGGAAGCAGCTGCATAGCATCCGGAGATTAGCTCAGTGCTTTGTGACCACCTAGAGGGGTGGGATATAGAGGGGTGGAATATAGAGGGGAGGGAGACACAAGAGGGAGTGGATTTGGGGATATATGTATACATATAGCTGATTCACTTTGTTATACACCCAAAACTAACACAACATTGTAAAGCAATTATACTCCAATAAAGATGTTAAGAAAAAAAGATCACTACATTTGCATTTTTTCAGATCTTTTAGGATGGCACTATTATCTTTTATTTACATGGGTTAGGACATTATTTTTGAATTACATTCTTGGCAGGAAGTGAGGCAGGACATTTCAGAGACTTTCACTTTTCTCACCCTGAGGATCGGTCTTACCCTACCATCCAAGAAACCAATATGCAGGCTCTGCTATCTACCACGTATGGCCTTCAGATACTGAGGGGGAAAAGAAAAATCTACAAACAGATGTTTCTCTGAACCGGTGAACCAAGGGTGAGGTGAAACTAGGCAAAGACTCTATTTATTATCTTGTCTCCATATATCTCCCTTTCTAACAAAGGACCTTAAGGATGCTTCATTTCCCTACTTTCAATATCAGTTAAAACTGTATGATAGTCTTCTAATGTTTTGGGTATTTTCCTTTCCCAGTGTACTCCAGCCCAATAAAATGGCCCTGGGTTCCACTGGGGAATAGATGAGGAAATCATTGCTGTGTACAATTGTCATAAAATTTCAGGGCTGTTATTTTGGGGTCACTGTTTATCCTTTAGACCAAGCATTATGGACCTAACAAGTGCCTCAGATCTGTAGACTGGGCAACAGGTTGTGATGTTTTATTGGCATAGCTCTATGTAACCTCTTGATCACCAACAGATTTTGGTTGTGTAAACTGACCAATTTCCTTTTTGGCTCCCCAACTATCTTTCCTCTAGAGATGCTGTTTTTTGATTAACTACCTCTACTGGGTAGTTAATTAAGGGTCAGAAACCCTTGGCTGCCACTCCAACTTTGCCTCTAGGGATGATTGTATCTGTCAGTTAAGAGCCACCACCTGGCATCTGTAAGTTCAGTATTGTATTATCCTCATTGCTATAAGTAAGCCAACTTCTAAAACAGCATCTCCTACTTTTGTCTCAAAGAGTTGTAGAACCTAACCAACATATGCTAGTAAGATTCAAGAGAGCAAAAGTAGGTCTGAATTCTGATCAAGGTCAAATGGAACATAAATTTGATTACAGAAAATATATGGATGTATAAATATAGAATTTACAGAGCACGCCACACAGGCAAGGAACCTGTTGCAGTTTGATCACTGAAATTCTCAGTGACACTGGGGACCCTCTCACCAGTGTATTTCTTATTATCTCGGTCACTATAATATCTCCTGGTCTCCCATTTCAGGACACAGTCGTCTTGTAGGCAGTCTAGTCTTCCATCGTATAATAATTCTGCTCTGTCCTATTGTCTGAACATTTTGATCTATACTTCCAGTTTCTACAGTGGAATACCTCATACTTCTACTTCACCTAGTATAGGCCATTGTCTTGCCAAAGTTTTTAAGGATATTTCAGCAGCATATTTGCACTGTGTCCTAGGGTCCTCACCTGGGTGTTCTACTTTGTGAATTATGTATTTATGTATATCTAGGTTTCCTTAAGGGTCCCTTGTAACCTTTATAGACACAGCAATTCACCATACAAGTTATGTTTTCGCTTAACCCAATTACAAAGCACATGGCTAGGAGGTCAAATGGAAGCATATCTTGAGGACACTATATTTTGACTCTCAGGACAGAGGCATCTGTGTTTTCTTTAAGCAAGGAGAGACTACTATGCACTAAAAAACAGAGTAAGCCATTTCTCGAGATTCAGAGGACTCAAGGTATTGTGGAGATTTGATAATATCTGTTTCTCATCACAGACAGGGCTCCATTCTTTCCCATTTTGGGGCCTGGACCTCAGCAAAACATACATGTATACTTAGGTTGAGAAAAGTCTGAACTCAGTGCCTTCTATGATTAAGTTGTGAGTCTCGTCCTGAACTTTGTCTGCTGTCTAACTGACGGAGATGGATGTTATTTATTAAGCTGCCAACTTTACCATTGGCTATTACATAAAGGCTTCAGTTAATGATTAACCATCCTCAGCCTTCTTTTGTCTTTCTTCTCAACAGCAATCCATTTCCATTGTCTTTATAATTCCTATCTCTCCTATGTTTCTCAACTGACTGATATGGACCAATTGTTGGTACATGTCTTTCCAATGGCATACTACCACGCTCACCACTGATGAAAATGTTAACAAATACACTGCTAACACATGCCAGGGACAAGCATTGTCCATGTCTGACTTGCTAGTGATGGAGTCTTTCTTACTAGCCTGCAAGTAGTGATCCAACTCCAATATCCTGTCTTAATGTCTGTTTTCTCAGCTCACTTCTGGAACCATCACTGACTCTTGGTGAAGTATACTAGGAAGTATACTCTGAGATGAAAATGAGCATGCAATATTTATTATCCAGTGCTCTAAGGATCCACATCTTGGGGAAGGAAAAAAAAAAAAAGCATAATTGGGCAGAGGGAGAAACTGGAGTGCAAAGCAGTATAAATAAAACTTTTGGCTGACCCTGCAGCGATACTGAATACTGGATGGCCCCTCAGTGATTTGCTGTGTGGGGCAAGAGGCTAGATCTTGTATTTTCACAATGACCAGTCACTGATTGCAGAAGTAGGTGGACAGTTGGTAAAATAACTGTATTCAGCAAAGGACAATTCATAAAGAGGATTGAGAATCTAAGCATGTCATCTAGCCTCACTCCCAGCAGCCGGGAGGATAATCCTGCCATGCTGGAGGAGAATCTGGATGGCACGGTATGGTATCCACCACATTGGCACACAGGGCTGTTTCTCTACTCAGGCTATGGAAAAAAAGTCACGTTCCAAAAATCTCTGCTTCAACTGTACATGATGCTTTCTATGATTCCTGCTACTGCTTCTGTGCTCCAATTAGATAGTTTAGTCTCTCCAGGTTGCTACAAACAAGGTTTTGACACTACCTAAGGAAGCTTTCTCTAACTTTATACTGCCTTTCTCCATTCCAGATCCCAAGCAGACAAAGAGGCACTCACATTGTCTTCCTTTACTCATTTAATAATTGAAATTGTATTTCTTTTTCAATGTAAAACAGATGTTTCCACCTGAGCAGTGGATTGATACTCCTCCCTTCTCAAGAAACTTACCCTATGAGTAATGCATTATTTGTATTAGATACTTCATAATTTTCTATTTCTGCATAATGAATTATTACTGCTTTTGTAGTTTATAAAAACAAATTTATTCTCTCTCAATTTACAGTGTTTAGGATTCCCAAGTATAGGTTAGTAGGATTGAGATCTCACCTGAGGCTTGGGGTCCTCTTCCAAGCTTTTGTGGTTGTTGGCAGAATTCTGTTTCTATGATTACATGATTGAAGTCCTCATTTTCTTCCTGGGTGTTCTCAGCTCTTAAGACTGCAGCGAGTTCTCTGCTGTATACCCCCCTCCAGAGAACCACTTACAACCTGACAGACAGCTTACCTCACCAAGACGGGCAGTCTTGTAATTCTCTCTAGTCTGCTACTGTCTTATATAACATAATGTAATCATAGGAGTGCATATCTTATCATCTTTGTTGTATAACATAACCTAATTATGGAAGTGATCTCATTTGCAGACTTCACTCACACTCAAAGGGAGGGAATTAATTAGAATATGTACAACACAGCACAGAAATCTAAGGGGTCAGCTCAGAATTCTACCTACAACATTATATTAAATGTGTCATTATTTTGCTTAACTATCTCTTTTGTGATTTTTTTCTTATATCCATCTTTCTTTTAAAAAGTTTTAGCTAAGACTATCAATTATTTCCATACTGTTAAATCCAATTGAAGTTATAAATAACTATAATTGAACAGTTACAGACAATTGTAAGCTATCATCTTCCTTGACCTTTTTGCAGAATGCAACCTCTTAGTCATATCTGAAACACGACACTCCTCCCCTAACTCATTAAAAGATGTGTCATTATACTTTCTAAGGCTAATAGGGGTCAATGGTATGACAATACTTGACTATTTTTTGCTCCTTCCAAGGAATAGGTTGTGAGTGTTCCTCAGTAATAGGCAAATAAATCCTGATCTAACCACACATTGGATATTTTCACACTACTAATTCTTTAGAAAACCTATGAAACTGATCTGCCTTCTTCCACGTATGCTAGGGTTATGCCAAATTCTATAGCATTCGTGGTTATCCAGAGGTGGACATACATCCTTAAACTGTGTCCCCGAGGACCCTGATGAGCAGTATGGAAGCTGGCAATAATAAATACACTATTAAAATGCAACATAAACTTACCTTTAAAAAAGCTGAGCTTTAGAAACACAGAATCATAAGTGCAAGAAATATATGTACAGAGATTGATTAAAGAAAAAAATAGATATGAAACATGAGTATATCTTCTGTATAAAATATCCGCGTTGCCAGTGCTGGCTGAGCAGATCCGTAACTGTTGAAATTTTTCCTGCTGAGCATGAGAACACAACTGCAAGGTGTTTCTGTACCAGATTTTTGTTAAGACACATCAGAGACAAATCTACAATGCTTCCATGTTTCTGATTACCGTTAGAATTAATAAATGTAAATATATTGTATTTACAAATATTAGAGGTATATGCTCTAATATTTGCAATAACATGATGACAAGCAAAAATTGACTCTAACTCTGAATCTCTGTAACAAAAAATATTATTAGGCTAGAAATAAATGTATTTCCTTGTTGGCTTCTGATTTCTATTACTATTTTTTTCCCACTACTTATTAGGTAACTCTGCATTCTTTACATTAAAATATTTGTATTTACACATTGTATAAATTGCAATTACTGGGCATAGTACAACTATTACAATAGCATTTATAGTATATGTCTTTATTCAGGCTGACCAAGGGAAATATTAACTGGATTTCCAAGTGTGCCTATAAAGTTATCATTTTAGTATATATAATTATGAAACCAGGCCTACCGGTAGTAATTCTTATAGACAATCCCTCGTATACAATACTGATAAACATTTTACAATTTAATTGCTAGTATGCAAATGATAAACAGTATTTACTTTTATACGTACATACATGCAGAAAAATTTTAACATGGCCCAGACTCTGAATGTGTTTGTATCCAGAATATTTCATTGCAACCAATCATGGTTTCATTTATACAAAATCTGACTGTATCCACTGTTGAAAAACTTGAATTAATAATTACCGGTCAGGGCTTCCCTGGTGGCGCAGTGGTTGAGAGTCCGCCTGCCGATGCAGGGGACAGGGGTTCGGGACACGGGTTCGTGCCCCGGTCAGGGAAGGTCCCATATGCGGCGGAGCGGCTGGGCCCGTGAGCCATGGCCGCTGAGCCTGCGCGTCCGGAGCCTGTGCTCAGCAACGGGAGAGGCCACAACAGTGAGAGGCCCATGTACTGCAAAAAAATAATAATAATAATAATTACCGATAAAATTGAACCAAGTTTACCAAGCTTAATTCTATATTAGAAAAAAGTTAAGTAAGAAATATAATTTATTATATTTTATTATTCTATAGCAATTTAATTTATTTTGAATACAATAGAAACATAATTCTTTTCATTCATGGTTAGATTTATTTTCCTCAATGATGTCTCTAACCTCTGGAGTTTTTCAGAGCATCAGAAATTCAGAGGAGAGGTTGAGGCTGTATCTGAGACCTCAGTCAGAGGTCCTCTGTCATTATTGGGGTGTCCATTGCTCCTTTCAAGGCCACTGTTTCTTACTGAGTTTTGAGGCTTTCATGAGGGCACAAAATTCTGCACAATTTAAACTTTTAAGTTTATGGTTTTCTTTTTGATCCTTAAAACATTTTAAATTATTTTTTGAGATGTAAAACTTCCTTGTTAGAAATATACATGATGGTAGGAGATATATAAAATAAAAAGTGTAAAACTTCAGTACTCAAACACTGGTAAACATCATTAATAGTTGGAACTTACATCTCTAGATCTTTTGTCTGTGAATTAGTAAATCAAATTATGGGTTCTCTCTATATATACTCATCAATTTTTGTGTAATAATTTTATATCTATTTTTTTAACTCATTTTTCAAATTTAATCCATTGCTAGAATAATTGCATAACAACATTCAAAGAAAATTTAAAAAGTAAACTATTTTTTAATTACCCTATAGTACATTTATTTTTATTTCTTCATATTTTTTCACAATCCCTTCCCAAAGATGAATAATAAATATAATAAGCATGTTTATATATTGATTTATATATTCAGAAAAAGTACAACCATTTATGCTAGGCATTTAATTATTTTAGTTATATAGTATTTTTATGAGAGGAATATATATTCAGATTATGAAGAATCAAAACTTTACTTCTTGGCTTAAAATTATAAGCATCAACCATTCTCTTTTAACTTCCTTCATTTTAAATTCATTCTCCTCCCAGACAATCACTTTCAAATTAGTTTTCTTTTTATGCTATTTTCTTCCATACTTCTAATTTACTACCATTTCTTGGTTTCATTACATGTTTATGTATTATACATTGATGTGTATATGCAATTTAAGTTACGTTAAATCTTCTATTGCCTACATGTATACATTTATTTCCATGTTTTTAATTCTCCCAATAAAATCACACCACCATTTAGGTGACATCGGTGTTCAATTTTTACATTATGTAATCTGAGTAAATATTCAAATCTAAGAAACAGGGTATGCTATGATTACATTGCCTTTGTTGATTTTTCTTATCTTCAGTAAAGATTGTAATTTCCTAATGTCTTTCATTTGCAAATTTTATGTACTTATTATGAATTAATTTCCAAACATGCATAGATATGAACAATCTCCTCTCATTATTTTCAAAGGCAGTTTTTAAAGCTTTTCTCTTTCCTTCTCTCCTTACTTTTCTCCATTCTTTCCTTTCTTCCTTCCTTGGAGATATTCCACCCTTGGAGAGACAGCCCCATGTGTCCTCCTTTCCATCCTACACAGCTTTCCTCCTGAGCATTTTCATTGTCCATCATTCTGAAAATTCATTTGCCTCTTTCTTAAGCTGGATCACCTGTTTCCAATGACAGAACTCCTTACCCTCCCCTTTCTTAGTTTACTCCATCGATTGAATTGAATACCTTCTCCATTATCTTCCTGAGAAAGCTCACCTTGGAGTTAGTGAAGTATCTGCTTAGAGAAACTCAATGTGTAAAATATTTTTAACACTGTCCAGTGACTGATGGTTTCATCACATAAATGTTTCTGTTTTGTAAAGAATATTTTCTCAGTATTGTAAAGGCTTCTTTTCCTTGACATTCTATATTACGGTTGTATTCTTAAGAAGTCTGAAGCTCCTTCTATCCCTAATCATTTCCTGGTCATCAATTTTTCTTGCTTTGATAATTTCAGATTTCACAACAATGTGCCTTGATATGAGGTTGTAGATTCAGTTTTTCTGTTTAGTGGGCTGTTTACATTTGAATAGTCACTCTGTTTCAATGTGGAATAATTTTCATTCTTTAATTTAGGAAAGTTTTCTTATTTAATTTTTCTTTTATTTTCTCACATTTTCTTTCTTTTTTTTACCTATACTCTGAAAGTCATATTTATGAAGATGTTGGAGAATGCTACATTTGTAAATTTACTCCTACATTTAAAAAAATATTTTTTTCTAATCCATTGTGAATTTCCTCAGCTTTTATCTTATTATGTATCTTAATAAATATCCTTATATAGTCTTTATATAATATTTACTCATATAATAAGAGTATAATCCTTATAATCTTATTATATATTCTTACATTTTGCATTTCTCCTCTATTATTTTTCATTTTGAAAGATATACTCTTTGTTATCTGAATGGTCTTTATTTTATTGTCCACCATTTTCTTGGTCACAGATGCAGTATTTTCTCTATGACTCCAAGAACATTGCTATTTTTGTAAAAGTTTTTCTCAAAGCATATGTGCTTCTTTCTCTAAATTATTTATTTCCCTTTGGTTTACTTTGATATATGTCTTTCATTAGAGACTTTCCTCAAATATCGTGGGAATTTTCATTGTTATATCACTAAGGATAACTACATTACACTGAAATGAAAAAATGTCTCTACAATTTAGCAACTAAGTAAAGTTTAATTTCTATCTCTTGCTATCTGTTCATCAAAGTTTTCTTGGGATATCTGCTCTGTGTCCTCGGCATGCTCACTCTGTGACCCAGGCTGATGGAGTGGCAGTTATGGATGGTGTCCAATGACTGTGGTAGAAAGAAGCCCCTAATGTTTCTGTCCAGAAATGAAAGAAATCCACTTCTACCCACAGTCTATTGACCACAGCAGTCCCAGGGCTGTGCCTAAATGCAACACAGCAAGAAAATACAATACAACCCTGTCACATGCCAAGGAGAGAAGGAGAAAAAACAGTTTATGAATAAATATTTAACAATGCACAACAGTGTCTTCATAATTAACAATGAGACATTAAAATGATAGTTGTGCACTTGGAGAGCCTAGTGGATTTTACCTTTTTAATAGAGGAGCTCAAATATCATTTTCTGGTGTTCTTTATCATTGGCAAATAAGCTTTCACATAAAGAAATTCTCCTATCTCTTGCCATGCAAAATGCAGTTAAGGCAAAAGTCTACCTGCAGACAGACATCCTGGGAGCCAAGCTGGGGCAAGTTGCAGAGCTCTCTTTTTCTGCGTAGACCCTGTTTTCATGATGGTTCCACAAAGCCGCTTTTAGTCTGTCTGTTGTGAGTCCAGAATGAGTCTGAATCAACAACTCCATAGGGTTTGAATTTTGATCATGTTGTGTCTATAAACAACAGAATCTATAGGTTTTAATCTTCTGTGTGGGGCTTTGCTGTTGAAGCAGAGAAGAGCACTTATCGCTCTAAATTCTTCCTTTAATAACCTTCAAGCAATCGTTATCTTTTCAGCCCCTAGATTACCCAAACAGTAGCCTTTCTACTGAACTCACTAGCGTTTCTGTTTTCAACGCTTTCCTTCCTCTCTTTATATATGATTACATATTTTGATGGTTAATTTATATGTTAGTTCTCTCGTGCTGCTGTAACAAAGTACCATAGAGCAGGTAGCTTGAAGAACAGAAATTTATTCCTCACAGTCTGGAGGCTTGGAATTCCTGATCAAAGTGCCGGCTGATTCAGTTCCTAGTGAGAGATCTCTTCCTGGCTTGCAGATGGCTTCCTTCTTGCTGTGCCCTCACATGGTGGAGAGGGAGGATGAATTCTGGCGTCTTTTCTTATAAGGATACTAACCCCATCATGAGGTCCCCACTCTAGCCCTATTTTACTCCATATAATACCATCTCCAAATACCATCACCTAGGGAGTTAGGACTTTAACATTCTCATTTTTAGGGGACGCAGATATTCAGTTCATAACAAGTGTCAACTTGAATAAGCCATGGGGTGTGCCCAGACACTTGGTTATACTTTATTTCTGGGGGTGTCTGTGAGAGTGTTTCTAGATGAAATTAATTTTGAGTTCACAGACTGAGTAAAGAAAATTGCCTGCCCTAATGTGGGTGACCCTCATCCAATCAGTTGAAGGCCTGAGTAGAATAAAAACATCAATTCTTCTTAGGTTTGGAACCTGTTGGCTTTTGGACTGAAAATTAAACCATCAATTCTCCTGGGTCTCCAGCTTGTGGACAGTTGGCCTTGGGCTTCCTCAGCCTCCTTAATGGCATAAGGCAATTCCCTATAATAAATATTTTTCAATATCCTATTGGTTCTGTTTCTCTAGAGAACCCTGACTAATATACAAAGAAAAGTATATAATTCTTACCTTAGTTTACCAACTTAGATTTGAGGAGAAATCCAAAATCTGGAAGTGTTTATTTTGTACTACACATAGGAGATAGAATAAAAATAACATTATGTCAGTTTGTTGGAGGATGATTAAATGACCTCATGACAGCAAGAATGACAAATGAAGCCATTTAATGCTCTCTTTAAAACATTACTATAATTTTATTACCTGAAATGATCTCATATCACATCTTAAAATATATATTACCTATGGGCATATACAACTGATAGGCTTAAAAATTATGAATATACAGTAATGCAAACTTGTTAATATTTGCTGAGGGTAGTTTAGATGGTAAATCTGGAATTCTCCTATAAGGGCAGGGCATTATTGGCGATAAACATACTGTTGGAATAATTTTTCAAACCAGACTTTAATTGTAAATGAGATACAACTTCATGGAATCAAGATAATCAAGCTATACATAAATCTAGATCACATAGGGAGTTACTTTAGGGAGTGACTGAGCTTGAATATCCACAAAGTAGCATGAAAGCTATACTATGCATTTAAGTCAATTTGTCAATCAACAGCTTAACACAAAACATGCCATTACTTTTATAAATTTTGTTTTAATTTTATAGAATTTTATGAATACACAGGTTAAATTAAAATATTATGTATGACATTATCTGCTAAGTTTCTAAACAAGACTAAAATTTCAAATATATAGGCAATATATAATTTAGCATGAATTCTCCTGGTTTTTATAAAGCTTGGTGAGTGTGCAGGTTACATAGCTGCTTCTTAGCTGCAAAATCATCTTTCTGTACTGTTTTGTAGTCCTGGGACTTTCCATAGCACATTTCTCCTATGTCAACAGACTCCACCAAAGGTTTTTCCAGTAAGAAGTGGTACTAGGAACTAGCATGCTCTTTGCTCCCTATTTCTTTTAGCATTACCCAAGCTAATTAATTTACCGTGACAATGGCAGCTGTTTCCATGAGTAGTTAATTCCAATTTCCTTTTTCTCCCGCAAACTCCCAGCACCAGTCTAATTACCCTGCACTCAAAGATACTAGAACATGCTGGCCCTGGGGAGGGGGGCGGCCCTCATGGACGTCTGAGTCCCAGCTACCCTGGCCTTTTTTTTTTTTTTTGCCGTACGCGGCGCCTCTCACTGTTGTGGCCTCTCCCGTTGCGCAGCACAGGCTCCGGACGCGCAGGCTCAGCGGCCATGGCTCACGGGCCCAGCCGCTCCGCGGCATGTGGGATCTTCCCGGCCCGGGGAACGAGCCCGCGTCCACCTGCATCGGCAGGCGGACTCTCAACCACTGCGCCACCAGGGAAGCCCCCAACCCTGACCTTTTAATAACACCAATGACTTCTCTGTTTTCCTTCACAGACAGGGATCCTAGCTCCTTCCTGCAGTTATTACATCTGTGGTAACTCTTGGTTTCCTTTTTTTTTTTTGGTCTTTTTATTTTTCTTGTACATGATTAAATACTTCTTTGTAGAAAATCCTCTCTGCCTAAATAACTGGAATTGTTCTATTTTCAAGAAAGTTAGAATGATGTAAGCAGTCAGATGACGTTTAATAAAGACATTACAAACATGTTGTCCTTCGAAAGGGGATTAGGATTTGGGTGGCAGAGAAGAAAAAGCTGTGACGTGGGCCAAGAAACATGAGTAACAATGAACAGAGCATTTGGAAATGAGAGAAAATAAGACTAGATTAATTAGAATAGAAGACACATATTAGAAACTAAATCAGACAGGCATAACAGTGAAAAGTTTTGTTGATAACTCTTTTTAATGGATGTAAATGTCTTTATAATAAAATGAAAAAAATGTGACATGTATTACACATAAATGGAAAGCCTTGAAAGCCAGTAAGATACCTTTTATATGATGTCATATATCGCTATTATTATGATTTGGATAGGCCAACAGGAAGATTTGTATAAAGAAGGGGAAAATGAAACTTTGTTTCTGTTGTGGCTATGGCTAGTTAGAGAAAGTATGACTATAGAGTATTTGAGGCTGAAATAAAAAAGATATTCAAAATATATTATCATTGAGATTGAAAGAAACCCAAGTCTGAAAAGTAACTTTATTACATTAGTCTGATGTTGGAACTGTGGTACCACTCACAGAAATGAGATGTTAGGTTGAAGAGTGATTCCAGGAAGACAGGAGATGGGAGGAATGAGGAGGTTAGGATTTGAATTTTGATTGGGTTGAGGTAGCGGTAAAAGTGCTCTCTTCAAAAGGGGATGACATATAGGTGGATAGAAATATATTCCTCTTGTATTGTAGGAGAGAGAGAGAAACAGATGTGTAAGGATGTTTAAGTAGAGTGTTTGTATAATGCTAGTGCAGTAATATAGAAATCACTTGGAAATAAACCACTTCCTCGGGAAATCTAAGAATATAAATATTTTCCCTAGAGGTGGAAATATGGAGAAATCAAACACTTATTAACATGACAAAAATATAAAACAATACAGCAAAACCACGCTTTCATGTGATACTATGTATACATACAAGTAAATCCCCTTCTGTTTTACTGAGGTATCTCAATGTATATGGTTATATACTGTCTTTATTTTTCTGAGATTACTAATTTTAACTGTGTTTTGTAAAATTTCTCTCTCTTTTAAAAAAGAATTTTTGGTCACTCATTTTCTTGACAAGTTCCTTGGCATCCTGGCCGCTTCCATTTATAAAAAGTGATCTCTGCACAGACTTGATTTGTAGACAAGGTACCTGAAGAGCAGAGAAGCGTATGGTTTGCGTTTTCACTCCTCACAATTCAGGACCTTGAAAGGCAGAAGAAGGTGCATTTTTCCTAAAGGGAATTCACACACACCCCAGCCCTCCCCCACTTTTCATTGAGACAAGCACTATCTAGTCTTAGGGGGAAGGAGGGTAGGATTGCCAAGAAAGAGAATTTCTTATCTAAATAGTCACGCCAGGGGAAGGGAGTCCCTGGCCTCAGTAGGATTTATTCCGTCCCTGCTGGTGGCTCAGACTGTTTATGTCTTCTCTGAACAGATAGGACGGGTGTGTGGTTTTCTCTGGGTCATGTTCAGCTTGCCCCGGCCACTTATCTCACTGACAGCATACCTCACAGTGCAACCACAGCTCCCATCAACCCACTCTTGGTGGGGCTTTGTGTATCTTTGTCAGGAGTCACTCGAGGGGCCCTTCACTCCTGCTTCCTCCTCCAGCTTCCTGGCTCCTTTACAGGTGGACATTGGAAAAGCTGAGGGCTCTTTTGTGCCCTCAAAGAATGGTTGAAAGGTTTGGGGACATGGGTTTAGGTACACTTTTCTTCTCAGGTCCTATGTATTACAGTAACATAGGCCCATCCTTCCTAAACCTCCAGACAAGTCATGAGGCTCTAGTCTCTGTCATAGGAGCCGCAGCTCCAGACACCACAGGTCAAGCTCCCTCGAGAAGTCTCTCCCTATTTTTTCTCTTCCCTCAATATCCTCCTTGGGGAGGGCCTATAGGTTCTGAAACCTCATAGTTTTGGACTCTGCTTCACACAAGGATGGCTGCCCATGTCTGCAGTGATCCTCTCGGACGGGTCTGCACTTATTGTTTAATGTGCAACATTGCATCCCGTCTATTATTTGTCTAATAGTTAAAAGTTTTACATTAAGAAAAACAACTGTAAATATACATTATATGCTCTCCTTCTACTGTGATAAATATGCCTTCATAAAGACAAATTAAATATGATGTGTAAAGCAACAAACTACACCACAGGCTCACTCAGCCTCCCTTTCCATCACTTGAGAAATCCTTGGGATAAACACTCATTGTCTCTCACCATGTGGGGGGCTCTTTCCATTTCTTCCTGAGGCCTAAGTGTTTTCCCACTTACTACGTTCTTCCACCGCCACCATTCAGGGACATCAAAAAGAACCCAAAGGCAGAAATCACAACGTTTCTTCTCACCTCAATTCAGGGGCCAGTCAACATATGACCACGTGGTGCCCCGCAGAAACCCTCCCCTCCCACCTTTGGGTTTTTATAGAAATCTGGGATTGTAAGGCTGAGTGTGAACTTAGAATTCCCCTGCCCCCAGGAACTGGCACATGGCTGGGAAGAGAGAGCACCTCTGCATCAGGCAATGTCTCCTCCTCTTTTTTTACACCGAGGCTACTTCCGCCACTGGGAAGGTCCTCATGAATATCAGAAAACACTTGTATGTGCACAAGTTCTCCCAAATAGATAATCTCTGGACACCGAACGAGCTTAAGAGTGTGCTCCTGGCTCTGTGACCTGCCCTCGGGAGATCAGATCCTAGAAAGCGACATGGACTCGTTCACGCTGTAGTACAGGTGTGGGGACTGTGTGCTGAGAATTACATGGTTCTAGCTTCTTGAAATATAGCCAAGAAGGGGTCAGTTGGGAGGTTGAGAAATATAATTAAAAACAAAATCTCCTCTCAACCCAGAAAACGTCTCCACAAATGTACAAGAGAGAGAAAACAGTTTACATATTGAATACATGTTAAACCAGAGTGTGACGTGCATCACAGGCAATCCTCTAAGAGATGGCCAGGACAGAAAGGAATCCTACCCTTTATGTAGCCAAGAAGATGCTACCCATTACATACATGTCCTCAAAACAAACCATAAATAGGCCTCAAGTAAGAGGACTCGACAATACTATTTGTCACACATAATTCATCCTAAATTCGCTTGGTTGTTGAGTTGACCGTCTGTGTTAGCTTACTGACTTGGGCAAAAGAGAAACAAACTGCGCATATCTTTATGACAGGAAGTAGTTTGCAACTGGAAAAAAGATGCCTACAGAATTTAGCCTCTTACTTACCGGCAGAAACCAGGAGATAGTATCTTCCTCGATGATTATGTTTCAGAGATGGTTCCAAGTCCTTGAGAAGGATATCCTTGGATCCTAAAGTTAGCAAGAGGCTTATTTAACTTTTAAAAGGCTTACACATATCTCAAAGTGACAGACTAAGAGCATATATGTTTTCTAAAGTAAATGCTCTAAGAAATGGGATGGAGGGTGTCTCTTCCCTTATTTTCAACAGAAAATGCCCTCCCACTGTCCATCTGGGCAGGGGAGACTCTTATACTGGTTTAGGGACACCACTGCTTTGGGGGCCTCCTCCTTCATTTGCTCAACCTCCCTCCCCCCCCTGGGGAGTGGA
Source organism: Monodon monoceros (assembly GCF_005190385.1). Taxonomy (NCBI): domain Eukaryota; kingdom Metazoa; phylum Chordata; class Mammalia; order Artiodactyla; family Monodontidae; genus Monodon; species Monodon monoceros. Next base: position 20,232,136 of record NW_021703768.1, on the reverse strand, counting down.
AGAATTGTCAGCAGCTCTCTTAAGAAGATATGGTACCTGGGGCCTTTGTTCTCATTTTGATTTAGATTTGGCTGCAAGCCATGGAGCAAGGGGGAAGGTCCCACTCCAAATCCTATCACATATCCATATGAGAAGAGCTGGAAGATTCTCTTCATCCAGACTTTGACCATGTCTATTTCTGAATGGTTGGTTTTTAGGTGATTGGTTTCCCTTGTAGCTATTTGTATATCTATTTTCTTAAGAATTGTTCCATGCCATGTAGTCTTTTAAGGAAGTAACAAAAATTGAAAAGACCTTCTGGAATAGCAAAATGTTTGACTGAATTAAGAACAAGTGGGACAGGTGACTGATAAATTGACTAGTATTTATTGAACCTAACGACAACCGATAGTTGTGATAACCAGTCTGATGAACAGGACTAAGGAGGACTAAACTAAGTACAGAGAAGAAAACAAGAAAAATTCAACATACGATGTTATGGTCTGTCAAGTCAGTGGAGGGGAGGATGTAGGGGAGGGATGAAAGGGTGAGAGGGATGGAGTTTATATAATGATAGGGCCTGGGGAGAAGCTTCTGGGGATAGATGTAGTTACCTAGAAAAATTTCTACTTGTGTTTTTTATTACTTATCCTTCGTCGTTCAAGAAATACCCTTGCAACAAATAAATCCGCTCCTCAGAGAATGAGGGCGCTTGCTCTTTGCTCAGCCCCAGGTATTTTAAAGATAATCCAGTCCTCCTAGGTGCCCTTGATCTCCGAAATTTGTCTTTAGGATTTGTTTTTATATTAATCTTCTTAGAATTCCTTCTTCCAAAGTCAGGCCTTATTCTTGCCGCTATTTCTTTAAAAGTGGTCTCTTCTTTAGGCAAAAAGCTTAAAATTCATAACATTGATTAGGTTTATGGAAAAAATATATCTAAAAATGGAAAGTTACAGGTATAACAATAAGTATTTCAAGTAAGTTATTAGTATTTTTTAGGTGGAGATGTATTTAATATGTTTTACATGTAGTAAAATGTTAATAATAGAAAAATTTGCTGTAAAATCTTTTCATGTATATATGTGTATATTTCAAAGACTTCTTCCATTTTTTTAGTTTATTTCACACTATTCTATTTTATACCAAATCAACTATTTTATTTCACATGCTGAAGTCAGCATCTTTAATTAAGTTACATTAGTCAAAACATCTCCAGGATTCATGACAAAAAATTTCAGGAATATTTCTTTACATATGTTTAGTTTAGTTAAATCAATAGTTATTCTTTATTCATATAGTATCACATAATTTTAGAGCTAAAATGAAATTGAGATACCATTTAGGGGACTCACTAATTAGAGATCATTTAAAGATTTCAAAAGAATTAATTTAGGAGTTTCTTCTCATTTTACAGAGTAGTAAAATGAACTTCAGTGGGATCAAGGGACTTGAATAAAATCACAATTCATGAAGAGTAGAGACAATAGTAAACTCCAAATTTCCCAACTGCTAGTTCAGGGCTTATTCTATTACATTAGGATAAAGTCACAGAATGAAAACACAAACAAGAATATATGTTACCATCAAGAAAAATATTAACATCAATAATATGACCATCAAGCAAAAATCACTATCAAGAAATAAAGAACTGACGTGCTCCATATTTCAGTACAGATATTAATAAAAATTAACAGCTAATAAATTGAAAATTAAAAACTTTCCAATACACAAAAATAACTAATACTGAAAAATAAGTATGACAAATACAAAAGTCTTTCAAACAAATATACATTTTATTTTATATTTAATAGATTTTTTAAACTTAAAGAAATGTATTCATCCATGAAACAAATACATAAACTTATGAAGATTATTTACCTGATAGAATAATACTTCACAATGATCTTTAGTGCCAAACACAGGGCATAGGTAACATTCCACTATCTTCCTTATCAACATGAGAAATCTAAAATGTTAGCCATCACAGGGAGTGCTAATAACATATAAAAATAAAAGTGGAGGAGAAAAGGGAGGAAACACACTTAGACAAGTTAAAATATAGTGAGTACAGTGCTGTCTTTAATGCACAGGTTGGTAATCATAGTGGTCCCTTCCACCACCCATTCATTTCCTTCTCTCCTCATCTTTGGTCAGAAGTGTGGCTTCATGGAGTGCTGAAGCCTTCATTCCTGAAGGAACCTAGTGTTTGATGGCCTTCTCTTGATGGAGTTGCTATAATTCTACTGACCAGGACGAGGAACACTGAGAGACATCTCAGTGAATCTTCATTGTTCCAGATTGCTCTCTCTCTCCTTTTTTTTTTAACACCTTTATTGGAGTATAATTGCTTTACAATGGTGTGTTAGTTTCTGCTTTATAACAAAGTGAATCAGCTATACATATACATATATCCCCATAGCTCTTCCTCTTGTGTCTCCCTCCCTCCCACACTCCCTATCCCACCCCTCTAGGTGGTCACAAAGCACCGAGCTGATCTCCCTGTGCTATGCGGCTGCTTCCCACTAGCTAGCTATTTTACGTTTGGTAGTGTGTATATGTCCATGCCACTCTCCCACTTTGTCCCAGCTTACCCTTCCCCCTCCTGTATCCTCAATTCCATTCTATAGTAGGTCTGTGTCTTTATTCCTGCCCCTAGGTTCTTCAGAACCACCTTTTTTTTTTTCGTTTTTTTAAAAAGCATATATATGTATTAGCATACGGTATTTGTTTTTCTCTTTCTGACTTACTTCACTCTGTATGACAGACTCTAGGTCCATCCACATCACTACAAATAACACAATTTCATTTCTTTTTATGGTGGAGTAATATTCCATTGTATATATGTGCCACATCTGCTTTATCCATTCATCTGTTGATGGACACTTAGGTTGCTTCAATGTCCTGGCTATTGTAAATAGAGCTGCAATGAACATTGTGGTACATGGGTCTTTTTGAATTATGGTTTTCTCAGGGTATATGCCCAGTAGTGGGATTGCTGGGTCGTATGGTAGTTCTATTTTCAGATTTTTAAGGAACCTCCATACTGTTCTCCATAGTGGCTGCATCAATTTACATTCCCGCCAACAGTGCAAGAGGGTTCCCTGTTCTCCACACCCTCTCCAGCATTTATTGTTTCCAGATTTTTTGATGATGGCCATTCTGACTGGTGTGAGATGATATCTCATTGTAGTTTTGATTTGCATCTCTCTAATAATTAATGATGTTGAGCATCCTTTCATGTGTTTGTTGGCAATCTGTATATCTTCTTTGGAGAGATGTCTATTTAGGTCTTCTGCCCATTTTTGGATTGGGTTTTTTGTTTTCTTGATATTGAGCTGCTTGTAAATTTTGGAGATTAATCCTTTATCAGTTGCTTCATTTGCAAATATTCTCTCCCATTCTGAGGGTTGTCTTTTCGTCTTGTTTATGGTATCCTTTGCTGTGCAAAAGCTTTTAAGTTTCATTAGGTCCTATTTGTTTATTTTTGTTTTTATTTGCATTTCTCAAGGAGGTGGGTCAAAAAGATCTTGCTGTGATTTATGTCATAGAGTGTTCCGCCTATGTTTTCCTCTAAGAGTTTAATAGTGTCTGGCCTTACATTTAGGTCTTTAATCCATTTTGAGTTTATTTTTGTGTATGGTGTTAGAGGGAGTTCTCTAATTTCATTCTTTTACATGTTGCTGTCCAGTCTTCCCAGGACCGCTTATTGAAGAGGCTGTCTTTTCTCCATTGTATATTCTTGCCTCCTTTATCAAAGATAAGGTGGCCATATGTGCGTGGGTTTATCTCTGGCCTTTCTATCCTGTTCCATTGATCTATATTTCTGTTTTTGTGCCAGTACCATACTGTCTTGATTACTGTAACTTTGTAGTATAGTGTGAAGTCAGGGAGCCTGATTCCTCCAGCTTCATTTTTCTTTCTCAAGACTGCTTTGGCTGTTCGGGATGTTTTGTGTTTCCATACAAATTGTGAAATCTTTTGTTCTAGTTCTGTGAAAAATGCCAGTGATAGTTTGATAGGGATTGCATTGAATCTGTAGATTGCTTTGGGTAGTAGAGTCATTTTCACAATGTTGATTCTTCCAATCCAAGAACATGGTATATCTCTCCATCTATTTGTATCATCTTTAAATTCTTTCTTCGGTGTCTTATAGTTTTCTGCATATAGGTCTTTTGTCTCCTTAGATAGGTTTATTCCTAGGTATTTTATTCTTTTTGTTGCAGTGGTAAATAGGAGTGTTTTCTTAATTTCACTTTCAGATTCTTCATCATTAGTGTATAGGAATGCAAGAGATTTCTGTGCATTAATTTTGTATCACGCTTCTTTACCAAATTCATTGATCGGCTCTAGTAGTTTTCTGGTAGCATCTTTAGGATTCTCTATGTATAGTATCATGTCATCTGCAAACAGTGACAGCTTCACTTCTTCTTTTCCGATTTGGATTCCTTTTGTTTCTTTTTCTTCTCTGATTGCTGTGGTTAAAACTTCCAAATCTATGCTGAATAATAGTGGTGAGAGTGGGCAACCTTGTCTTGTTCCTGATCTTAGTGGAAATGCTTTCAGTTTTTTACCATTGAGAATGATGTAGGTGTGGCTTTTTCATATATGGCCTTTATTATGTTGAGGAAAGTTCCCTCTATGCCTACTTTCTGGAGGGTTTTTATCATAAATGGGTGTTGAATTTGGTCAAATGCTTTCTCTGCATCTAATGAGAGGATCACATGGTTTTTCTCCTTCAATTTGTTAATATGGTGTATCACATTGATTGATTTGCATATATGGAAGAATCCTTGCATCCCTGGGATAAACTCCACTTGATCATGGTGTATGATCTTTTAATGTCCTCTTGGATTCTGTTTGCTAGTATTTTGTTGAGGATTTTTGCATCTATGTTCATCAGTGATATTGGCCTGTAGTTTCCTTTCTTTGTGACATCTTTATCTGGTTTTGGTATCAGGGTGATTGTGGCCTCATAGAATCAGTTTGGGAGTGTCCCTCCCTCTGCTCTATTTTGGAAGAGTTTGAGAAGGATAGGTGTTAGCTCGTCTCTAAATGTTTGGTAGAATTCACCTATGAAGCCAACTGGTCCTGGGCTTTTGTTTGTTGGAAGATTATTAATCACATTTTCAATTTCAGTGCTTGTGATCAGTCTGCTCATATTTTCTATTTCTTCCTGTTTCAGTCTTGGAAGGTTGTGCTTTTCTAAGAATTTGCCCATTTCTTCCAGGTTGTCCATTTTATTGGCGTATAGCTGCTTGTAGTAATCTCTCATGATCCTTTGTATTTCTGCAGTGTCAGTTGTCACTTCTCCTTTTTCATTTCTAATTCTATTTATTTGAGTCTTCTCCCTTTTTTTCTTGATGAGTCTGGCTAGTGGTTTACCTATTTTGTTTATCTTCTTAAAGAACCAGCTTTTAGTTTTATTGATCTTTGCTATCGTTTCCTTCATTTCTTTTTCATGTATTTCTAATCTGATCTTTATGATTTCTTCCCTTCTGCTAACTTTGGGGGCTTTTGTTCTTCTTTCTCTAATTACTTTAGGTGTAAAGTTAGGTCGTTTACTTGAGATGTTTCTTGTTTCTTGAGGTAGGATTGTATTGCTATAAACTTCCCTCTTAGAACTGCTTTTGATGCATCCCATAGGTTTTGGGTCATTGTGCTTTCATTGTCATTTGTTTCTTGGTATTTTTTGATTTCCTTTTTGATTTCTTAAGTGATCTGTTATTAAGTAGTGTATTGTTTAACTTCCATGTATTTGTATTTTTTACATATTTTTTCCTGTAATTGATATCTAGTCTCATACTGTTGTGGTCGGAAAAGATACTTGATATGATTTCAATTTTTTAAATTTATGAGGCTTGATTTGTGACCCAAGACATGATCTATCCTGGAGAATGTTCCATGAGCACTTGAGAAGAAAGTGTATTCTGTTGTTTTTGGATGGAATGTCCTATAAATATCAATTAAGTCCACCTTGTTTAATGTGTCACTTAAAGCTTGTGTTTCCTTATTTATTTTCATTTTGGATGATCTCTCCATTGGTGAAAGTGGGGTGTTAAAGTCCCCTACTATGAATGTGTTACTGTCGATTTCCCCTTTTATGGCTGTTAGTATCTTGCTTCTGTATTGAGGTGCTCTTATGTTGGGTGCATAAATATTAACAATTGTTATAAATTCTTCTTGGTTTGATCCCTTGATCTTTATGTAGTGTCCTTGTTTGTTTCTTGTAATGGTCTTTGTTTTAAAGTCTATTTTCTCTGATATGAGAATGGCTACTCCAGCTTTCTTTTGATTTCCTTTGCATGGAATATCTTTTTCCATCCCCTCACTTTCAGTTTTTATGTATCCATAGGTCTGAAGTGGGTCTCTTGTAGACAGCATATATGTGTGTCTTGTTTTTGTATCCATTCAGCCAGTCTGTGTCTTTTGGCTGGAGCATTTAATCCATTTACATTTAAGGTAATTATCAATATGTATGTACCTATTACCATTCTCTTAATTGTTTTGATGTGTTATTGTAGGCCTTTTCCTTCTCTTGTGTTTCTTGCCTAGAGACGTTCCTTAAGCATTTGTTGTAAAGCTGGTTTTGTGGTGCTGAATTCTCTTACCTTTTGCTTGTCTGAAAAGGTTTTAATATCTTCGTAAAATCTGAAAGAGATCCTTGCTGGGTAGAGCAATCTTCGTTGTAGGTTTTTCCCCTTCATCACTTTAAATATGTCCTGCCAGTCCCTTCTGGCTTGCGGAGTTTCTGCTGAAAGATCAGCTGTTCACCTTATGGGGATTCCTTTGTAAGCTATTTTTCCCTTGTTGCTTTTAATATTTTTCCTTTGTATTTAATTTTTGATAGTTTGATTAATATGTGTCTTGGCATGTTTCTCCTTGGATTTATCCTGTATGGGACTCTCTGTGCTTCCTGGACTTGAATAACTCTTTTCTTTCCCATATTAGGGAAGTGTTCTACTATAATCTCTGCAAATATTTTCTCTGTCCCTTTCTGTTTCTCTTCTTCTGGGAACCCTATACTTTGAATGTTGGTGTGTTTAATGTTGTCCCAGAGGTCTCTGAGACTGTCCTCAATTCTTTTCTTTTTTTTCTTTATTCTTCTCTGCAGTAGTTATTTCCACTATTTTACCTTCCAGGTCACTTATCCTTTCTTCTGCCTCAGTTATTCTGCTATTGATCCCTTCTAGAGAATTTTTATTTTCATTTATTGTGTTGTTCATCACTGTTTGTTTGCTCTTTAGTTCTTCTAGGTCTTTTTTAAACGTTTCTTGTATTTTCTCCATTCTATTTCCAAGATTTTGGGTCATCTTTACTATCATTATTCTGAATTATTTTTCAGGTAGACTGCCTATTTCCTCTTCATTTGTTAAGTCTGTTGAGTTTCTACCTTGCTCCTTCATCTGCTGTGTGTTTCTCTGTCTTCTCATTTTGTTAAACTTACTGTGTTTGGGGTCTCCTTTCAGCAGGCTGCAGGTTCGTGGTTCCCATTGTTTTTGGTGTCTGCCCCCAGTGGCTAAGGTTGGTTCAGTGAGTTGTGTAGGCTTCCTGGTGGAGGGGACTAGTGCCTGTGTTCTGGTGGATGAGGCTTGTTCTTGTGTTTCTGGTGGGCAGTTCCATGTCCGGTGGTGTGTTTTGTGGTGTCTGTGGCCTTATTATGATTTTAGGCAGCCTGTCTGCTAATGGGTTGTGTTGTGTTCCTGTCTTGCTGGTTGTTTGGCATAGGGTGTCCAGCACTGGATCTTGCTGGTCCTTGAGTGGAGCTGGGTCTTGGCGTTGACATGGAGATCTCTGGGAGATTTTCACCGTTTGATGTTATGTGGAGCTGGGAGGTCTCTTGTGGACCAATGTCCTGAACTTGGCTCTCCCACCTCAGAGGCCCAGCCCTGACGCCTGGAGCACAAAGAGCCTGTCATCCGCACAGCTCAGAATAAAAGGGAGGAAAAAAAGAAAGAACGAAAGAAGAAGTTAAAATTAAATTAAATTAAAAGTTATTAGAATGAAAAATAATTATTAAAAAAAATTAAAAACTAATTAAAAAAAAAGAAAGAAGAGCGCAACCAAAGAAAAAACTAACCCACCAATGATAACACGTGCTAAGAACTATACTAAAAAACAAACAAACAAAAAAACAGACGGACAGAACCCTAGGACAAATGGTAAAAGCAAAGTTATACAGACAAAATCACACATAGAAGCATACACATACACACTCACAAAAAGAGAAAAAGGGAAATAAATATATATATCGTTGCTCCCAAAGTCCACCTCCTCAATTTGGGATGATTCGTTGTCTATTCATGTATTCCACAGATTCAGGGTACATCAAGTTGATTGTGGAGCTTAAATCCGCTGCTTCCGAGGCTGCTGGGAGAGATTCCCTTTTCTATTCTCTGTTCTCACAGCTCCCGGGGCTCAGCTTTGGATTTGCCCCCGCCTCTGCGTGTAGGTCGCCAGAGGGCATCTGCTCTTTGCTCAGACAGGACGGGGTTAAAGGAGTCACTGATTCGGGGGCTCCGGCTCACTCAGGCTGGGGGGAGGGAGGGGTAAGGATGCAGGGCGAGCCTGCGGCGGCAGAGGCCGGCGTGACGTTGCACCAGCCTGAGGCGCGCTGTGCATTCTCCCGGGGTAGTTGTTCCTGGAATCCAGGACCCTGGCAGTGGCGGGCTGCACAGGCTCCCGGAAGGAGGGTGTGGATAGTGACCTGTGCTTGCACACAGGCTTCTTGGTGGCGGCAGCAGCAGCCTTAGCGTCTCCTGCCCGTCTCTGGGGTCCGCGCTTTTAGCCGCGGCTCACGCCCGTCTCTGGAGCTCCTTTAAGCAGCGCTCTTAATCCCCTCTCCTCACACACCAGGAAACAAAGAGGCAAGAACAAGTCTCTCGCCTCTTCGGCAGCTCCAGACTTTTTCCTGGACTCTTCTGGAGGGTTTTTATCATTAATGGGTGCTGAATTTTGTCAAAAGCTTTTTCTTTATCTATTGAAATGATCATATGGTTTTTCTCCTTCAATTTTTTAACAGATTGCTCTCTTTATCCCTAAGCGCACACCAGTAACATAATTACCTCATGCTAACTGGGAACAAGCTCATTAGATCATACAGTGACACTCTTCTCTGTCTGTTGGTTCAGTGGAAAAAAGAGCTTAAAACACCCAGGGGATAGTTTCAGCTTCTAAATCATTGGAACCTTGACTGGGTTCGCTGGTGGAAGCAGTCGTCTCCCTGGCACTAGGGTTCATCAATTGACTGGCATTGAGGCTTAAAGACTCTAAGCAAGTTGTCTTAAACTCTGTCCTTTGGTGATATGAGGAGAGCAATCACTTTTGACTCTAAGCTTGGTTCCCTGATCCATTCGTTCTTGCCTTGGAGAGACGGGACCATATATTGGACGCTGGCTTAGAGCATCTGTCACATATGCCTCTAGGACACACATGCATAGGTAATCTAGAGTACTCTAAACTTTGAGGCTGGTAGACTGAATTCTTTCAGCAAGTATCCAACATTCTGTCCAATATCTTCCTGCCGGCCCAGGCTCAATATACATTTCCACCTGTCTGAATTTAGCCTTAACTCAGTGACTTTAATTCTTTAAACCCATTAAAGCTTAATGGACAGAACACAGCAGAAGTGACTGTGCCAATTCGGAGCAGAACAAAGTCTTTAAGAGACACTTAGTGTCCCCTCTCAGTTTCTTACACTCCTATCATGAGAAGTTCATGCACAGAGTTACTCCTGTTCCTTTATCCCGAGGCTTTATATGAAATACATGGGGAGCAGTCCTACACAGGGGCTCAGCTGAGCCCAAATAAGTGCAATAAAATCTTCAGATCCACAGCTGACCTTCCAGACTCTGATGGAGAAATAATGTTGGTTTTTCAGTTCTCTAAGGGTCTGTGGTCATTGAGTGCTACAAGTGCATTTTCAAGTCCATCAAGGCAGCTGTTTCTAGGTGATGGGGCATATATTAGCAGTGAAGTCTGCGGCCATGAAGCCTTTATTTCACAGTCTTCCCTGTAAGTGATAATTGTCAAAAGTGACTTTGAGTGAAATACCATGGTGATGCCATAAATGGTGGCATAAATTCACAAGTGACAGGGTTAGCAGAAACAATGCATGGAGGAGAGGAAAATTTATATCAGATTTAGTGGTTTGCTCTTCTAAGGAGAAAGCACTACCTCCTTCATGATGGGAGGGGACAACGTAATCATCTTGGCAACAGGTTGCTGAATGACTCCTTTAGGCTAGGCTTTGGTAAACTTGGGTCAAGTCCTGACTGTTTTTGTAAATAAAGTTTTATTAAATTATAGCTACACTCTTTTGTTTACTTACAGCCTAAGTCTGCCTTGGGGTTGTAATGGCAGGCAGAGTTCAACAGCTACAACAGAGACATTATGGCCCACAAAACCTAAGGTATTTACTATCTGATTAGTTACAGAAAATGTCTGCAGAGTCTTACCCCAGCTGGTATCTGCTAGATCCATATCTGCAGCTAAGGTTTGATTTCTGTTGTTGGTAGGTTGATCAACCAGCACTTGGCTATAGTCAGATCAATTTCTGTAAGAGAACAATTTGGGCTGATATATTTTCTCCATCCCTACCAACTAAGCCACTTTGGGTTCAAGGGCCCTTTGATCCAGCGCCAGGTTAGATGAGGAAAGATGCTCACTATTATCTACAGGACAAATTTAACCTCTCCTCCAGACCTCCTGGCCATCAATTTTCCAAAGATGTTCTTTGAAATCCCTGACCAATTGGCCACCTTTCAGCTATTGCTAATGGACCAGTATAGGACCACCCATCAGGCTATCTCTCCTAATAAGTGGATAATTAGTTGTGTCACTTAAAGTCGTGATCACTGGGAAGTATTTTCCTTTGACCCTGTCATTCTAGGTCACCCCTGAAATCAGAATCACTGGCTGGCCAGGTCAAGAGATTCAGAGCTGCAACACGGCCTTGGGACCATACACTTCATCACTTTGACAACATCTGCCTAAAGAAGACTTACAGAGCAGCATGAGCTTTGGGACTGAAAGCACCCTGGTTCTCTTCTGAAGACGTCACTTGCCTAACAGTGACACGTCCTCAGCATGATGTATGTGTGGTCCACAGAGCTCCACACTATCCTCTTCCACCTCCCCACCTCCTTCCTCTTCCTGTGATGCAACTCCACCCCACTCCCCACTGAGAGATCACTTGCAAGAAGGATAGGGTCTATTTTTTGGAGGAAGAAAGTGGACATTAAAAATGGAGAATAAAGGGGAGACATGAATGTGGCATGAAGGTATTTGGATGAGATATTGTTCAGTGAGAAAAGCAAAATATATGAGATACATATACATATATGTACTTATGTATGTGCATAAATACATATTCATTCATACATACATATTCATAAAATTGTATTTTTAATAATATGTGTCATATGCATAGTTTGAATATATTTCTAAAACCATGACAGGACAACCGGTGTGTGTATGTGTGTGTGTGTGTGTGTGTGTGTGTGTGTGAGAGAGAGAGAGAGAGAGAGAGAGAGATGATACATATTAGCCTTTTCGTGGTTGCAGGTGAACATGCGAGGTTGAGAAGGGTGAGGCCACTTTGGGGAGGTGGTGAAGCGGAAGGAAGGGAAAGATAAAACCCAAGACTAAGAGAGTTAATTTAGACTGAAATGAAAGCATCCATATTTTTGTCACATTTATTCATGAATTTAAAATTATGCAATTGTGTGGGTATAATATATATATATATATATATATATATATATATATATACACACACACATATATGTATATATGAATACTAAAAAAGCTTTAAAAGGTGGTGAAGGGAATGCAGAGGTCTGGAAACTAAAGGAGCAGCTTTGCCTACTTCACAGTTTGCATTGGCCCATGTTAAAGCATTGCCTGCTTTGGAGAGTTCCAGGAAGCTTGAAAGAAGCAAAAATAGTTTTTCCACTTAACATTTTACTTGTAGCCAAATTTCTTCACAGTGTATTATAAATGATTTAGGAAAGTTATGATAATTTTCTTATATAAGTGAAAAACTGCTCCATCCCGGTGCCCCCAATTAGAATTATTAGGATATAAAAGCAAATGTTAGCAAGCTTATAACAATCATGTATAATAGCAAGACCCAGCCTTCATTCAGCTCTTACTATGTGCAGGCACTTTTGAAATCATTTTAACATATATTTACTCCATTAATCCTCCCAGGGAACCTCTGAGGCAAATACTGTTTTAAATCACATTTTCAGGATACAAGAAAACAGCACTTTCTTTCTATGCTGTGTGACAAATTATCACAAACTTAGCAGCTTAAAATAACACAAATTTATTACCTCCCATTATCCAAGGGCCAGAGGTCTGAGGGTCACAGCTTGGCTGGATCCACTGCTTAGAGAACCGCTTGGCTAAAATCAAGGTGCTGCCCTCCTGTGTTTTTCATCCGAGGTTCAGGGCTCTCTTCTAAGCTCATTCAGGTGTTGACAGAATTCTGTTCCTTGTGGCTATAGGGCTGAAGCTCTCAGGTCTTAGAGGCTGGTCCTCCTCGTAGACCATCTGTAACATGAATGCTTCCCTTCTACCAGACCAAAAGGAAAACGCCTACTGAGCTCCAGATCAATCTCACTTCCTTTTCCTGACCTCTTGGCCACCTTTCAAATGGCTCATCTGATTAAGTCGAGTCCCCCAGAATGATCCCCTTTTTTGATAACTTAAAGACAACTGATTAGTGACTTAATCATGGGAACAAAATCCCGTTATATTCACAAGTCTCTCCCACACTCAAGGGAAGGGGATTAAACAGGATGCACATGCCAAGGGCAGAAATCTGGGGGACTGTCTTAGATCCCTGCCTAGTATAAAACCTAAGGCAAAGAAAAGAGGTATATCTTGCCCCATATCACAAAGTTAGAGTCAGTGAAACTCGGCAGTCTATATTTAAATTCCATGTAGATAACCACTATGCTATACTATGCAATGAAAGAAAAAGAATTTCAGCTCTCACCTTTTTTTTTTTTTTTTTGCGGTACACAGGCCCCTCACTGTTGTGGCCTCTCCCATTGAGGAGCACAGGCTCCGGATGCCCAGGCTCAGCGGCCACGGCTCACAGGCCCAGACGCTCCGTGGCATGTGGGATCCTCCCGGACCGGGGCACGAACCCGTGTCCCCTGCATCAGCAGGCAGACTCTTAACCTCTGCGCCACCAGGGAAGCCCCAGCTCTTACCTTTTAGACATTATATTTGATGTCAAGAACTGTGAAAGGTATGAGATTTTATCCTACTGGCATGCTAATTAGTTAGACTTCCACAGTTTCATGGGAACTGGAAGAATTATCAAGACTCCTGAATCAGAGACAAAGGACCATCTCCTCACAGAAATAACAGTAGCCAGAGCGTCAGCGTTTGCACTGGTTTTCTGAGCCTCAGTTCCTACAGGGTGATACAAACAGGACCACGTGATATCTACACATGCATTTGCTTGTGTTACAGGAGAAGAAAATCTAGTTTAAGGAACCAGATTTCTTATACTGGGCATAAACTTGCCTGATGTTTGCCCCAAAGGGAGATAATATCTTGTTATATTAGACAGTAAGCAAATACACCTTCTAACTATAGGGAGATACTATCTCTATTTTCCAAATTTACTCGATAGCCATCCTTGAAAAGATAGTCCTGAACACAATCGGTCAAGGTTTTGTAGCAAGGCGTGTGGACACATGAGAAACTCCGTGGAGAATTGTTGCCCCACAATATTGACCTCTTGTTTCTATACCATCTTGGTTTACAGTAAATTTTTCCATAATTACTTTGGACCCTCTGATTAATCCTACTGATGGAGGCTGGGACAAAATTCATTCAATATGTCGCATAAGTTTTTAAATGAAATTTACTACCAATAATACTGCCAAGAGCAGCCCGATGCCAGTCTGGAGTATTGACCGAAAACATGTTCTCTAAGGTCCTAAATCCAAGCAAACAAGATTTTACAAACCATCGGGATCTACCTTAACAAACCAGGTGAGTTCCTCAAGTTTTTCTATTGACCTTTCCACTTGGTCTGAGGTGTTAATCCAGGTAAAGCAGGATGGGTTAGTGACTGTAAATTGTTCAGCAAAGGGAAAATCTAAGCCAATTTTTTCATCCATAAAAACACTTGTAGTGAGTTGAAGATGACCTGAACACTTTCCAGGGCCAAGGTGGTATATCTGAACGCTTGAGCTAAAATCAAGAACACATTTCATACAATCTTTTATAATTGGATGTCTCCCTCTTTGAGAAAACTGCCCACAGCACGCACATGAATAATGAGTCCGTTATCCCTCTGGAAGCTCCCCTTAGTCAGCAAAATAGTCTGATTTTGGATGAATTTATGTATATTTTTTGAGGGCTACATGATCTACTGGCAGTGTTTGCTTAAATACTTGTAGGTCTTTAATGAACACCCTTAAGGTTCCAGTCGCTGTGTATTGGGAAGGGGAGCAAGTTAGTACCTGCGTACCACACAAGGAGTATAGTCCCAGGGATGCACGTGGTGACCCTGTGAAAAAGAGGAAAAAAAGTGTTATTTAATAGTGTTAAATGTGGCTTACACAGCAGTGATTTTTTTAGGTCCACCTTAATTCAGGACATCTGCTGCCCTATTTTAATAACTCTCTTAAATTTTTGCCTTGTTTCAATATAAGGACTAGGAGATTTTTCCAAAGCTGTAGGATTGGCCCTAAGAAATTAACTAGATTTCTTTGGGTCAGTTTGTCATTCTCCAGTAGCTCACTGGGGCTGTAAGAGCCTGAACACAAAACAATTCCTCTGTGATTTCCCACAGGAGTTTTTCTGTCTCAAGGAAATCTCCCTTAGAGGGCTAAATCTCTCTTATAGCAACCAGGGCCAACATAAAAAAAAAATACAAGACTTTTTATAGTCATATTTGAATAGGTCTAAAGCTGGCATGATAGATTGCTGGAGGGGCTGATCTTTAAGACAACTCAGATGTTGTGATTCGTCCTTAACAAGTATCAAATGCCCCATCCCCTCATCTTCCAAAAATACCTGCCAGAGTTGTAATAAATTGCCTGGTTTGTGCCCACAAAAGACACGAATTTCCCTTTATCAATACTCAGCATAGGTGCATGTCCCTGTGACTGTTGACTAAAAGTACCTTAGTAATAGTTTTTATAGAGGTATGGACTTGAGGCCGACCACCAAACTGGCCAGATTCATCCAAAGGAGCATTAGCAATAATCAGAGCTGTCTTTGAGCCCACATCTTGATTGTGGCTGTGAAGCACCTACTCAATTATTCCTCATTAAGAGGCAAGAGTGAAGGACCATTTTCTGTGCAGTAGTTGACTACACAAATTGGTTGACATATTTACTACATGTTCCCATAGACTTTCTCCAAATCCTGATAATTGGCCCCAAGTTCCTCATCCTTCGTATTCCAAAATCCCATTTTTCTATTGACTATTTTATTGAAACCGTCAAGAACTGTGAAGGATCTGAGACTTTATCTACTTGAAAGCTAACAAGTTAGCCTGTTACGGTTTCATGGATGCTGGCAGAAGGCATGGGATTCTGAGGCTGAGACAAAGGACAGTTTATTACACACACAAACAGCAGTGGTAGAGAATTAGCATTTGTGCTAATCCCCCAAGATTACAGGAAAGAAAGCCCAAACATAAAAAAAAAAAAAAAAAAAAAACAATTTTTTTAATAATGGTCTATGAGTCTAGCTGACCTCTTTCCTGGAGAGAATTGCTACCCTTTTTAATACCTCACAGTAAATAAACCTATTTTTTGCCCTGGAAGGAGATACCATCTCTATCTTGCAAGGCTATTCATTAAACAAAATCCTGGAAAAACAGCACAGAATAAAGGTGGCCTGTGCCTTTGCTTGTGAGACATGTTGGAAGGTAAGACTTATAGAGAATTGTCTCCAATATTTATTTAGCTCCTTAACATATTATTTCCTTCTTTCAAATAAAAATGTACTAACTTTCCTTAAGAGAACATAAATTTGCCCATAGTATATATTTAGTAATCATAAAAGTTGCTAACATTTACTCTTTATTAAGCAGGTGCTGGCTTACATATTTTTACACATATTACTTCTTTAATCCTCACCACATCCCTAGGACGTGTTATTATTCTTATCCCCATTTTGAAGAGATATAGAGAGTAAATTAAAATGCCCAAGTTCACAGCTAAGAGGTGTTAAGACCAGAACCTCTGGCATTTTAATCCCCAGGACTTTTGGCTTGCTAGCCCATGATCTTGGCCTCCAAGCTAGAACAGCAAGATCACATGGACTTATGGCCAACTCTGCAACACGTAAATCTGTCAGCACTGGGTTGGACACAGGGTAATCCCTCCATGCATGGTAATTAATATTCAGTACGCCTACTATCTTTTATGTTCATTTTACAAATGCAGAAACTGAGGCTCAGAACATGTGAGTTGACCAAGCACTCTCAGATAATAAATACTGGGAACTTGGTTTTAAACTCAAATTTTAATGATTCTAAAATACTATGTTCATATGAAACACCTTGCTGCTCTTCCGAAGAAAAGCTATTCAGGAGACATTTTAACATATTCCAAAATTTATTACAATTAGCTGAAAAGTACAGTAGAGCTCAAAATAAAATCAATAATTACATAAACATAATGGTACAATTAGCCTAATATTTATCCAAGTAATGTGATTTAATGCAGTTTCTTAAACATATCTAAAATTGGAAAGTATTTTTGCATATAATATTCAGCATCATAATAAACTTTGCTAACTACTTTATTACTACACTTGGCCATATCTATTTTGTTTCGAGTATTAATTCTGACTTGGGAAAATTAATTTGTATCATTCAAAGGAACTTAGATTTTATTCTGCAGTGTTTCTCAAAGATTGGTTAGAAAACCACCTAGGTGCTAATATGCTCAGAGTATCAGAACCTTTGGGAGTTTGAGCTAAGAATCTGCTCCTGTAATAATATCCCCAGTGATTTTAAAACAGACAGAAAGATGACTTCTGCTCTAGGTGAGATGGAGCCATTGGCTGAACAATTAGCATTTTTGGTAGATGACTTTAGTGACTAGAGAAAGAATTTGAGGGGGACAAATTGGAAAGCAGGTAGACAAATTAGGAGGCCATTTATTCATTCACATGAAAAAAAATCTGCTAGGTGATGGGTAAACACAGAAAAAAGCAGACAAGTTCTTTGACCTCTTGGTGCCTCTATGCTTCCAGAAAATCAGATAGGTAACAAAGAATTCCTTGTGTATTTTTAAGACAGTTTTAGGTACTGTAAGGGCAAATATATACTGACCTAACTGAGACTGGGGAACCAGGGAAGACTTGAAGGAAATATTTGTACTTAGGCTGAATAAGTAGAAGTCATGTGGGTGAAGCCTGAAAGCAGAGTGGAGCAGAGTTTTCAAGGTAGAGAAAACATAATCATTGGAAGCCCTAAGGCATAAAGGAACATGGTCTTTTGGAGTAATTCAGTATTTTTAAGTTTTGGCTGGAGGATTTCTTTACTAGTACAATGTAATCATATAAATATTCTTACGAATTTAAGAATTCTTGTCATTTTTATGTGGTACATTTATAAATTATAGGGAAAATTTTTTAATTAAAGTTTGTATTGTGAATGGGTTTTAATAAGATCTTTAACAGCAATATGAACACAATGTATTTATACATATTTTAGGTAGGTAATGCTGAGCCTTTAAGCCATTCAACAACAAAAAAGCATATTGTTTACTTTAAATAATTATCTAAGAATAATATAGTAATAAACAATATGTATGTATGGATTATTTTCGGGAGGTAGGACTGGGTATATAATAAGATGTAAATTGAAATATAATTATATTGTATGGTATCTAATATAGATAAAATGCCTTCATAAGCTGTTGTTTGGATTTCTTGCCTTATTTGGCTAAAATAAATGTGTTTCATCTTAATAAAGTTTATTTTTTTTCTAAATAATGAGATAATAGAGAGAGTGTTAGAAGCACAAATAGCACATTAACACCACATGGGTGCATAATTTTACTCCTAATGTTTTAAAAAATATAAAGGTAATAACTCTTATTTTTTTTAGCCTTGTCACTGATTTTAAAAGTTGAGACATCTTGATGTGATGTACATGCTTTTAATAATATGAATGCAGTTTATAATAAATGTTATCTATTCTATTTGAAGAATTATTATAAACTTTTGTAATTCAGCATCATTATTGCTTATGTTTTCTACCTTCAACCAAGAGTTAAATATGGAAATATATTAAACACATTAAAAAAGAAAGCAATTAAACAAGCTAATATGGCAAAAAGTGACACATAATAAAACAGTCAAATGAGTCCTTGGCTGAGTCACTGGCAAGTTCATCAGAAGTCAACAAACCTTTATATAAGTTTACTTAATATTCACTCAGATTCCGTGCTATTATATTTTAATGTGAAAATATATACAATATTATTTGATTAATTAATTATCTAATTGTTGAAAAACTAAATTAAAGTAAATGTACTTATAGACATGGATCCAATGAAACATGTTTGCAACTCTATGGGTGTGGGGGGAAAATCAAAGATTCAGAAACACTGGAATATGGAGAAATGGAATTCAATGCAGTGAAGTACAGCAGAGAGGGAGAGAGAAGGGGTTAGTTTTAAGAGACATACTGAAGAGTTAGATATTTTAGCGCTTCTGGTAGAAATTTTTAAGGATTCTAGTCTTTTTTTCCTGTAAATATCATGAAACAATATAAGGCTATTAAACTGAAACTGACATGATCTAATTAGCATTTCATTAAGACAATTTAAATAAAGATTCAGAAATGAATCTGTTAACTAAGAGTGAATAGAAGAAACTATCACAAAAGTTCATGTAAAATTTGATGGAAGATGGACTTTTATGTTGGTATGGGGATGAAGAGAATTACAGTCAAGAAAAGTTTATATTAAAGAATCTCTGCAATCATTCAGGTGTGAGAGAAAAAGGCATCCCAGATTTCTGGAGGTGATCAACAAATTCGATGTTAGTGATAATTTAGGAGGAAAAGAATGTTGAATGAAATGAAAGAGATGAGGAAGATTACTATTGTGTTCATAGTTGTCATTATTTTTTATGATGTTATAGACTTAAAAATATATAAATGCTGATGGGAAGCGATGGGTACAGAGGGAGTTATTGAAGTGGTAAGAAAAGGAAATAAATGTTACTATAAAACAGAAATTGGTCTTATATAAGAATCTAACATTGAGATACTTCATCTACAATATTAATAAAATGAAAAAACAGGATGGGGACATATCAGAAAAAACTATATGGAGCTGATAATTTCATGGGGATCATGATACATTGATACTCTCCCCAAATAGCTTATATTTTATATGTGTGGTGAGAGATAAGAGCAGAGAAGAATGTGTTGGAGATCTGAGAGGTGTGGAGAGCATTTTTCAAAATTCTTGGTGCTGAATATGAAACTGGAATTGCATTGTTAAGGGCCCAGTTTAGTTGCATGATCAATAGTTTATTTCTGTACCAAACTGCCTAATTGTGTAATTTTTCTCAGGCAGCACTCAGAAGTTGAGCTGTAGTCATGGAGAGGGTAGAGAACTTGAATGCCAACAGGACAGATTTTGTTAAAATGGTTTGACCACAGAACGAAGAGGCAAGATATTGGCATAAGTGATTGAAATTAGAAAAAATAAAAAGGCAGTAGTCGCTGAAAGAAATGATGACCTGAAATTTCTGTCACATATATTAGATTTGAGAATTGTCCTGAAATTGACAAAACCTGAAGATTGAGCGGATGAGTATGTATGTGTGTGTGTGTGTGTTGTGTGTGTGTGTATTTGTGAACACAACTCTATGTATTACATGTGAATATGGCTTAACTGAGAGGGAGCAAGTGAAACTAAATTCTACTTAAAGCTTCTTTCTTGGATGACTAGCAATATAGGAAGTAGGGGAGAAACTCCAAATTTCTTGGGGTTGGATTATGAGTTTAATTTTGAATTTGTGAAGTTTTGTGTCTGTGGATACATCGTTCTTCGTCCTACTAGAAGAGAGAAACCACGCTGAATTTTGAACAGGGAAAGTTTAATATAAATATTATCTATACCTAATCCTCTGAAAATTGAAGTTTACAGTTGATTTGCTAATAAGCAGAGAGAGAACACTGAAGAGTATAGGAATAAGAATGGTGAGGCACAGTCGTCAAGTCATTACTCCCAGGTTGAGGTGTAGCACTCATGGAGGAGTCCCTCACACACAACCCCCAGACCTGAGAAACCAGATCTCAGTTGGAAACGGCATGGCTTTGGCTCACTGAATGCCAGAGAAAACTGAGGCGGTGTCCTGGCAGAGCTTGCTAGAAATGGCCCTCTGTAGTTCTGGGACAAGGGGTCCACAAGGAGGTGCCAAACCTAGAAACTCTTAGCTTCCTGAAGTTTTGCTAAGCTAAGCTGATGGTTGCCCTGCACTGCAAGGAACCAGGTACTGAAAAAGTCATTTATTGAAGGAGCTGAATGACATAGAAACTGCACCTACCGAGAGAAGGACCCTGGAAGTTAAATACCTATTTTTCCTTCACTGTTCTTGTGGGCACCCTTACTGAAAAAGATTAAAATTGTGTCAGCCAACAAAGTACAAATGTTTAAAGGGCCCAGCTCTATTTTCAGAGAAGGGAACAAAGGGTAATTTTGGAGCTGAGAGGTAATAATTTGATAAATGCTACAGTGGGATATTAAAGTAATTAATGGAAGGAAACTCATAGCTGGGAAAAGGGTTAAGAAAGAACAAGAGTTTGGAGGTCATCAAAGTATGAGTATTCTCCAATTATTTCCTTAAGTGACCACACACTTTGGCACATAAATACATATTTAAAGGTAAATCAATGGTTTTGACAACTTGCCAGCTTACATTCTTTGTACTCTTCTAACTCATGGGCCAACAAACATTTTTTTTATAAAAAGGCTAGATAGTAAATATTTACGTTTTACTGGCCTTATAGTCTCTATTACAACTATTCAACAACGTCATTATAGTGCGAAAATAGCCATAGATGACATATATGCAAATGAGCAAGGCTGTGTTTCAAAAAGCACTATTTATAAAAACAAGAGGTGGCCCAGATTTGGTCCATAGGCTGTAATTTCTGATTCCTGATCTATGATATTATAATTGTATAATTACAAAGAGTATATATAAACAGAATATTTTAAGCATAGTTAGATCAATCATCTCTTAAGTTCTTTTTATTTGTTTTACATATAAACTCATTGTATATATTTAATTACATTAAGAATTCCTCTATGTCATACAAGGTTTTTCTAATTCTAAAAATACTGCATAAATTTTCATTAAAATGTAACAATATTATAAAAGCATGGTTAATTTCATGAAACCATGAAAAGTACATGAAATAAATCTATATTTGACGCACTAGAAAAGAATAATCAACATACAGTAAACATAACCTTAAGTAAAAATAAAGTCATGAAATTATATTGCTTCAGATTTTTAACTGATGGTGTGACATTCAACTTCACTTAATTTTAACTTAGGCACAATTCTTGAGAGAGTAGCAGATATCTAATACCACAGCACACATTCACTCTTACTTCAATATTCAGAAATCTGGCCACAAAGTTTAAATATTGGTATTCAGATAAAAAATAATACATTAGAAACATTGATTTTTATAAATTAACTTAAAAATACATTACATATATTTAGATATTTTATAGATTTTTCTTGTTAAAAATAAAATGTATAATTTATTTAAAGAAAATTTTATTGAACAAAATTTACTTAAATCTTTCAAAATCTGTCAGGCACACACTATTATCAAAGTTCACACAAAAAGATATTGGGTTGTGAAGGACATTTAGAAGTTAGGCTGAAAACAATGAAAGGTCGTCTCTAGAAATCATAATGAGTAAGTCATAAGATGGGTAAGAAAGATGAGTGTGCCCCGTTCAAAAGCAGCAGGTTAATCAATGTGTCAAGAGTAGAAGTTTTATAAGAGAATGGCAAGAAATAGGTGAGGATGAACTGGTTGGTAGGTAAGGCGCTAGACTTAGCAAGAGGATATGGGCTCACTAACTAAGATGGCAGCAGAAGGAATAGTGACAATGGAAAGTTATCAATAAATAATGATAATTTTGATGTGATTAATTGGCTGTGAGTGGTGGTTAGGGAAAGAATAAGTTAAATTTGTCTGCTTAGTTGATTTCATCTAGTAAATCTTTATTTCATCTTTATTAAATTTTTTGAAGGTTGTGACATGTTTTTATTGACTAGAGTTATGAACAGTTGTAATCCTTCCATTATACATATATAGCAATAATCAAGTATCTGATACTGAAATAACTTACAGGCAAATTCTAATATTGAACACAGAATAGTTCTATCAGAACAATAAAAATAATAATAACACTGAGTTTATCTCTGAGAATTTAAATTCAGGCCATTAGTTCACAATTTAGAAATCTGAGTAATCCAACTTTAAGGTGACTTCTCATTGTTGAAGTTTGCTCTGAGGATGGATTGTAATTGGGAACTTCCTCTTGTCTCAAGCTATTCGTGCATATGACACACTTTGGAGATTTTCATTTGAGGAAAATATAAAGTTTGAGAAGGGTGCATCTCTTCTATTGTCAACCTGCAAGAGTTGGAATGAGAAAGAAAACTTGACAAAATAAATGGAGCTGAGACATAGAAGAAATGGAAGAGAAACAGGAAAATTTGGTGATTTGAAAGTTAAGGGAATTTCAAATTTGACAGTGTGAGTGGTCATCAGTATTAGACACTGAGAAATCCAGTAGAATGTGGATTATGAAAAACATTTATGTTTCAACTAGAGGAAACTGTATTAGCGGACATAATGAGAAGAAGCTCTATTTTACATGAGATGCACAAGGTTTGCGCTAAGTGAATCATGTTCAAATTCCCACACTTTCATTTATCAACAGTGTTTTGGGTTTTTTTTCCAATAGTGTGTCTTTGAGAGGATTTTAAAAAAATCTTCTTGAACTTCAGTTTTACCTGGAGAAGATAAATGTCAATAATAGCTATCTCAAAAATAATAATAATAATAGCTATCTCAAAGGTTGTTATTGAAGATCAAATAATCTACTAGCATTGAATCAATTTGCAGCTCCCATTTTGCAACAGTTAGTATTGTTGGTGATGGTTCTGAAGACTAAGAACAAGACTTAGGATGCTAAATGAAAAGTGAGCAAATGGAGCCTATAAATGTAGAAGCATATTTCAGGAAGTTTGACATTTATAGGAAGGAAAGAATCTATTTAAGTTAAGTGGGGCAGGTTGGAGGTTGGGGTTCCAGTCTTCCAAGTTACTGTGCAAGGCTAGTATTTAAAGCAATAGGAAACTTCTTTGCATAAATCTCCAACACCAAGAAGTACTGCATGCCATTTACGTTAGTTAATCATCAGATACTCAGAGTTTAAAGAGCCATCCATAATACAGCATGCAAAATAGTTAACATACCCCTACCTAATACCACTACTCTGAGCTTAATCATGCTATTTAATTGCAGAGCTTAACTTGAAAATTATTGTTCACAGCAATTAAGTAAATGCCCCAATTTCATTAACAGATTTTCTAATTAGAACCTGCAACATAAAAGTGCTTATGTTGCTTCATTAGCTTTGATTTACTGTTTCTAATGCTACCTTTTTAAAAATTATTCTTTTCTTCAAATCTGAAACTGTGTTTTAGGGTTAATTATGTTTGGTTCTTGAAAATATCAAGGGACAATTATTCCTGGATTAAAGTATAGAGGTATCTTATATTAAAATTTCATTTTAGCTTTTCACATTAAACACATATTGGGACAAATTTTAGAGCTCCCTTGTTGTAGAATAGTTTAAAGCAATTAGTGAGAATTGCATTTGGCTTGAATTGTAAGCAAACAGGTTTTCCAAAATTGCATATGCTCCTTCACATATGGTATCTTATTGTAAGGGAGGGAGGAAAGAAAAAGAAAAAAAATGTTTAATTGTTACATAAGCCCACTATTGCAAATTTCTTAAATTGGCAATTGAAAGGACAGAAAGGTGACTTAGGTTAATAATAATATTATGATCTAAGATAGTGCCACTAAAATCCTCAAATGCAGTAACTACTGTTCGCTAATGAAAAGACTAGGAGATTGGCTTTTTTTTCTTCTTGTTTCTGTCTTTGCCAAATTAAAAGAACTTGCCTAAGTTTTCAAGCAAGTATTGCTATATAACTACCTATTAACAGCATGGTTACAGCAAAGCATGAAAAATATACTGATTTCATGACTTGGCACTAAGATGAGGCTCTGATAATAGGGGAATCAGGGACATTATTGGTAAGATTGCAGTTGAGTGAGGAAAGCAGAGTCCAGAGATTGTCTAGTCCAACTCCATTGCTTATGTATATATGTATACACATATGCATGTGTATGTGTCTGTGTGTGTGTGTTTTTATGGGTGTATGATATGTCAGCCACTATGCTAAATCCTGGGGATGCTGCAACAAGCTGTCCCACTATTATGTAGAGAGATATAAAATGAGTAACTACAATAACTGATATTCTAAGAAGTTAAGTGACAACTAATATAAAAGGTATGGAATTATACCCCTTGTCTTTTGTTTAGTATCATTTCCACTCCACCTACTATCTCTAACAAAACATCAGAAGGAAAACAAAAGAAAATATAATGTCAAAACAGAATACTGTGCTCCTTTTCTTTCTTTGTGATAAAGATAACTTGAATAAAAATAAATTTTACCAAAATACATTCAATAAATCCACCACAGCACAACACATTAATATATAGCTGAGTGAAAAACATAAGAAAATGGATAGGGTCTACAGCTAAATAATCTTTATGTAAATTCACATACATATACACACACTGCAAAGACATATTTTCCATGGAAATATATATTTGTAAATGTGTGTGACACATTATAATGGCTGCCTAAAGAGCTTGTAGAGTGGAGATTGGGATAAATAAGGATAGTATAACACAGAAGGGCTTGTTTGTATAAACATAAAATATTTTCACTGAGCAAGCTGATTAATTCTATTTTTCATATGAGAAATTGAGATGGAAAAAAAGATTAAGTTAAACTATTACTACTAATATCTTAATATTAAACTTTATATTTGTAGAGCAGTTTTGGATTCACAGCAAAATTGAGCAGAAGGTGAAGACAGTCCCCATATAATCCATGTACCTACACACCCACAACCTCCCCCCACTGTTAAAGTCCCACATCAGAGTGGGCACTTTTGCTACAGTCAGTGAACCAAATCGAAATATCATAATCACCTAAAGACTAGAGTTTATACTAAGGTTCACTCTTGATTGTGTACATTCTATGGTTTTGAGAAATGAATAATGACAAGTGTCCATCACTTTAGTATTACATAGAATAGTTGCACTGCCATAAAAATCATCTGTGTTCTATCTATGCATCCTTCCCTCTACGTTAATCCAGGGCAACTACTAACCTTTTTACTGTATCCATAGTTTCACCTTTTCCAGAATGTCATATTGTTAGAATCACACAGTTTGTAGCTCTTTCATATTGGCTTCTTTCACTTAGCAATATGCATGTAACTTTCCTCCATGTCTTTTCAGGGCCTGATAGCTAATTTCTTTTTAGCACTGAATAATATGACATTTTCTGAATTAATCACAGTTTACCTATCTACTCATTTATTTTGGGGCATTGTCCAAGTTTTGGTAATCAAGAATAAAACTTCCATAAACATAAGTGTTTAGGTTTTGTGGGGACATAAGTTTTCAACTCAAAATGGATACCAAGAATCATGATTGCCAGATATGTAATAAGATGTTCTTGGATTGGAAGAATCAATATTGTGAAAATGACTATACTACCTAAAGCAATCTACAGATTCAATGCAATCCCTATAAAAACACCATTGGCATTTTTCACTGAACTAGAACAAAAAATTTCACAATTTGTATAGAAAAAAAAAGACCCCAAATAGCCAAAGCAATCTTGAGAAAGAAAAACAGAGCTGGAGGAATCAGGCTTCTGGACTTCAGACTACACTACAAAGCTACAGTAATCAAGACAGTATGGTACCGGCACAAAAACAGAAATAGAGCTCAATGGAACAGGATAGAGAGCCCAGAGATAAACCCACACAAATATGGTCACCTTATTTTTTATAAAGGAGGCAAGAATATACAATGGAGAAAAGACAACCTCTTCAATAAGTGGTTCTGGGAAAACTGGACAGCTAGAGGTAAAAGAATGAAATTAGAACACTCCCTAACACCATACACAAAAATAAACTCAAAATGGATTAAAGGGCTAAATGTAAGGCCAGACACTATAAAACTCTTAGAGGAAAACATAGGCAGAACACTCCATGACATAAATCACAGCAAGATCCTTTTTGACCCACCTCCTAGAGAAATGGAAATAAAAACAAAAATAAACAAATGGGACCTAATGAAACTTCAAAGCTTTTGCACAGCAAAGGAAACCATAAACAAGACCAAAAGACAACCCTCAGAATGGAAGAGAATATTTGCAAATGAAGCAACTGACAGAGGTTTAATCTCCCAAATTTACAAGCAGCTCATGCAGCTCAATATGAAAAAAACAAACAACCCAATCTAAAAATGGGCAGAAGACCTAAACAGACATTTCTCCAAAGAAGATATACAGATTGCCAACAAGCACAGGAAAGAATGCTCAACATCATTAATCATTAGAGAAATGCAAATCAAAACTACAATGAGATATCATCTCACACCAGTCAGAATGGCCATCATCAAAAAACCTACAAACAATAAATGCTGGAGAGGGTGTGGAGAAAATGGGACCGTCTTGCACTGTTGGTGGGAATGTAAATTGATGCAGCCACTATGGAGAACAGTATGGAGCTTCCTTAAAAATCTAAAAATAGAACTACCATACGACCCAGCAATCCCACTACTGGGCATATACCCTGAGAAAACCATAATTCAAAGAGTCATGTACCACAATGTTCATTGCAGTTCTATTTACAATAGCCAGGACATGGAAGCAACCTAAGTGTCCATTGACAGATGAATGGATAAAGAAGATGTGGCGCATATATACAATGGAATATTACTCCACCATAAAAAGAAACGAAATTGTGTTATTTGTAGTGATGTGGATGGACCTAGAGTCTGTCATACAGAGTGAAGTAAGTCAGAAAGAGAAAAACAAATACCGTATACTAACACATATATATGGAATTAAAAAAAAAAAAAAAGCTTATGAAGAACCTAGGGGCAGGATGGGAATAAAGATGGAGACCTAGTAGAGAATGGACTTGAGGACACGGGGAGGGGGGGAAGGGTAAGCTGGGATGAAGTGAGAGAGTGGCATGGACTTATATATACTACCAGCTGTAAAATAGATAGCTAGTGGGAAGCAGCCACATAGCACAGGGAGATCAGCTCGGTGCTTTGTGACCACCTAGAGGGGTGAGATAAGAAGGGTGGGAGGGAGGGAGACACAAGAGGGAAGAGATATGGGGATATTTTTATATGCATAGCTGATTCACGTTGTTATAAAGCAGAAACTAACACACCATTGTAAAGCAATTATACTGCAATAAAGATATTTAAAAAAAGATAAATAAATATTATTGATGAATTAAAAAAAAAAAGAGTATATTTGGTTTTGTAAGAACTGCCAAACTGCATTCTAAAATAGCTGCACCATTTTGCATAACACCAGCAATGAATAAGAGTTCCTGTTGCTCCACATTTTCACCACCATTTTGTGTCCTCACTGTTTTGGATTTTGGCCATTCTATTCTCATAGATATAGAGTGATATTCCATTGTTTTAATTTTCAGTTCCCGAATGACATATAACGTTGAGCATCTTTTCATGTGCTTTTTTGCCATCTGTGTATCTTCTTTGGTGAGATGTCTGTTCAAGACTTTGGCCCATTTTTGAACTAGGTTGTTAATTTTCTTATTGTTGAATTCTGAGTTCACTGTATGTTTTTGGTGTCTTTTTCAGGCGTGTAATTTGCAAATATTTTCTCCTTTTCTGTAGCTTGTCTTTTCATTTGCTCAACTGTCTTTTGCAGAGCAGAAGTTTTTATTTATTTTTTCATTTTTTAATTTTTTTGTGGTATGCGGGCCTCTCACTGTTGTGGCCTCTCCCATTGTGGAGCACAGGCTCTGGACGCACAGGCTCAGCATCCATGGCTCACGGGCTTAGCCGCTCCGCGGCATGTGGGATCCTCCCAGACCGGGGCACGAACCCGTGTCCCCTGCATCGGCAGGCAGACTCTCAACCACCCTGCCACCAGGGAAGCCCCAGTTTTTATTTTTAATGAACTTTTTAGTTGTTTTTTTCAGGAATTATGCCTTTAGTGTTATATCTAAAAAGTCTTTGCCATACCTGAGATAATCTAGGTTTTCTTCTGTGTTATCTTCTAGGATTTTTACAGTTTTTTGTATTACATCTAGGTCTATAATCTATTTTGAGTTAATTTTTGTGAAGGGTGTAAGGTCTGTGACTATGTTCCCTTTTTTGCTTGTTTTTTTTTTCTTTTTTTTCTTTTTTGTCATGTGGATTACTAGTTGCTCCAGCATCACTTTTGAAAAGACTATATTTGTTCAATTGTATTGCTTCTGTCAAAGATCAGTTGACTATATTTATGTGATTCTATTCTGAGTTCTGTGTTTTGCTCCATTGATTTGTCTATTCTTTCACAAGTACCACAGTGTTTTGGTTAGTGTAGTTTTATAGTAAGTCTTGAGGTCAGGTAGTATCAGTCCTTCAACTTTGTTCTTCTCCTTCAGTATTGCGTTGGCTATTCTGGTTCTTTTGCCTCTTCATATAAATTTTAGAATCAGTTTGTCAATTTCCAGAAAATAATTTACTAAGATTTTATTTGGGATTGCACTGAGTCTATCAATTAAGTTGGGAAGAACTTGACAATATTAAGTCTTCCTATCCATGAACACGGAATATTTCTTCATTTGTTTAGTTTTTCCTTGATACCTTTCATCAGAGCTTTGTAGTTTTCCTCATATTTTTGTACATATTTTTTAAGATTTGTACCTAAGTATTTTTCATGTCTTTGGTTTCAGTGTTAGGGTAATGCTGGCTTTGCAGAATGAGTTAGGAAGTGTTGCCTTTGCTTCTATCTTCTGAAAATGACTGTTGAGAATTGTTAACATTTTTCCTTTAATATCTCTTAGAATTCATCAGTGAACTCATCTGAGCCTGGTGCTTTCTGCATGGGAAAGTTGCTATTTACTGATTTCGATTCCTTTAATAAATATAGGCCTGTCTATTTCTTCTTGTGTGAGTTTGGCAACTTGTGCTTTTAAGACATTTTTAAATTTTATGTAGCTTATAAAATTGGTGGGTATAGAGTTCATAATATTCCTTCATTATCCTTTTAATGTTCATTGGATCTCTCTAATGATGGAAACAGCCTTTTCCTACCAGATATATACTTTCCTTATAAGGATTCTGAGAGCCTTAATTTTATTATTTTTAACATTATTATTTCTTATTTATAAATTATGTATAGAGAAATTGATTAACCTGTACAACCTAACACACTTAGCTATGACAGAGCTCATTTTGCTTTATAATACCAAATTGGGTAAATGCAATACTAGAAGAGAATTGTAAGATATTTCCATGCCTATAAATTATGAAGTAGTTGATTATAATACTATTTTTTTTTACATAGCTAGCCATGGCAAAGTGTATCTTGAAGTTAGAATATATTACAATAGAACAATGTCATAGTTACTAAAAGTCATTATTCCATGTTATAATGAATTGATTTACTTATTAAACTAGAAGTAGTAAAGAATATAGTGATGACTTTATAAACTGAAAGTAAATTTCTTGATTTTAAGGTAACATTTACAATACTTAACTACATTTATATAATTACTTATAACATAAATACTTCTTACTAACCTTTCAATTTTCCATAATTCTCATCTCATACAATTTGGCAAAAGTTCCATTTAGGACCAAACTGGGAAATAATTCAAATGTCACACTGAAAATTATCCTCCTTAAAGACACTCAAACAAAATTCTTGGAGAAGTTAGCACAGCTCAATTTATTTCTGCTTTGAAGGGAAACCTTTCTCTTGTAGGAAGTAATGGGCATGTGTTGTGTCTTTTTCTTCCAATATTGTGTCACATGTTGCTGCTCCTGACATATCCTAAATTGTCTCGCAAGACCGTCCTCTCTTACATGGTAGGGTTCTTAGCCCTGGGTGGAGCTATATCTCTAGCCCCAAAGTTGGAGCTACAGCTTCATCCAGTCATTCAGAGCACTTCATTCTGTACACAGACACACACACACACACACACACACAGAGTAGTGGTTGGTTCAGGGAAACAATGTTGTCCTAAATTTGTCCAATCAGATAAATGCCTGGGACTGTTATTTATAACACAAGGAAGCTCTTTTTGCATGCTGGCTTTGAACCCAGGAGACTGAGTACTGAATTGTTAGGCCATCATATAAAGCCAGAGAAAGAATACACTGTAGGAGTTGGAGCCCTGAGAATCACAGAAACTGTTCTCTGATGATAAAGTTTGAGTCCTAATTATAATGGTGTCTGGAACTAGGACTAAATAGAGATTTTTGTGTCCATTCTTGAAGGGAAGTACAGAGAAGGAATGGGGCACAGAGGCTATGTTCTCTGGCTCTCAGCGCCTCTCTCTGAAGTATATTCCTTTCTGAGGCTGTTATTTCAGGCTAGGACCTACATTCTCCCTCGAGATAGAAGTTCTCTTCAGCAAACTGTGGCCCACAACTACCCTATTTGTTGTTTTATGGCAACCACTGCTGCCACCTAAATGAATGTGGATAATATCAGATTGGCCTTTGTATTGACTTTAGTGTTTGCTGCTGTCTTGAACCACCAATGGTGAGTCAGAGTACCCCAGAGCACTCATTTTAGAGTTAAATAAAATAAGTCCAGAGACATTTTCCTTGTTAAAACATGTTTTATAAATAGGTTTAATCTACCTAATTTAAAGTAAACTTATAAAAGCTAAGAACTAGAATGAAATCACACAAAATATTTTGAGAACATTTTCACAAATTATATGCTCTCTTTGCATTCATAAGACAAGCCTTACATGGTTTAAATAAAAAACAAAGGATGCCTGTTTTCACATTTCAGGAACGATAGTGCATTCTGACACAAAAATGCTCTGTATGATTTGCCTAACAACTTTGCTTTGAGTAAAACAAACAAAAGTAAAACACACCAACACAAACGTGGTCTTAGTTGGTCCTAGTGGAATACAAAATTCAACACTTAAACTTTTATTTTTTCCAGGTAAGAATTACCATCACCGGGATAATCTGTTTTACAGGAAGGAAACCAAGATCTACTGAGTGCCAAACTTTGTGCCAGGTGACTTACATATATTATTTTGTTTAATTCTCATAATAACTCATTGAAGATATATATTATTTAAGGTATAGTGAGTTCTCTGGGCTGTATAATATCTGGCTGATGAAGATATTTTTATCCAAAATGTTTATTAAAAGAAAAATTTCTAAAACATAGTCTAACTTCAGTTCTGCTACACATAATTAGCTCTAGTATTCATACTTCAAATTGAATATTTTGAAATGAATAGCCCTGGCAAATGCATTCAATAGCCACATGCCCTATACAAAATTCCTACTCTGTGTAATTACCAATGAGGTTAACAATGCAGTCTATATACAAATTCATTTAATAAAAAGACATTTGGGATCTATGGGAAAGATGGCAGTATAAAAACTAGCCATACGTATGTAATATGCATTATATGTACTGTATCATGTATTTAGTGAAAAAAATCTTCATATAGGTGGGCTCGAGTAATTCAAACCCATATTGTTCAAGGATCAACTCTATAATAAAATTATGTTTTTTAAATCACTAAGGCTGTGCAGAGTTTATGGTGCCATTAAAAAATAATGTAGATTCCATCAACAGTAGAAAGTATGCATTTATAAAGAAAGCATTTAAAACAGAAATTATAAATCAAATTAACCATCAGCAAAGTCACCTTTATAATGATATAGCATCATAGAGTTAATATTCCGAAATTGTAAACTTATCAGGAAAAGAAAAGTTGTAATTAAAACCAATGAGAAGAAACATGATCTTCTTTAATTATGGGCAATTTTGCTTAAGTGTGAAATTTATTTCCTTAATTTGAGAGGATATATAAGTTCAATATTAAGTATAGCATGCATTTGGAAATGATTTTTTAGAGGGAAATACATAATGAACTATTTTGTTTTATATGTGTATCTAACAGAAATAAAATAAACTATTAGTATAATATAAAATGTGTTGTACACATAAGAGGGAAAGTGTATTAATACAACATAGACCATTCTATCTATAATGTATATTAAATAGACAAATTTTAATGTATATTATATAAACATTAACATGCATCTAGTTGATACTGTATTTTTCAGTAAAACCTTTGCCAGTCAGAAAGTGACTGACAGAATTAAAGACAAGAAGAGGCTGAAGTGACCTTAAATTCTTGCTGTCTCACAACTGAGCTGAGTCCAGACAGAGCTGGATTCCAACCAACTAGAACATAAGCCTTGAAGGCTGATCCTTTCCATACTTCCATGTAATGGGCGTAGGGTGACCTGTGGTCTAGTTAGAGCTAGTCAAGGCTAAGTTCCAGGGAGAAATTTCCAAGGAGCACTTAGACTCCACACAGAAGAACAATTGGAAGGACGTGGGCTCTGAATAAAAGGGAAATGATCCTGAGTAAGTCAGAAGGGAGCCTTCTCGGTTGTTGCAGAGTTGATACTTAGCTTGCTGGCATGGTCCTAATCAGAAACAATGAACTGTTGGTGAATATCCTTTCCCTTACTTGTCCCTATAAGCATCACCACTTGGAAGGAAGACTTCACTGGCAAAAGAAGTACTTCTCTTGGAGTAATTATAAGATGCCTTTGGGATGTGGATCTCCACAGACTGGACCTTTCTCCTTGCTATGGTTGCTAAGTAGACTTCCTCAGCTTGTCTCAAGAAAATAGAACCGAGGGCCAGCACAAAGTTTTTGCTGAAATTTTAAGATCTATCTTAGTAATTAATTTTTTAACAGTAGCAAGTAAAATAAAAACCTGAAGATGAAAGTGCCGATAGAAGCGAGAGAAGGTGTAGATCTCAGCTTCAGACAGATGGTGGGTAAAGGACAAACATCAAACTCGACTTGGTTGAATTCAGATATTATCAGAGTGTGCATGTATGTAGGGAAGAGACCACTTTTATTTTCTTATATATCTCTGTACTTTTTAACTGGAAGTAACAAATATGGTTTAATTTTAGAGTTTAAGAACTCAAAGTAAAAGAGAGAGAATGATAGTTTTCACAAACAATAGAACTAAAATAAAATTGAAACTCATTAAACTTGAAAAATTGGATAATCTTTATCCCTTTTTGGCAGTATTTGATCTAAAACTGGAAGACTATGCATTCAATTAATGATGAAACATAGTTTAAACTAATATATAAATTGTGTTGGTTTGTGCCTCAGCAGCAAAGCGTAGCCAGAGACTTTATAATAAATTTAGTTCGCTTGCTGAGATATTCCTTTGTTCCAATAACATGTTAAGTCTATTGTCTGCCTTTCGTATGTTCAATTTATGCACAGATTTTCAGGAAAGGTATGTAAAAATTAATGGACCGCTTATAATCATCAATACGCTGTCCACGGTAATATTCACAAAATCAGCAAATTATCAAGTATGTTCATATCTATCCTTTTATACTTCTGTCTTGGAATGAGTTTCACAAAAATGATTCATTTGTATCCTCTGTACTGAGTATAAAGCTACTGTAGGTCACCCTATAAAACGTTCCCTTATCCAATTCTTTGCTCATTGTCTCTAAACATTAGGGAGTTTTATTTCATGTATATTTTATCTGAAAAGACTTGGTGGCTCACTGTACAATGTTCTTACAGATTAGAGCATCCCTTACATGATATAGTAGGCAAAATTTTAAAAAGAGACAGATCTTAAATAATTTTATGATTAAGTAAAAAATCAGACTTTCCCATACATGGTGCTTTTAAACTTTATAGTGGTTTTACACTATCATAGCCACATACACGACGTTTTTCTGTTCTTCACTGTAAGATGTCTCATGAAGTTTTTTTTTTTCTTTTTCAATACAAACAGAAATGACGAGACATGACAAGTTAGAATTCAACCTATACTGTGAAAAGCTATCAACGTTGTCTCTCTCAAAGAGATACTATTTTTCTATTTATTTTCTTTTCTGTACTTCTAACGAAGGTGTATTTTCATCTCTACTCATTCCCAGCCTATTTCTCTGCTTTTATTTCCTCTGCCCCCAACTTTGTTCAGTGGCTGGATTCTATTCACGAGGGCTTGTTCAACACAGAGGAAACACGTTGGCTTTCCACGTTATAGGAAAAGAAGGGATTCTCAGTTAATTGAGAGTGATACGTGCCTATGTCCTGATTAAAATTATAGTTATTTACTTTCTTACTTTACGCCAGGCTTTATGTCAAGCACGTTGCATATTACAGGATTGAACTTTATCAGCAGCATGATGAGGTAGTTTAATTATCGTTCTCGTTTTACCAATCAGGAAACTGAAGCCTGTAAAGTTAAATAAATGTGACAAAGTTTATAGTGGGACATAAACCCCCACTGTGATACCTGAAGCTGGGTATGCTGGAGCTCTGGTTGATGTGTCCTTTGAGGGAGCCCCTAGTACAGCCACTTTCTACAGAGAGTGGGTGCAGGAGGTTTTATCTCAGTCACATATAAACCTTGTTCTGGCCCAGGTCTGAGTTTGCAATATAAATTTTTTTATATTCAGTTATTAAAATACGAACTCTAAACATGATATATTGCTAGCTCGCTGGCTTTCTTCATTCTTAATTCTGCTTCCTGGTTGAATGAGAGAGAAAACACAACCAAATCAAGAGTAAGCATATAGTAGAGATCATAAAATCAATCAGAGAAATATATTTATGAGCTATCGGTATAAGTTTTTAATAATCCTATTGTAAATCTACTCATGATAATGTCTAATTTTCCCCAAACATTGTCATGAAAGCATAAAAATAATAGTAAAAATAGTTCGGCATGTTGAATATATGTCCTTTTTTATAATAGTTTTCTTGACAGTAATTTCAATCTATGTTCAACTTTCAGAGCATGTTTTGTGATATGCTGTAATTAACTTAAACTCATTTCAGGTAATTTCTTAAATTCATAATATGTTACTAGTTTTCTATAAAAATCTCTTTTGATTTTTAGAAAATACTTTCTAAAATGTACTCCACCTGCTCTTATCTACCTGGTGAGCTCTCAAACCAGAATATTAACTGGTCTAATCAACTATATTAAAACACTTTAGCTTTAAATTGAATGGAGCTTTGACACAGCTTTTGTGAATTTTAATATTTAAATGTTTGGTGTAAGTCTCTCTTCCAGTACATTTTGTCATCTAAATTCTATGAGGTAGGTATTATTATAAGGTGACAATATTGAGGTAAAGAACATAAAATTTACTCATAGCTACATTGCTAGTGAGCAAGGGACCAGTTATTCAAATCCAGAGAACAAAATGAGTGCCATGGAAAAAATTTATAAACAACAACAACAAAAAGAGTGCAACAGGATACTTTCATTGTGATGTTTCTGCACCTCCTGAAGCTTGAACTAAGCTGTGTTCCATGTAAAGCCCCTTTATTCAGGCAAGAGTCAGGCCTGGGTGACCTATAATAAAACTTCATGGGACAAGCTGTCTTTGACCCACTCCTTCAGGTGAAAATTCACAGGTCCCTCCTCTTTTTTTATTACCTTCATATTGAATCTTACATATTTAACCTTCTGATAGTGATGGCAGGAGTGTGTGGAAAGACACACACTCATACGATCAGGCAAACTAGAAAGCAAATGCACGAGTACCTTTAATTCATACTCTGTCTCTTTCAGCTCACCCCCTATGCGTATGGCCCAGTGAAAGGAAGGAGCATGGACAAAGGAAGATCAAGAAGAGTTATTGCTTTCCCCCAGTGAAAAAGTATGAAAAGAACTTTGCTGAACTTTAAATTCAACTTTAAATATCCTAATGGGAAGAGACAAGAACAGAGGAACAACTTGGTCAGGCAGGAGCGATGTTTAACGGAAAGAATACTGAGGAAGAGAGAGGAAACAGAACTGAGAAAAGAAGTAAAGACAAGAAGTGAAGAGGCACTGGTGCTGTCATGGGGGGCGGTGGGGGGACGAATGGCTGGCTAGGTGTGAACTCAGGACTTTGGAAGTTGAAAGGATGCTTTCTTATCGACTTTCCTTTAAGTAAGATCCAGCCTATCACCGCAGCAGCTTCCGGAACCGCCACACGGGGGCAGCACACAATAGTCACTGTGCAGAGGGTCTCTGGGGCCTGTCTGATTGGGTTCAAATTCTGGCTCTAAAATTTATTAGCTCTGCATCCTTCATAATTTGACTTCTTTCCTCTCTACCTCAACTTCCTTATATTAGAAATGATAACAGATAAAATTTAATCAGGAGGCTTGTGGATCTTAAATGAGGTAGAAGAGTTCCTGTCCCATAACTGCCCAATAAATTTTAGCTATTACTAATATATTGCTAATCTTGCCTGTGCTAAATTCTTCCTCTTTATAAGAGTGATCTCTCTAAATCACTCCCAACCTCTCTCTTCTGTGCTCCATCTACACTCATATGACAAGAATAAATTAAAAGCCCAGCTCCTCTGAAGTGATATATAACCTATTCTTTGGCTGCTTCTTCATTTTCCACCTGAAACTTTCTTGAACACCTGCTCCTGCATCGTAAACCTCTTCCAATCCCCTCTGAGAACCTCACCGTTTTTCATCCCCTTGCCTTGTTAACTGTACTCTGCATGGAGCTTTAGTCTTCATTGCACCTTTACTACTATCAATAAATTCCACCCTTTATTCAACATCTCGATCAATACTGGTAGTTGATGAAAATATGTATTAGTTATCTATTGATGCATTAACAAACTGCCCCGAATGTAGCAACTTAAAAATGCACACATGCATTGATTTCTCACAGTTTAGTTGAGTCCTCTGGTTCAGAGTCTCTTCCAAGACTGTTAGCAAGATGTCAGCCGGGGCTGCATTCACCTTAAGGCTCAACTAGAAAAAGATCGGTTTTCAGGTTCACACAGTTGTTGGCAGAATTGAGGTCCTTTTGGGTGTGAGACTGAGAGCCTCAGTTTCTAGCCAGCTGTTGTCCAGAGGTCACCCTTAGCTCCTTGTGACTGGACCTCCTGGCACTGCACCCTGCTCCATTAAAGCCAAGAGTGGATCTACCAGCTAGATGGAGGCTACAATATTCCTGAATCTCCTCTTTCAGGGAGACCCTCTGATTGTCCAAACCAGACAAAAGTAATTGGAATTATCACATTATTTTATAGTTATTTGATTTGCTTGTTTTACCCCGTGGCCTGCATGACACCTGAGTCTGTGTCTTCATCTTTTTAATGTCTGCAGCTCAGTGGTGACCACAGCATAATGACTAAAATATGGGTTGAGTCAATCCAGGAATGAAATCTATAGATATATAGCCACTTAGTTTTTGATGGGTGAGAAGTTTTTTCCTCTCATATAAAATAAATTCCCTTCAGCACACAGAAAAAGTAATCTTACCATTGTGCAGGTAGCAGATGTATATAGCAACAGAAACAAAATAGAACAGTCATGGCTCTAGTGACAAAGAATGGCTTTGAGGTTACAGTAGAGAAATCTTGAAGTGTAATTTCAAGGGCATCTAAATAAATGTGTTGTAGTAGAAAAGATAATATCAACATTCAGGAATTCACTACAGTTGAGTATCCACCCAGAACTTCTATACAGTTGGGCTGTTGGTATTAATGAGAACTGTCCTGGCACGCAAAACATGCTTATTAAATTCTTTTAAAAATATATTGTGAAATATTGCTGTTCAATAGGTATGGGGAACAGAGACTCAACATGGAAAAACCACATTGTGGGCATATACAAAGAAAACAAGAAAGTTACTTTTTCCCCCTCTGAACCATATTTCTGAACAAGTGTCAACCTTTATAAATTGTCTTTTAATGGAATTGTAAAAGTGAATCAATTTATATAATTTTCCATAGAATCCCTTCAGTGGAATTACCAGCTCCTATAGGAAAATAAGAGTAGCAATCACAATGTATTGGATTTAACTATCAGTATTTATAACATAAAACTTTAGAGTTCAAGCTGAATATCACAATTAGAGTTCAAAATTATTCACATCTGAATAGAGTTTTGTACTGTACAAAGAAATAAAATGATCAAGTTGGCTCAAAGACAGTTACAAATTCTTACATAATTAAATATGAAAGGCTGTATTTTCCTGAACTATCTTGACTTTTCTGTGTTCTCAGAACTTTTCCCTAGCCCCTATGTGGAAGATTCCACTTGGCCCTGAGTTAAACCTGAGTGACTGGGAAATAATATCCAGTACTTTTCCCGGGTAATATTGTAGGCGTCCTATTTTCTGACTCACACCGTGTGTGTTCCCTCTGAAAATGCACATGCGTGAAGCTTTGCTGGGGTCTCTCCCTTCTCAGATTTTCTACTATTGCTCCTCAGCGTAGCTTGAAGTCTTATACCCCTCATTGCTTATGCTCTTTGAAGCAGTTTCTACAGAAGCTGCCTTCCTGTTGCATTTCAGACAAAAAGGGAAGCATTTTATTTCTTCTGCAGCCATTTTTTATCTTAACAAATAACTGAGTTTATTTTATCTAAGATTAAAATGTAAAATTCAAGGGTTTTTTTTCTTATTCATACAAGAAAAGGGTTATGTGCCTTCTTTTTAGAGGTTAATTTTAACACACAAGTTAGTAAGAAGCAAAAAAAAAAACAGATTTTATTACTAATCTGTTTACGAATGAGTTTTTAATACCATACAATTAGAAAATGTGAATTTTTTTTCAAATGTTTTTTCAAAGTTTGAATTCTCCAGGGACATTTCCACAATAGCACATTTTCCAATGGTCTGCAGAACTGTGTTTTTATTTATTTTTGATCATGTGCTATAAAAACGAAATCAATTCTTTCTCATTTTGCACCTGGTTTTCATATAGTAAATAATACAACCGTCCTTCTAGAGTGAAATATAGTAACGCAGTTTATAGTTTCTCCAGAAATAGCATGTTAGTCAATCAAACACAAGGAATGTGAAATTCTTCACTAAATAAATAAGTTGCAACTAAG
Organism: Monodon monoceros; assembly: GCF_005190385.1. NCBI lineage: Eukaryota > Metazoa > Chordata > Mammalia > Artiodactyla > Monodontidae > Monodon > Monodon monoceros. Next base: position 20,192,847 of record NW_021703768.1, on the reverse strand, counting down.
AGTTTAAATAATCTCTTAGGGATTAAATAAAATTTACAGGTATCATTAGCATTTTAAATACTATTGCTTATTGTTCAGTTGTACAATCTAGGTAGACATCAGTTTGACTAAAAATTATTTCATCTGGATTTTAGAATTTAAGAGGAATATATATATATTTTTTGCAGTATGCGGGCCTCTCACTGTTGTGGCCTCTCCCGTTGTGGAGCACAGGCCCCGGACGCGCACGCACAGGCTCAGCGGCCATGGCTCACGGGCCCAACCACTCCGCGGCACGTGGGATCTTCGTGGACCGGAGCTCGAACCCGCGTCCCCTGCATCGGCAGGCGGACTCTCAACCACTGCACCATCAGAGAAGCCCCAAGAGGAATATTTTTTAAAAGAAGGAAGAATTGTTATGTTGGTTTTTTATGGGAGGAACAAGAGAAGCAATACAATTTGCTTTTGTTAATCAGATAAACAGAAATTTAAAAATTCAAATAATATGTAAAATCTGTGCTTAACTCCATTTTGATACAGAAATGGGGCGTTCAACAGCAAAATGTGCTCAAAGTGTATTTGGGGGGATCAATTTTATACTGCATTTAAGTCTAAGAAAAATTATGGTAAATTTTCAGTAACCTAATCATTAAACGGAAATTATTACTAAATGTAGTAAGACAGCTTATGTATTTATTATATTTATGATAGTATTTACCACATTTTGATCGTTTCTAACCTCCTGGGTTGCTTCTCCCCACGACCCTCCACTTCTCTCTCTTCCTCCTCCCTATCACACACACACACACACACACACACACACACACACATGCACACACACACGCTCTATCAAAGAAGTTTTCTTTGTATAATAGGTTCTTGCAGTGTTTTCTTTAGTGACTCTTTTAGTTTAGGTGCTACTGACCTCACAGAAATTTTATAGAGTATTTATTCTAAATAGTTTGGATGTTTATGACATGATTTTATTAATTGTATGGTTTTCCCAAAATCTGCTACCTTGTATTCTAATGTATTTTCCCCTTTCTTAAAGAATTTACACTTATTAAAAAATACCGCATGTTTTTCAACTTTGTTGCTAATTTCCCAATTTTGAAAAGCATTGAAAAATAGAAAAGAGCATTCTAGAACTCAGACATGTGACTTTCTATTCTGCATGACTGTTTTTACCATCCAACTTAAATTCAAAGTTTAACAATAAAAATAAAATTCTTGGGCTTCCCTGGTGGCGCAGTGGTTGAGAGTCCGCCTGCCGATGCAGCAAACATGAGTTCGTGCCCCGGTCCCGGAAGATCCCACATGTCGCGGAGCGGCTGGGCCCGTGAGCCATGGCCGCTGAGCCTGTGCGTGCGGAGTCTGTGCTCCGCAACGGGAGAGGCCACAACAGTGAGAGGCCCGTGTACCGCAAAACAAAACAAAACAAAATTCTTAAAAAATATAAATATTTCATAGTATTTAATAATATGAAAGTATAAAAAAGGATCAGAATGTTCTAGTTGCCTTATTTCTAAATTCTAGGGTTTGGAAGATATTTTGTGATTAACGTTTTCATGATGTGTGTTGTTTTTCAGCTGCCTGGTTTCAATTTCCAACTGAAATATGATACTGCTCAACAATGTCACTTTAAAGAAGATTAAGTATCCTGGTGTGTGACAAAGCGAGCTCAATTTTTAAATTATGCACAATGAAATAACGAAAACAAAATAAAATGGAAACTATTTGTCAGGGACTTGCTACCTAGTATGTAAATCATTTATAGCACATGTCTAAATTTTCTCACGATTCATTTTTTTTATACTCACTTGAGCATTTTCCTACATTTAGCTATTTCTTAAATTCTCTGTTTAGAAGTTTAGTGAAAAGGCAGAGCACAACTAAATACCAAAGGAAATTTTAGCTACATTTTATTTATACATATTTGGTTTACTTGTCCCAGCTACAAGGGGGAAAAGAAACCAAAAAAGTCCTGAGATGTCAAGAGGCAAAATTCCCAAAATTTATTTAGGCTTTTTGGTGCTTTGTTTGAATCCATTCTGTGGCCCTTAAGTTAGATGTTGTGTCCTTGAGAATCTTCCGAAAGAAAGAATTGTTCTGTTGGTGGTGGTGGTGGTGGTAAAGAGCTATGTTTCACTGCCAACATAAAGAAAACAATACCTGAATTTATACTAATAATAAATTGTGTAGTGATGCATATTACTCTGCATGGGACATTTTCCTTTTATGCTGGGTATCCTAGGGAATATATAAAAGTAGTACCACTTCTACTCTCACAAGTGTGCTGGGCTGAGTGATCCATTTTATGCACACCTTATAGTAATACTAAGCAAAGTCTCATATTTGTATAATCATTCAATATTTACAAGTCTTTTTATTTTATCATTTTATTTTATTATCTTCTTAAGAACCTGTGATGCAGGAAGAAATATGTCTAAAGATGTTAAGGAGACTACCCCTCAATTCTCCAATAGGTTATCCTTTCCTTGCTTGCAGGACTAGATCAGGGTCCAGTCTATTTTCAGGAGAAAGATGTTAGAAATAGCCTCCAAAAGATTGTGTCCAAGATCTACATGTTTTCTAAATCACATTTGCTTCCTATGCAATTTGACTTCCTAAGTCATCCTTGGGGTCTTATTATTCTTCCTTTTCCTTCTAACTCTTCCGTTTGAGCTTCCCACTAAGAAAGAAAACAACTGAGATAGAATTGGAAATAATGATAATATATTCCAAGATGTATTCTAATTCCCTCTGTTAATTATTTTGCCTATCTTGTGTAGGCTTTGAAAAATCTTTGGTGATGGTTCGCAGCTCAGAAGGAAACCAAGTCTCAGTATCAACTTTAAACTGCTTGCCCTATTCTGAAAGGGATTTAATAAGAGACAAATTAGCTTTGTAAGTGTTTGGATAGCCATAAAAAGGGGAATTAAGCCAGGAAGAGGGTTGGGACTAAAGGAACTATTAAAGCATACAATGGTATAAGAGAAATAGAAGTGTATTGGCAATTAGATTCAAGCTGTTCTTAGAGAATCTAAGATAAAGATGGATGGTATTAAGTTTTTAACATTTTTTATTTGCCTCGGTCAAGGAAACAATATTGGAATCTGAATTTCTTTTTGAAGCTCTTTCATAATTCCACTCCCCTAATGCCGACCATTAAATATTTGGATTTCTTTTATTTCTAAGATGTCTCTCACATGAACAATTTTGTTCATAACAAAAGTGTTCAAACTGACTACTATAATTCTAAATCATACTTGGTGAAATTGTAACATTTAGATATATGTCTTCACAAATTAAATTCATAGTGTAAAACCATGCAAGCAGTAGGTGTCTGGCACAGAGTTAGATTTATACAGACACACCATTGTTAGAACTGCACCAATCAGTAACAGTGGTGCTTATCCAACGTCACGCCTTTGGAATCTAATCAATTAACGAGGCATCACCAGTCAAAATCCAACAAAACTCTTAACTCCTGAGAGGCAGAACTGAGCAAAGCAGTTCTCAGGGAGAGAAAGCCAAGACAGAAAGTGTGTTCAGGTGATGTATGATTAGACCTTCCTAACTAATTTAAAGGATAGACTTCTTGGCCCTTTGCTTCTCATCTTCACAGAGACTCTCTCTTATAAACTTAGAACATAAAGTAACAGGCAAACATGGGAATAAGACATGTTTTCACCGAAGATGAAAATCTTCAAACTTGATTAAATGGCCACAGAGTAAGTAGAAGCAGTCCTATTTCCTAGTAGACAAAATTCATTTAGCATTTGGAATCTTGATGAACATAATGCAGAATTCAGATCTCAATGTGAAACTGATTCCACCATCATTGTCAAAGAATTCCATGAATTGGAGGTCAAGGGACATCAGTTGAGCCTGCAGTTTCAAAACTGATGATTTTGAGCCATGAATACAAGTAATTTTGTATTTGAATTTTGGTCAAACCTACATATTCTAAACCTCACTAGACAATCTGCTAATGAAGCAAAACTGAATTTAGCTAAACACGTTCCATTGAATGAGAGAGAACATCGCTACAGTCTTAGTAATAGACTGTTAAGTTTTAGTATAGTCTTAGGAGTAGATATTTATAGATTTTGAGGGTACTGTGTTCAAATAGTTTGAGGAAGGTATTTCAAGTTAAAGAGCTGATTGAAATCGGGCAAGGTTCTAGGCATTGTTGTTTAGGGGGTCTGCATATAGTCAGAAGAGGTTCTTCAAGTGGAACTCAGGAAGTAAACTATTGCTGATTGTATCGGTCTGCTAGGGCTGCCATAAAAAAGTACCACAGACTGGGTGGCTTAAACAGAAATTTATTTTCTCAAGATTCTGAAAGCCAAAAGTCCAATATCAAGGTGTAGGCAAGGCTGTTTCTTCTAAGGCCTCTCTCCTTGGCTTGCAAATAAATGGACATCTTCCCACTCTGCCTTCATGTAGCCTTTCCTTTGGGTGTGTCTGTATCTCAGTCTCTTCTTATAAGGGTACTAGTCATATGAGATTAGGGCCCATCCTCATAAGCTCATTTATCCTTAATTAATTAATTAATTAATCCTTAATTGATTCCTCCCTAAGGACCTTATATTCAAATACAGTTACATTCTAACATACTGGGCATCGGGACTTCAACATATGAATTGTAGGGGATCCAATTCAGCCTATACCATTGACAAATAAGCTATTAACTCAGGTGAGCAGATTGTTTTAGATAAATTAATCTGATGAAATTTTCTGAAGCAAGTAGTTGTGCTTTAGAGTCTTACCTTTCTTGTGATATGTGTTCATATGACACAGATAGTCACCTTTCTAATCATTTATTTCATGTTTTTATGTTTGGCTTTGGTACCGCTAGTCCAGGCCTTCCACACAGTGTGAATTTGGAGAAGTCATTTAACCCTTACAAAGCTCCTCTTTGGAGATATTAGCAATATCTACTTTTGGAATTCTTGTGAGATATAAATAAGGCAATTATTATAAAGCTCCTAGCAGAGCGCCCCACATTTAATGTGAGCTAGGATACTGTTGCTGAGGTTGATGATAATAACGTTGTTACTACTGCAAGAGCTGCCCAGAAGTCTCTATTTTAGGGTCAAGTTCAAAAGAGAAAATAACATTGGGAGTCCTTAAGATTAGGGCTTCCTTATTTTGGTAAGGGTAATGGATAACAGACTGAGGGTTTCTTTCTTGTAATTTGATTTTGTGAAATCTGATATGATTTAGAAACTACTAAATAAGTACTTATTATATGGAAATTTTTATTGTTTAATTTAATTCTTGAAGAAGTACATAAAATAGATCCTTTCTAGTTTAACTATGGGAACAAGGAAGCTCAGAGATGCTATTTAATCTGCTCAAGCTCATTCAAGTAAAAGAGTAGGAATTGAACTCAGACCTATCTGATACAAAAGCCTATGTTCTTAGTAGTTCATTTAACCAGCCATCTAACAAATACTAGAAGACAAGACACAATAATAAACTATTTTTATCCCTCAAATTTATATTAGCCTTTTCATTAAAAAAAATTGAACTTATTCTAACTAGATAAGTAGCCACAAGATAATCACCCAGATAAAAGTTAGACTGCCTGATTATGCAGGCCTTCAACATGCCATAACTCCGGGAATTTGGTCACCAGTTGCAAAGATGCGATTTGACCTGGGAGAGTAGTTGAGGGACTAAAAATCCTTAGCACTATGGAATAAACTCCCATTTTTTTTAGGTGCCTGGGGGAGATGCATCTATAATTGATTACTCAAGTTCCAGCTGTTCTCAGAATTGTGTCATTGAAGTCATGAATTATTTGTTGAATCAAATATGTGGATAACAGTTAAATCAGCAGTGAGTTTATTTACCTGTTGCATAATCTCTTTCATAAACATGCTTGTCCAAACAGAAGATACATATTCATCAAAGAAATTAGTCTAAAATTATTGCAAACTATAGATAGTACAAAATAAATATTCACACACACAGAGGATAGCATTAGGGGATGGATGTTAAGCTAGCTTCACAAAATTGTCAGAGACCTTTGTTTGGAAGATACTTGTCAACGCCTCTGAAATGACTTTCCTCAATTGGTTCTTAAATTATTTCCTTAGCTGTTATTATTTTGAATCCATCCCCTTGAATTATAAATTAACTCTGAGAAAGTGAGTAAGGTTTTGTATGCTCAACTGACTGGAGCAGTTTTTATCCATTTTCCCTGATAAGAATTCTCTGAGGCCTTCCTTATATATCCTCTTTTAGAACAGCATTTCTAAACCTTAATAGGCATATGAATCACCTGAGGATCTTATTAAAATTCACTAGGTTTGAAGTCAGGGCTGAGATTCTGTAGTCCTCTGAAGCTCCCAGGTGATGTTGGTTGATACTGCTGGTCACTCTTTCAGTAGCAAGGGGGTGGAGCCACACTGTCCCATAATGTAGCCACTATTCATATATATTCTGAGCCCGTGAAATGCGGTTATTCAGAATAGAGATGTGTTGTAAGTCTAAAATAGGAGATTTTGAAAGCTTAGCATGAGAACGCGAATCTAAATTATATCAATAAAAATGTTTTTTATAATGATAACATGCTGAGTAGACAATGCTTTGGATGTATTGTGTTAAGTAAAATATATTATTAAAATTCATATCATGTTTTACTTGTTTGTGTGGCTGCTATTTTATAATGAATATTTGCCTTGCATTATGTTTCATTTGCCCATCACTGGTCTAAGTATAGGGTCAAGACCAGAATCTGATTCAATGGGGCTGAGATGAGACCTTGATATTGTCACACTTTACTACTTGTGCATATTAAAGATACTAATGTATCAATCTATCCCACAGGATTGTGAATTTCCTGTAGGCAGGGACTCTTCACTCTTTCATGGTAAGCAATTAATAGGATGACTGACAAAGAAGAGGTTGTCATGTTAGATATTTATAACACACCATTTTGAAACTACATTACATTATGTTGGTGACTACAATAAGTGATGCAGTGAAGGAAAAAAATATCATTTCTGGAACACTAGGTTTTCTAAATTTGGTATCAGATGAGCTTGAGAGAACTTTCTAAAAACTTATATTACTTCTTTTATTCTGGTGTTATTATGGAGAATGTGTGAAGTCATGTCACAACCCCGTCTCAAATATATGATTATCTTACCTGAAACCTAAGGAATGATACAATGTAGTTCATAGGAGTTTTGTACAGGGAATCTTGAGATGATAAAATATCTTGTAATTAATTCTCAGTTATGAATGACTACACTGAAATGGAAGTTTACTCTCAACAAAGCAATACACTTCAAACACACAGGAACTTTTTTGCTTCTGCAACCTATCGTAAAATATATAGTATTATCGGGATCTATGCAGCGACATACAATGGAGCATGTGTTTATGTGTGCACAGGTACATAATACGTTTTAGACTGACATGAAATAGTATGTACTGCTCCATTCTCAAAACGTAATTTACAACTGTTAGAAATATGGTACTGTAGTTTTTCCTTACGTGAGGCTATAGAATTAGTGATTAAGATCAAAGTCCCTAGAGCCAAAATGCCCTATGCAATTTATCATCATTTCTGTTTATCAGTGTTTTCATCTCTAAAATAGGGGTAATACAGGAAGTCTCCTACATAACGAACCTTCAAGTTGAGAACTTTCAAAGATGCGAATATGCGTTCGCATGTCCAATCACTTAAGTTAGTTCACAAGTCTGGCGCACACTGTCACGTGTGTGCGTCCTCTACAAGTGGTTGTGCTTTTGTGTTCTTTACTGTACAGTACAGTATCTTTATTTCAAGCCCAGGATGTTCAGAAGCAAGCGTAAAAGCAGCAGTATATAGCCAATTGTGTTAGTTGGGTACCTAGGCTAACTTTGTTGGACTTACGAATAAACTGAACTTACAAACGTGCTCTCGGAACAGAACTTGTTTGTATGTAGGGGACTTACTGTAATAGTATTTATCTCATAGGGCTGTTGTGGGGATTAAATGAGTTAAAAATTCTAGACTATGGAACAGATTGGAACCTAATTATGTTCTGAACCAGTAACTAACAGAAAAGATTTAATGGCCAAAAGCAAAATTTGCATTATAGTTTAAGTATAAGAAATGCAAATTATTTAGTTTCAGTTCTATATCCCCCACTGATGAGAAAACTTGAGGACAACTGATATATTCTATTGTCTTGAAGCAAATAGCATTATGATGTTTTCAAAGTTCACTTGCAGACACTTATTTTTTGAATGAGAAAAAATCTTAGTGTTTCTCACAATTCAAGGTAAAACATGGAATATTATTTTCTCTGGTAAAATTGAAAAAGTATTATTCTGGGTGTAAAAACCATTTTATCTAAAGTTAGAAATATATTGCTTTTGGACTTTTGAAAGCATTTTATATTCTTTTTCAATTTTAGTCTCAATATTGTTCCATACATAGCATTTCCAATGTTATCCTGAAGATATGAGTCATGTATTATTTATGTGTCCTCTTGTATTAGCACTTTAATAATCCATTTTCCACCTGTGTAGCATGGTTGTTTTGTTTCAGTATTTTAGCAGCCCCAGTGTGCAATGCATTCTGTTATTTCTAGATTTAAGAATCACAAAAATACATTTTGGAACGTGACATGATGACTAAATGTAATGTGATAGTTTGTGTGGAATTCTGGGACAGGAAAAGGAAATTAAGTAAAAACCAAGAAAATCTTAACAATGTGTGGACTTTAATTAATAATACTGAATCAAGATTGGTTCATTAACTGTGACAATTATACCATAGTAATGTAATGTGTTAATAAGAGGAAAAAACTGGGGCATGGTATACTATGTAATATTATGACAAACTTTTCTGTCAGTCTAAAAGTAATCTGAAAAAAGTTTATTAACATTCAAAAACACATTTTAAATTTCCTGAACTGTGTAGTACTAATATGCTTCTATTTTCATTCTCCTGCCCCTTACCCTCCACCCTGCCCTTTCTGTTCTTTACTCTCTCTTACTATTTCATACAGTATTTTTTCTAAGAAATTAGAATTATAGTGTTAACAGAAACCTGTATTGCACCTCTACACCTGCGAGTTAAATCTAAGAGTTTAAGATATAAGAATTATATTTATTTATAAATATACAAGCGGTCTTTTAATTAAAAATTGAATCTGCTTATTTACACCATCCTTAAATATGGATGACACTTGTAATGTTAAGAAAATAAAATTTTGTAGTCTAACTCTGTTTCATATCTACAAATATTTCTAAATCTATGTGGATGACTGATGAACAATGAAGGTCTCTCCTGGAATAGAAATGTCTAGTCACTAATGTCTAGTCACCACTCTCTTCCACTTTCCTGCCTTTCTAGGACAAACATTTATTTAAATAGAAAATTTCAGTAAAGAATTTTTATCATGAGTCTCATAAAATCTACTTCATAAAATTTAATGATTATTCTTACTTCATCCCATAAAGTTAGTTTACTGGTTTTTTTTTTCTTTTAAAAATTACTTGATTAAACCATACTAATTTCAGGTTGTATATTACTTTTTGGACTTTTGATACATGAGCAAATTTTGATTGAGTGAGGTCAAAGAAATGCATCTTTGCAAATGGTTTGTTAAGAATCCCTTTAGCTTCTGTCCCCCTACTCCAGTGCTCTCGTACTCCAACCAGCATTTCCAAAGTGACTCCAAGAGGAAGGGCAGACAGGGTGCAAAAGAGTGTGCTTTAAAGACATTTCTGCTCCAGAAGACCTCAGGCTCCTCAGAGCCTGACTTCCTCTCATGCTTATAGGGTTTCCAGAGTCAGCATTACCTACATTATAGATCCTGTGATTTTATTCTCCTTATATGTAGTTTTCATCCCTGTTGCCTGATTTCTTGGATTTTGGACTCTGTTTCCCTTCCTAGACACTATGGTAACATAATTCCATCCACTACTGGCCCTGCTCACCACCTGAGAACTTGAGACTTAAAGTTTCATTTCTCTGAATCTAAAGAAAATTAGATAATAACAACAACAAAATATAGAAATTGCAGTATGTCTGAATAACTATAATGTCTGAGTTCTATAGTGAAATTTATTCATTTACATTTGCACTTAAAAAAAAGACACAACTCATATTGAAGATTCAAGCACGTACTAACACTTAATAGCAAAATACTACTTCAGTTCAGTGTCCAAAAATAATAATAATTATATATTATACTTTATATATGATACATAAATAATATATTATATAATAATATAATACATAAAGCATATGTAATATATAAATTTATATTTATATATAAAGTATATATATAATTTAAAGTTATTGAAAGTTTTATGTCTGCTAATTTTTATGTTTCATTTTTTATTTGTATAGTTGGAAATGATAATATATTATTAAAAACTGTGATTTTTATTTTTTTGCCATCATACACCACACAATATTCCCTAATGGAATCAGAAAATGTTAGCCAAGTTTAGAACACATATAAAACAGATGGGCTGCAGACTTAAATCAAGGAAGTCAGCAGTTACTTGTAGAAGTCAATATTAGAACCTATATGGAAGGGATCAGATGATAGGCAAAAGGGTGGGCTGTTGACAGGAAGGACCAAGTAAGTCAGGACTAGAATCTATAAGAAAAAGCATGAAAGATGCAATGGAAGAGGGCCGTATTTAGAGCTGTCTCTGGCTTGACTGTTTTAGATTAATTACATGTATTAGCCTTCAAGCTCCAATTACGATGGTTCTCATGAAATCACTTTACTGAATCAGATCCTATACATAGCTCCAGTTCCTCTGCATTGATTCTGCCTCATTTTTCCATTGCTTTAGTTTTAAAGAAATCTTGCTCTTTTCCTTTCACAAATTCTGTAAGGGCGACCTCTGTAGTCACTCCCATCCTAAAAAGTCAAAAAGGTTTTCTGCCATTAGAAAATTCATCCTTATTTCAACACCAGAGGCATAGAGCACACCTCAGGCCAAAACTCTGAAATGAGACGATTAATATAAATGGCATATTTGTAAATAAGGGGGAAACAGAGCCCTCCATGTGGCCTCAGACAAGGAAGTTCCCATAAGCCTGTGCTGGATATCAATGGACTCATTTAGGACTCTTATTTTCCTGCTACGTTTGCACTTTATCCTGTGCTGTAATAAATCTTAGCAGTATTACCTTTAGCCCAAAAAATCACAACCAAAATGGAAACTGTTCAATTCTTTCTAAAATAATTGGGACCAAAAGTGAATATCTTCTTTTACTAACCTCCTTGCTACAATTTGAGGTAAATTCACTTTAAGTTAAGAAAGAGAAACAGAGAGACAGACAGACAGAATGAATTATCTCAAAAGAATTTATTGGTACTTTTTTCCCCATAAATTTAACTAGGGTTATATGCACCTGCCAATTTAAACACAATATGTATGATGCACAATTATCTTGCACTAAAGCATAAAGAAAAACAAAAGTTGTAATGCCACTCATGTACAAATCCTAAATATATCCTCATATCTTTGGTATGAGATTTTAGGTACACCCCTGGATAAAATTAATCAAATTCAAACCTGGTGTTTTTTTATGCTCTCACTCATAGAGAAAAGAACAAAACAAGACCTAACAAGAAAATTCAGGAATATAACTGTGTTCGAGAACATACCTATGGGCTGCCTCAAACCTCTCTCTAACAAATGCACAGGATTTTAACTCTTTTAAGACATATTATGAAATGTTTAAATAATTGGTGCATTATCTACTTTATGTTAGAAACATTTAGACAATTGAGGTAATCAGTTTGTTGGTGATTATTTATATATAATTGGAATATATGTATATCACTGTATATAACAAATGTATAAGTCAAAGAATGAAATACAACAAAGTGTAAAACAAGGAGCTTTCTCACAGGAATTTAAACATTTTGAAAGTGTGGTCTACTGACTCACCACAAACACTAGCAGGACAATCTGTTGATCTACTCAAAGCTGAGTTAATTATACCTATTGTCATAAGAAAGAATATAATTTTGTCATTTTCTCAAAAGAAGGAAATTAGAAAAGTGAATTATTGGATTTGGGGGTCTGGAGTGGTTTGAGGTGGATCTTTCAAAGAGGAGAAGTAGCTGGGATTGGGCAAAATTTATGATACAATAGTTTATGATCAGTATGCACAGTGAGGCCAGAGTCCTGAAACCAGACTTAGTGGGCAAGTGGTTGTCAGGTAAGCAAGCCCTTTTCCCAGAGAAGGTTAGTCTGAGAATCTCTTGAAGGAAAAAGCAATTATCAACTGGTTTATCATCTTCTCTTTCTGAACAATAATGTTTTGGAGCAAACACTTAAGTCATATTATCATAGGATATTTAAGTTCTCAGTAGAGGGATACAATTCAAATAGTAAAAATTACCTCTTCCAGTAGAAAGTACTGGGAAACTTCAACTCAAATGCAATCATCAACAGATACTGACCACCCAGTTAATGGCACATGTCCTGTTAGGTGCAGTCTCCTAGGTGTGAATGTTAGATAGTCCCTCACTTCACAGACCATATAGTCTGGTATATGATGCAGGCAAAAGGAAGGGCAATTCAGTGTGGTGTGATGAGTGTTTGATAGCATTAAGTACAGAGATACAATGGCAGCACATGGGAAGAAGACATAATCCAAATTTAGAGGGTTCTCAGAAGGCTTCTTGGGGAAAGTAATGGCTTGAATGAAATTTTGTAACAGAAGCTAAGAGACTTGATGCAAGAAATTAAAATATAAAAAGTATGAGGACAAAATTTTGGAAAAGAGCATCTTTTTAAACAAGACTTAACCATAGCTAGAACACTGATTGCTCTGAAATCTAAGAAAAGCTAAAGCTTCCTATCCAGAAAATGTACATAATGAAGTGTGTTCATGTGAAAATAAAAACAGAACCATTTCTGTTACTTTCACATGTTATTATTTATTCATTTCTACTAAGGGCCAATATATGAGCTATAGAAATAAATCTAAACAGTGCACAAAAAAGTAAATTTAATTCTGCTTAGATTTCCTTTAGAAATGAAAGCTACTGTGATTTAGCCTTAACTTGATATCAACATTTCTGAGAGGTCATTTATGTGGCTATGTGTATATTATGTTTTAAACCAATCAATTTATCATTCATATTTTGGTAACAGTAAGAATATATAACATTCAAGAGACTCCCCTGTAATCCAGTAGACCAGATTTAAATTTTAAAAAATATCAGAATTCTCTAAGACAGTTTGAATTAAATTGAAGTTTCATCTCTTTGTTTAAAATTCATTCAGACTATATTTAGGATGGGCTGACATTTTTTATGCTATTTGTGTCATCACGGAAACTATTAAGAATATGCTTACTTATGGTTAAATTTTTCTAAGAACTCTCAGAAGAGTTTCTTGAATTTTTTTCTATTGATTATGGATTTATTTTTGTGGAAAACAGACAAAGCTTTATTATTCTCAACCCAAGTTCAGGGATACTTCTTCTAGCACTGGAAAATTCATATGTTCATTCATATTTGTTCTTTACTTATAGTTTTTTAGCAAGTAGCAAACTCTTATTTTTAGACAATATTCTATATTAGTGAGTCCAGGGCCCTTAAAATAAACAAAAAATTCGCTATGTTCAAATGTCCAAAATACGTATACATCTCTCCAGTCAGCCAAGAAATAAACTTTTTGTCTAATTATACTAAATTTGAATTTTAAATTTCCCTTGCTCAAAGAAACTTAACTTAAAACATTAATCATTAATAATTTTACTCCAACTTCAATCAAACACTGAAAGATTTATTATCTCTAAAATCACATTTCTGTTGTATAGAATATGAAGCCTAATCTATTATTTAAAAAAAATTAAATGTAATTTTTCTGTTATAGATAACAATTTTCATAACAGAAGATAAGACTTCTTTGGGGATCATTGATGATTTCTTAGATGTGGGATGAATGAATTATGTTTGGAGCTTCTTTCTTCAGCAAAGAAGCAAAGCTAGCATCAAGAGTGTTCCATCTGTGCAGAGAATACCAAGATTTTCTTTTTTATTTTTAACCCAATTTTTTTTTTCCTGGCAGAGAAATGTGTCACCATATCAAGAGACATCTATGGCCTTTCAAGTGTTTAAAAGGAACTCAAACATTGAAATGTTTCTTTGATGGTGTCAGCATGCTCACAGTGGATGGCAAGCAACTCACTTCACTGAGAAATATCTAAACTTCCACCCAAACGCATGCTGACTAGAAATGGCAGAGATGATAATTACATATTTGTTCAGAATATTAGTAGAAACATTAAAGTTTCTGGAGTGGGACCTGTCATTGATGGTGGAAACGGTTCTGTTTTTTATTATATTCTCTCTTTATATTACAACAACCAAGCCATATAATTTAATCACATTCTCTCACACTGTGATTATTTATTTTGTTTTCAATAATATTGGGTAATTGTTAGTCCACTTTATGAAGAAGACTTTAACTGGAATTACGATAAAACTTTTCATAGTAAATTTATGTATTACATAATATAGAGTAAAACATAAATAGAACATGAAGTCAAAGATGCAGGGAAAATCCCTTCAGACCATGGTTTCAAAAAAAACTAAAATAAGTCTTGCCCAAAAAGTACTGGACTGCTTATGAAAAGACTCCACTAGGTCTATCTGCAGGGCAGGCATTTAAGATCTATCTTAGAATCGACTTCAACTTGGCTCATCTGAAGAGGGTAAAGTGAAAGTGCCCTGGATTGAAGAGCACGTGTAAAAAAAGAGCAGTCGGGCTTCCCTGGTGGCGCAGTGGTTGAGAGTCCCCCTGCCGATTCAGGGGACGCGGGTTCGTGCCCCGGTCGGGGAAGATCCCACATGCTGCGGAGCAGCTGGACCCGTGAGCCATAGCCGCTGAGCCTGTGCTCCGCAATGGGAGAGGCCACAACAGTGAGAGGTCCGCGTACTGCAAAAAAAAAAAAAAAAAAAAAAAAAAAAAGAGCAGTCACAGAGTAGAGAAAATAGCCAAGAAGCCTCAGGGAGATAAAAGAAGCTTCATTTGTTGGGGGAAACAGGGTGATAGAAAGTTTAACATTTTGAGGTAAGAGAGAGTTGAGCATGTTTATTACAGGGAAGAAGCCAATTAAGAGGGAGATTGCTAGAGAAATCAACTGTAAGAGATTTAAGATCTCTGATGAGGTTACATATTTGTTGAATGGAGGTGGTTTGAAATAGCTAATACATAATGAGAGAAAAACCTGACCACATAAATATACACAGATTTCCATAAAGTTTTGAGGATTCCATTGAGAGAAAAAAAAACCCTATATTTATCATGACACCAAAGTTTGAGGCCATGTGTTTCTCTAATGATTTTTCTTCAGTTGTATCCCACAGTGTGCATGTTGGTAAAGAATATATAGATATTTACCAATAGGTATATTTGGAATCTAAGAATATCCAAGGCATTGTATGGAGTAGAAAAAACAAAAAGGTTCTTGCCTTCAACAGAATTATAATTCAGTTGAGCATAATTAGCTAAAATTAGTTTTAAAAATAAGCAGTTCAAAACAACAATGAATAATTGATATCCACGCTCCATATCTGGATAAAAGTGATTCTGTGATCTAGTTTAGTTTTTGGATAACCTCCTCTCTGCCCACTGACTTCATAGATAATTGCCCATCTTCAGTAATGCATTACACAATTGTACCTTCAAGTAAGAAAGCAATCATATCTATTTAACACATTTCAGAAAAAAATGCATTCTCCATGTGTCTGCAACATTATTCACTGGAAAAACTCTTTTGCCAAGGTGTTTCTCTATCCTGCTTTAATTAATTGTTTGTCAGTGCCTCCTTTCTGGCTGAGATCTGGGTAACCAGGAAGAGTCTTGATAGCAAAGGCTCTGAAGTGTAGTTCTAGGTGACTGCCATAAAACGGTGGTGTTATTAAGTGCAGGGCATTTAACCCTTCAAACAAAATTCAACCTGACTTAACCAAGCTGATTTTTGAAAATAACTCATAAAATAATTAAGATAAGCATCTACAGGAAATTTATAACAAGTTAGCTATCACATTAAAGTACTAAAGGAGCAATTAAAATCCAGATTCTCTTACGCCTCTGCTTCTTTTCTGCTGTTCCTCTTGGTGAGAATTATGGGTTCACTTAATCTGGCACCATAAGCCTGAACTTTGTCATCACCAGTTGCTGTATTAGTGTCTGTCTATATCCCTAGCTGTTGTTGCCAATTTGAGATCTGACTAAAGCCAGTGAAGTTTCAATGTCTTTCTGCTAACCCCATGCCCTGCTTAAACTGTTTTTTTCTGAATAATGATCAGACTCTATCTCCTTGACAGGAAGAACCTGTCTTTTCTAGAGCTCCAGTTAGATAACAGACAATGGAATTGATTCAACACTGTTTGCTTTTGTGAAAGAAGTCAGATAATATTCCTGACAATTGAATTAAATGCTTTTCACAAAAGGAGCATTTTTTTAAGTCATGTACCTTGATAATTTTTATAAAAACCTGTGTAATCTTATAATGCTTTAATAAGTTAATTATTTTAATAAAATATATTTTTATTAAGTTAAATACTGATTTCTTATGCACATATGATGCATACTTATACAAGGTAAGTGAATACAAATATATTTTAAAAGTTGTCATCTTATTATGTAAAAACAATAATGAGTATTTACTATGTGTTTGACAATATGGCAAGTTTATTTAATTATTTAAATTTATTTGATCCTTTAATTTTCACAGTAAATGGATGGGGTTGGTTTTATAAGTCCCATTTTACACATGATAAAATTGATGGTGAACATGATTTTGAAGATCTTACAGCTAAGAAAGGCCTTTGCTGTATTTCAAATGGAGGTTAGTTTGTATGGGATATGTAGAATATTACGCTTCTATACATTTTGCTATGCTAAGAAAATATAGCCTTAGTGGAATGGCAAAGCTAAATATCATTTCAACCATCATTGATTCCACCGTACTGTCACACAACTGAAGATCTCCCTATTATAATTTCTCACTCCACATACACTTTGTGTTCAAAGTGAAAGAAATTGCTCACTGGACCACTCACTCCAAAATCTTCATACTTTGAAAACTAATTTTAAATATAATTTAAGTTTCTATATTTCAATAGATTGACGTAGCTGGAGAACATGGCTTGATATGTTTGAAAGTTTTCTGTTTGATTTTAGTTTGATTTTAGGTTTCAAGCCTCAAAAGGATAGACTATGATTTATAGGTATCATTTCTTATATTGAAAAATACAATAATGTTGGTGCAATAATCCCTATTAATCCTATAGATTAATGTATTTAAGGGGGTATGGTTTTATTAAAATTTGCTTTGGTTTTCACTGTTTGTATGCAGGTCTTATTTATTAGCCAAGAATATACTGCACAACCATGTTGAACAAATAATGCTATTACACATATTTTTATTGAGGTGTAACTGGCATAACATATTTTTCAGATGCATGTTTCGATATCTATATATATTATAACTTTTATACCTGAAAATATGTAACTTTTGAGGCCCTTCACACATTTCATCCATCCACCACCCACCAAAAAATATTTTATTGACTTTAATTGTAATTGGTCCTTGTAATTGTCATTAAGGATATAAATTTAGACAAATCAGTTTATATGCCTATTCAGCTTGAATTCTTGTTATCCTAAGCCAATCTCAGTTGTGGACTTAGAGTAATTTCCAAGGTTGATATGTTGATAATTAATGTAATACAATAAGTAGAAATAAGTTTATACAGAGAAAATTTATCGGTAACATTATCATGATTCTTTCAGCTGGAAATAGCACATGCTCTAATATCTAGCCAATAGATAGATAGATGATAGATACAGATAGATAGATAGATGATAGAGATATAGTTGATTGGATATAGATATCTGTTTCAGGATCCAGGTCTACCTATTAATCAGATGACCTGGTTCCCCTGCTGTTTTTCTCTTTCCTTTAAAGCAGTGTTTCCCAACCTTTTTGGCACCAGGGACTGGTTTCGTGAAAGACAATTTTTCCACTGACGGGAGGGGGGTGATGATTCAGGTAGTAATGCGAGCAATGGTTCAGGCGGTAATGTGAGTGATGCAGAGCGAAGGCAGATGAAGCTTCACGCAGTCGCCCGCCGCTCACCTCCTGCTGTGTGGCCAGTTTGTAACAGCAGTCCGCAGACCCAGGGTTGAGGAACCCTTCCTTTAAAAAGCACTACTTTTGAGACCTCAGGCATCACCTCCATGTTAATTAGAGGCCTATACCTGGATTTCACTTCTAACACAGGTGTCTGAGTTCAACACACATTTAAACTTCTTTTCTACTGGAGGTTTATATTTGTCTTTTTAATTTCGAACTGAAAGTGCTAAAAGACTTTTTACTCTCAAGATCCCGTCCCGTGTTTTCTGCTTCTTTTATTTTTCTGCCAATTACTTCAGTGAGAAAGTTATTAACTACTTCTTACTCAACCTTTTCTTTCATCGTTGTATTAGTTTCCCATTGATGGTGTAATAAATTAAATCAACTTAGAGGCTAAACACAGCACAAATTTATTTCTTACAGTTTGGAGGTCAGAAGTCCAAAATGGGTCCCAGTGGGCTAAAATTAAGGTGTGAACAGGGCTGGCTGAGTTCCGTTCCAGAGGCTCTGGAGAAGAAGCTGTTTACTTGCCTTTTCCTGATTCTGGAAACTGGGTCGAGTTCTTGTCTTGCTGGCATCTTTCTGATTCTTTCTTATGCCTCCCTCTTCTATTTTAAGGACACTTGTCATTACATTGGACCCACTCAGATAATCCAAGACAATCACCCTATTTTAAAATGAACTAATTAACAATCTTAATTCTATCTGCAATCTTAATTCTTCTTTTGCCTTGTAATATAACACATTGACAGGTTCTTCCAAGGATTAGAATGTGGACATCTTTTTTTTTTTCTTTTCTTTTCTTTTTTTGAGGTGAGGAATATGTCATTTGTCTACCACAATCCCAACCAGTAGGTTACAGAGCTTTGGAGAGTTTTATATGTTTCACATAATTTTGAGATCCATCCTCATGTATCCTACACACTACATTTTACACAGTTTATATTCAGCTTTCAAATCACCCAATTTCATTTTTGCAATTAGCAATTAAGAGGCATGTTTCCAGTAGTCTTCTACCACTAATTAGCTCTGTGTCTTATAAAAGTAACTTGTTTTATAGGTAAATCAGTGTTATTGGATTAGGTGATTTATAGGACACTTTCCATTTTTAAAAATGATAGTATTTTAAATAATAGTAAAATATAATATACTGTGATAAAAAACAATATAATTATAATTGATTTTGACTATCAATTCTTTTTTTTAATTTTTTTGCTGTGTTGGGTCTTCGTTTCTGTGCAAGGGCTTTCTCTAGTTGTGGCGAGCAGGGGCCACTCTTCATCGCGGTGCGGCAGGCCTCTCACTATCGCGGCCTCTCTTGTTGCGGAGCACAGGCTCCAGATGCACAGGCTCAGCAGTTGTGGCTCACAGGCCTAGTTGCTCCGCGGCATGTGGGATCCTCCCAGACCAGGGCTCAAACCCGTGTCCCCTGCATTAGCAGGCAGATTCTCAACCACTGCACCACCAGGGAAGCCCCTATCAATTCTTAAACAATGCCATATTAAAAATATGGTTTGAAAGCATTATGCATATAATTAAAACTTGATTTGAATAAAATGTCTTCTTTCCAGTCGTATAATAAATTGAAGTTCTTTCCATGAGTGTTTCTCTTAAGATAAAGTGATGAGGTAAAATGATGCTATTTTTACTGTGTTAAAAATAATTCTTGAATTTCTGCTCATAGGAGAGAAAGTTTATTTAGATTCACTTTCCAAACTTTCTATATGACATTCTTTATTAAACTACCACTATTATATTTGGCAATATTAGCTAATACAAGAGACTGGATTACTACATATGACATTTCTCTGTAGGTTATGTTTTAAATGATAATCTGGTTACTACAATGAATAATATTCCATTATGTCAAAATGTTATGACTGCCTGGGAAGGAATAATATGATAGAAATTTAAAACTCCATTTAGCAAATTTTTTTCAGACTTCGTTTTTTCATAACCACAAACAGGATCCCCTCTGAAACAATCTCTAAACTAGATTCTGCATTAAAACTTTTTATGGATCTATGAATATAAGAAAATGTGCACCCACAATAAATGTAATTTGTCCTCTGAATATCTTTGACATTGAGTAATTTTGATTCAAAGAAGACAATATTAGTTGTTATTTTAAAAGAAAATTGACTCCTCAATCATAATTTTTATTTAGCTGTTACTATATTTGATATTTAGGGTGTTTTCTCAAAGTAGAAGAGTTTAGGATTATCTTTATTTTCATTGTGTCTTAATATAAGCATCATAAAATTTATGGAAAGATGCCATTTTCTTGTTATCACACGTTGTAGGAAAATTGCAATTTGTGTTTGAGAGTAATCTCTCCATATTGGAAACTAAGTTTTACATTCTTTATATTTTCAGGTAATAAATGATAATTGGATGAACTTTAGTGATGAAAAGCCAAGCTTTTTTTGGTTTTTGTTTTGCTTTATTATGCAACAAGAACAATCTTGCTCAAAAAGAATAAAAACTAAATATTTTTCAAGGTAGATTAAATATACCCTTTGGTTACCAGTATTTTTTTTTTATTCCTACCAGCAGAAGTGCTGATTTTTCTCTTTTCCTCTCAACTGTTTTCTAATATTATTGATATTTCACAGATTTTTGTTAACTGCTTCTAAGTTAATAGTATGTCTGCAGCATAAATTCTGAGTCAACTAGACTTGATCAATTGAATTTTTTGAATGGAGATGCAAATTTATGCCCTTGGTATAATTAGGACTTGAGATAATTAGTTCTAGTTACTATTGTATAATTGTGATATTTGGTGAACCAAGTGGTGAAACAAACATGTAGCCTTCTGGTACACTGTGGAATTCCTCACTCTTACTTCCATACAGGATGGCCATGTTCACTGTTCATAAAGGTTCACAAGAGTTTTGGAAAAATGTATTTTCTATTCTTTATCTTCAGATTATGCCTTGTAAGGCACGATTCATTGGTTATTACTCTTTGCTAAGCAATTAAAAAAATTAATCATTTGCTGCTAATTCTCATCTATCAAGATGGAGGATATAAAACAATATCCCACAAATGAAATCCCACAATAATATCCCACAAATCTTTTAAGACAATACTTATTAATTTTCACATATTAATTTTTGTTAAATTGATTTGTGATTTTCAGTTTTATTTGCAAGATGTATAATGTTGGAACTTGTATATAGAAACAAAATAAAAATGATATACATATGTTTAAGCAGTCACAATTGTGATACTATCTACAACATTAGCATGCATATATAAAATAATTATGTTGCCATATTTAATGTTATTTTACTCATTTCTAAATAGTTATAATGCATGTTTGCCATATGTAAGTATTTTTTTAATGAAAACTTCCCAAGTTGCCACATAAATATTACATGCTGGCCAAATGTCTCAGAACAAGGGGAAAAAAAGGAATTATGGGATATGTGATTGGAATCAAAACTGTAATAATCCATTTATCTGTCATTATTAGACATCTGTATGACTCTTCCACATATTGTTGGTTATGGATTAACAAAAGCAGAATTGTGATTTTTTTAAAAACTGAAAAATAGCTGTCTTAGGACTCAGACATGGAGTGGAATGTATCTTAATGGTGTCCCCAAGACTGTTCATTCCATTGAATTAAAAATAATACACAGTTTATGAAGACTCAAACACTAAGGGATGACATTTTTTAAGTCATAAAAATGAAAGCACTGACATGGGTAGGAAATCAAGCAGTAGCAGTATATAACAAAGGACAGGGAACACACAAACAGAAAGGAAACCTAGTAAAAAGTGAACAGCAAAATTACAGTTCTCAGAAAATAGAGATGCTGCCTAAAATGCATGTGAACTGTAATTGTGATCTGACCAAAGTAGAAATATTCCCAAAATATAAAAATGAGAGACATTTATGTCACAGCTGTGACATCAAATCAGTACTCCACAAAAAGCAAAAGGATATTTAAAACGTTTTTTGCAATTTCTTGTTGATAAATATAATTTAGTACGCTTTTAAAAAGTGTTTTAAAGCCAGCAGAGCAATTACACATTGAAAAAATGAGTCACATTAAAAATGATTTGTAATGAAATAATACCACACCCACTGTGGAAGAAATGTGCCGCTATTTGAGAGGCGTCAGGCAGGAGGGTTGCTATTTTAGACTCCCCAAAAGGCAAAAGTGAGGTCACAGCACAGAAAGAATTAAAGGACAAACTGTATGATACCTGCATTTTCACAGCTATGGTAGATGGCTTGCAGCTATGGCAGTGGAACTAATCAAACATGTACATCTGATTAATTTTGATGTGTTAGAGGGCATTTGACCTCCTGAAGAGAAAAGTCATGAATTTCATAATGAGACAAAAAATGGAACAAATATACCCACAGCCCTGAGAATATTTGCTCTGAAAATGCTTTCCTTATAGAAAAGTATCGTTTCTATTACCTTTTGGTATTTGTTTAAAATCACAGATTTGATAGACTCCACTCCATAAAGAATCTCTCAAGTCAGCTAAAGAAATAGAAGGAAATTCTATCATCAAAAAGGGGGCACCGATTGAAATACTAATATATATTACTTGCATACTATAATTTATAAAAATAAGATTGTCTATGTATCATCACCTCCTTTCTATAACGACAATAGCTCTCGGTGAATTATCTCTTTAGGAATTCCTAATCAAATAGCCATTTTCTCTATCTTTTCCTTTTTCAAATTTTGGTTACTGAGAGGAAAAAAAATCAAATTAGTTATGGGAATTGTTACTCTATATAAAAACAAGCATATAATTGATAAAATCCTAGTATACTTTTCATACATAAATATATTCCTGTACTAAATACAGTACAAGAATATATTTAGTTAGTACAGAAATACATTTAGTATATATTCTGGAATAAACAGTGACCTCAGCTGAAGACGATTTTCCATTTTCCCTATCAGATAATGTTTTTGAAGTTTTGGGACATATTGATTATTTAAACCATTAGGAAAATAGATTAACAGGACAAACATCTATGACAATGATTTTTTTGGACTCAGATAGATCTATCTATATAAATCCTGTATATAAAATCATTTATGTATACATTTAGTGATATTTTTACAAATTCTCACATTCCATATAAATGTTTTACACAAACTTTACATGAATCTTTGATATTGACTTCTATTTCTAGAGCTAACTTTTACATCATGAAATTCCTTTCCAAAGAATATAATCTTACTGTCATCTTAGGTTTTTAAGAAACTCTATATGGCATCTCTGAAAATTTTATTCATATTATTTGTAGGTCATTAAGACACTATTATTTTAAAATTTTACCTTGAGGTACATATTCATGATTGCTAAAACTTAATCACTTGCAATTGTGAGGTCTTACCCTCAGATATAAAGTTAACTTTGACTAAATGTCTTTACTTTTTTTTTTTTTTGGTCTGTTTTTTAATGATTCTGCTGGGTTGTATCCAAAGTCATCCAAAACTTTATAAAATATTCAGACAATTCAACTTGTTGTAAATAAGATACTGAGAGAGCCTCATGTAAAATGAGAGACAATAAAATTAGAGTATACGACCTCCTTGGTTCAGTGAGAAGAGCTGTAGGGGAGGAGCAACCCATCTCTGCTAAGGATATATGGCTCAGGGAAGAGAGTATAATCTCTGAGATGTGAGAAAGACTTTTAGTTGTTCAGATTCATTTCCAGCAGACAAAAATAAAATACATTATACTTTATATTTTACATTTTTTAAAATTTTCAAACTTTTACAATAAAAATTTTATTTAACATATCCATGTAGTAGAATCAGTAGAATGCTTTTTCTAAAAATCTATAATTAGAATATGGATCCTCTGGGGGGAAGAAACAAAAATCAGCTGACAAAAGTTTTTCCATGATGAGTGTCTGAATTAGTACTGTAGGGTGAAAACTATAAAACATTGCAGAGACAAACTTTAAAAGGCTCAGTGGGGGCTTCCCTGGTGGCGCAGTGGTTGGGAGTCCGCCTGCCGATGCAGGGGACGCGGGTTCGTGCGCCGGTCCAGGAGGACCCCACATGCTGTGGAGTGGTTGGGCCCATGAGCCATGGCCGCTGAGCCTGCGCGTCCGGAGCCTGTGCTCCGCAAGGGAAGGGGCCACAAGGGTGAGCGGCCCGCGTAACACACACACACACACACACACAGACACACACACACACACACACAAAGGCTCAATGGATGGAGAGACATCCCGTACTCACAGATCAGAAGACTCAATAATATGACGACTTCCAAGTCTTCTCGTTTTAAACTATAGATTCAACACAACTCCATTTATAGTCTTAGCTGGTTGATTTACAGACATTAACAAGATAGGTTGAAAGTCTATATGGAGATGCAAAATAACTAGAATAGCCAAAACAAAACTGAAAACGAACAATGTTAGAGGATTCACCGGATTTCGCACTTACTCTAGTGCTACAGTAATCAAGACAGTGTGGTATTGGCAACAAATGAATAAGTAGATAAGTGAAACAGAATTAAAAACTCCAGAAATGAACTCATGCATACATGTTCAATTTATTTTCAACTAATGTGCCAAGGTATTTTAATAGAGAAATAAAAGTGATTTCAAAGATGGTACTGCAACAATTGGATATCTATATATAAAGAAACAAACTTTAACCACTTCTATATATCATTTATAAATATTATTTGAAAATAGTAATGTCTTTTGGAAAACTTGAAAATTACTTTTAGCTGCACACTTGCTGGGGTACTTCAATATGAAAGAAAATGACTTCAGATCATCTATTTATAATTTTTTTTAAAAAATCAGAGGGATGTGTAGAATCTAAGGCATTCACTAAAAGGCTACTTTTGGAAAGTATAAATTATCAAGCTAACAGAACCACAAAATAATGAAATGTAACGTAAAACAAGGCAAAAAGTGAGAATATAAAAACATCTCAGAAAAGAAAATAATTAGAAAACACGATAAGTTACTTTCAAAGAAAATTGTAAAATTAATTTCCTTAAATAGAATAGGCTAACTGTTCCAAACAAAAGGATAAAAAGTTTGTCAGATTGGATTTAAGGCATGAACCTATTAATATGTTCATTATAGGTGAAATTTATAAAATATTAGAGTACAGTAAGTTTGAAAGTAAAGTATGGAAAGAGATATACCAGGCTAACATTAATTAAACGCAACTGGTGTAGCCAGCTGAAAAGATATTGACGGTTCTGTTAGATCATGTCATATTATAATAACAAACAACTCTAAACCTCAATAGTTTGCTAAAAGTGTATTCCTTTATTTCTACGTGAACCTCAAAGATCCAAGGCAAAAGAGAGTGCTGGCGTGTCTTAAGTTTCAATTTAAAGGCTCAACTCAGATTGCAACTCACTAGCTAGAATTATCCCAACCATGTGGTAACTGGGAAGTGGGGTGTCCCAAAGAGCTGAGTCACTAATAACTAATACATGGACACAAAGAACCCATGCTGTATCATTCCCTTTTTAAAAAGTTCAAAAACAGACAAAATATATAGTTAGAAAATCAGTATGGTGGGTACTTTGGTGTAAAAGAAATGGTGACATGGGAGCCCACATTGTGGTGTTTGAGTTGTACTTTAATGTTTTGTTCCTTTTATGTGTGTTATATTTCAATAGAACTATTACAAAAGTAAAATAAAGGGAGATAAAGAAAAACACCAATGGATCCGACTCACTGGGAAGATAGAATGAAAAAGGAGTTTTAGCAAAAATAAAGATTTGGTTCTAAAGAGGACATATTTTTATTCTCTGCCGTTTAATACAATTTTCTTTGGAAAGTAAATATCTATTTTTAGTAGTAATCTTTTTAGTTCCATATAACAGAAATGCAACTGCAGCTAGCTGAATCACACTGTGAATTTTTTGGCTTACTGACTGAAATCTAGAGATTGTTCTGCATTTAGGTTCTGCTAGGTATCATGTACTCCAACTCTGCTGTTAGCAATTTGTTGTTCATTTCTATCTCTCAGCCTTCATTGTACCTGTGTTTCCTTTATATCCATTGTCTCTCCCCATATGGTAGGAAAGATGAATTTTGGAAGATTCATGATTTTTATAGTACCTAGGTTCAAAGGAGAAAGTTAATCTACCCCAGAGCCTACAAGTATCTACAAGTATTCCCTAAAAAAATACCCATGTGACCAATATACCTGAACCACATGTCTTAGAGAAAAATGTGCTCCCTAATTGAAACGAGAGCGGTAGATAGATATATCCCATTACAATTCCCATATAGCTACCATTTTAATCTGATTCTTATTTGATAAACCAAGCTTCTTGAAAGATTTCATGTTTGCTGCTATAAATATGCCTTTAGCTCCCATTCTCTCCTCACTCCAGGTAATCTGACTTGTGGCCTCATCATGCCCTCATAGGCACCTCATTGCCAAAGCAATCAATGGCTCCTGGAATATGAATTCAGAGGCATTTTATTATTTATTATATGTGACTCTTTTACCTTTCCTAAAGAAAAAAATTATCTTTTGAGTTCCTTAATGATATTTGTTCCTATTTATCCTCATGATTTGTAGCCCCCTCCCAGCTCTACAGCTCTTGCCTTTGGTTAAAAGCAAATGTTAACAATCCTCAGGATTCTGTCCCACTTGCTGTCTCTGAAACCTAATCAAGCTGACCCTTCTGTCTGCAATTACTTATCACTTGGTCTTAATAAGTATAATTCCAATTTGTTCTTAAAATCCAGGTCAGGTGTGTTCTTTGCAGTCAAGGTTAGAAAAGAGTCTCTGGAGCATTTTGGCATGACCCTAACATAACATGCATATCACCTTAATCACTTTTCTGTCTCTCTCCTAGTTGCACAAAAATTATGTTAGCCTAGGGTCTTCAAGTGTCTGTGCCAAGACCCTGGGGAAGAGTAGGTACTCAGTAGCTGTAGCAAGATGGGATGGTGGGAAATTAAGAGTGTGCTTCTGCTTGACAGATCCAGTTTCATCTGTGAAATAGGAAGATCAGTGATCTGTTGATAGAAAAGTCTACAGTGCTGGGATAGAGTGTTTGACAAGAGTTAAGACTTCTGAAGTGTCGGTAAGGAAAAAACTCTGTTCCTAAGAGATGCAGTTGACTTCTTTAGAGCTTCTAATTCCTGGGTCCTAATAAATCTCACACTGTTATGGCCTCCTCCACTGATGCTCACTACTCCAAATGGAGAGGACAAGGTAGAGAGCTGGACTGATCAGTGATGAAGTGCTGAGTAGACGGTGGGATAAGATAAAGAACAATGTGGTGAGGATGTTCCCAAGAGAGTCATTCTGACATTGCACAATTTAGAGTTGGCTTTGCTTAGAGAGAAAAACTGAAGCTGTGAAAGACTGAAGGGAAAGGAGAGCAAAGACTGGAGATGGTAATGAAGTCAAAGATCTTGTGCGATAGTGTAAGGAAACAAAGAGATTGGGTTTTTCCCTTTCATTGACCATTACATTTTTTGAAAAAAAAAAAAAAAAAACTTGCTTCACCATTTACCATTTCCAACCTTTATTTATAAACTGAATTTTCCACATGCCACTATACTGAGGGTGTTTGCTAAAGGTCACCTATAACTGCAAGTTGACAAATCCAAATGTCTTTCAAAACTCCATCACTCTTGCTACAGCAAATGTCAGTATTACTTATTCCTTTGAAAAATGTCTCTATCTATTCTTCATGCTTCGTTTCCCTACCAGAATTGTTCCACTCCAGTTTCAAAGAAGCATCACATGTCCACTACCAGCCAATCAGCATAATTCTATCTTCTAAGTTATAGAAGTTACTCCAGGGAAGAGAATTTATATCAAGGTCATGGAAGCATATGAATCCTAGGCATTGCTCAGGAGTTATTTAAAAGAACTCTTCTCTTAAATGTGTCTGGGATAGAGCTACTGGTAGAGGGTTATAAATTATAACCTGGAAACAAGCCAAGCTTATTAAAAATACAGCAGAAAGTTGTGTTAGAAGCATCATAATGATGTTCTCTGAACGCTAGTACCAAAGGCTACTTCATGGACCATATAGTTATGTGAACCAACAAATCTCATTTGTCATTTAAGTAAGTTTATGTGGGTGTTTTTGTTAATTTTATCAGAGAGTAGCAAAGATATATCCAATCTTAAACAATTTTACATTCCACCTTTCTCAAGTTTTCTCTTTTACACTTTTCCTATATAACTACCAAGAAAACTTTACATTGTTATATATTTTCCTAACACTGCTCACCCCAATTCATCCACAATTTTAATTGTAACATGAATTTGCACAAATCTTCCAGTTTTGTACAGAAGGAATAATGCATTTTAGTTCAGAAATCGAGTTCATATATCTTACTTTTAATTAATTAACTAATTAATTAATCCATCCAAAATTTTCATCTTACACTTTACAACAACGCTGCAGGATTGCAAAATAGAATATGCTTCCTTCTATCCTATTATAGTACGCTCTCTGTCTTTGTGTTAGTGGTATTTCCTAGAACCTAAATGTTGTTTCTAGTTCATGCCATCCCCTCATTCATTTATTCAGTAAACATTTAATTCCACCATATTTTCCTCCCATCAAAATTTTACTCAATCCTTAAATCATCTTCAAATATTATTTTCTTCATAGTAATTTTTCTAAGAAGTTAAAATATGAGTAATTTTGATGTTAATTGAAAACTCATTGGACTTTTTCTGAAAATTTTCTCATAATGTTGGCAATTTTTCTCTCTTATCTTCCTGGAATATCAATACTTCTTGAGTACACTGTTGTTTCTTCTTATTCTCTTATTTGTTTTCTTTATAATTTATAAAACATCGCATTGCACATTAAGCACATTTATTAAACACACATTGCAAGAAAAGAAAAAGTGTTCGAATAAAACAATCTTAATTAAAACCATCGAGTAAATTCATCCAAATACATTTAAAGAAATTCACTTTAACTATTAAGGACTTTTCTTGCAAATGTATTATGTTGTAGTAAATTGATATCAACTATTGGCCCATAGGCATATTTACATTTTTAAAGAGCTTTATGGAAGGTTATTTATATCATCAACTCTATAGGTAAAACAGACATCCCTTTATGAAATGAGGAAAAAATTATTAGAAAAAAGATGCAATTTAAATTGCAGAATTAAGATCATTTATGTTTTTATTAGTATATTTACAAAATTACTTTGATTTTCATAAATTTGGAGAGTATACATAAATGTTTACTTGTTAAATTGCCAACTCCATATCAGCTTTATATTAGCATTTTTAAAATTCTAACTTTGTATTTTATTATAAGGCTTTTAACAAGGGTGGTCTGATAAAAGTTCATGCTAATTCAAGCAGAAGTTTCATTTGTTCTTGATGATGATAATTAAATTTTTTGAGGAACAGAGAAACCATGTTTTACTATTGCTTAAGTCTCTATAAAGCTATTAAAACTGTAAAATTTTGTTTAAATCATGTTAGAACATATTGATTTTTTTCAAAATGTCCTGTGCTATTTGTGCCTCATTATATTTATCTATTTATTAAGTATTTAAAAATGAATAAGAAAAAAAGCATCATTGAATGAAAGAAATCATAGTCTAAGTGCCTGAGACAGCCAAGCACATAGGTAACTCCTAAATATAGTATTTTTTTGCCTTGGAAATTCTGGAAGTTTTGTTTGGGCCCTCAAATATATAATTAGCATAGGACTTGTTTGCTAAGATAAAAATACATTATAATTTAGATGATTATTATATAGTATTTTCAGGAGAATTCAAAAATTACCTGGACCTACTATTTATTTTATTTTTCTGAACATAGTTAAATTTTTTGAAGCTAGGCTACTTTCTTCATTCTTTTTTTTTTTTTTTTTTTTATGCGGTACGCAGGCCTCTCGCTGTTGTGGCCTCTTCCGTTGCGGAGCTCAGACTCCAGACGCGCACAGCCGCTCCGCAGCATGTGGGATCTTCCCGGACCGGGGCACAAACCCATGTCCCCTACATGGGCAGGCGGACTCTCAACCACTGCGCCACCAGGGGAGCCCTTTCCTCATTCTTATATCTGATGATTATGACATTCAATTTCTCCTTTTAGGAAGTCTTATAATTCATTCCCCGAAGTAATATCAGCCGAGTTTTAAATGTTTTCATCTCAAATCACTTGTCTTAACTAGCTTGATACAACTGAAATAAAACTACTTGTCCTCAGTCTTATCTTAACCCAAACCCAAAATCAAACAAACAAGTAAAATCAGTGAAATTGCACGCTAGCAACATCTTCTTATATTTAATCAGATGTTCAAGGGTATGCTATTACTATTTTTCATATTATCAAAGAAATGAATGCGTGATTTTCTATAAAATTCTTATGGAGTACATTCAGAACTTTAAAATGTTTTTCTATGGAGTTTCTAACCTTGGTTTGAAAAAAGTCATAACATCATCCCATAGTAATTTCTCAAATAAGTTATTATTTTAACTCTAAGATGTTATGAACCAATTTAAAGAGAGGAATGTTTTTTTTTTTATGTAATAAGACTCCTTTGTCCTTTTAAAATATTTAAGTGAATTTTTGGAAAGTTTTTGATTTCAAACTCTTTTTAGAAAGAAAGTTTGTGTTTCATACACTTACATAGTTGTTGGTTGGAAATAGTAAAACAATGTATCGGTTAGGTTGTCTTAGATTCCTACTAACAGAAAACTATCAAGCAAATGATTTAGTTAGAAAAATATTATTATCTCACTTAAGAAAAATTCTGTTTCTTATCATCTTTCTGCTCTTTTATACCATGTGTTGACTTATTCTTAGGACTGTTCACCTCAAAATTTAAAGATGGCTTCTTTCTAACCAGCACAAGTAAACAAAGTAGCATTCAGAAAAAGAAACTGCCCTTTCTGGAATATCTCTTTAAAATTTAAATGTATCAGTAGTATTCTAGAATTCAGAAAACTCAGTATTTAACAAAACATACAAACTAACTAGGTAAACTTCTGAACATACACTGTACATGTTTTCAATGTAATGCTTTTTTACAGAGCATGTATTTAAGTACTCTCCTCACATTTAGGAAAAAATAATTAAACAGAAGTTTAAGTAACTTAAGAGATATCAGATAGTGAACAAAGAGGGGAAAAGTAATCATCCTTGAGTATGGGAGTTCTGAGAATTCATGGTGAATCAGCCCTTATGGGTCTAGGGTCATTGACTATAAGGGAATAAGTGTGGGAATCAGACCATTAAGTCTATTTCTCTATCAGTAGAGAAAAACTATTTCTAATAGGCCCTTTAGTGTAATGTCTACTCTGCCATTATTTGCCCCGTGGGAAGAAGTTTCTTTTCTTTCTATGAGGAATCCAGACTCTCATCCAGTATAGTTCACACCAAGGAAATGTTGGCCTTAATTGCACTGTCCTAAATTTCTTCCCATTATTCCTAATTGCACTTCCTTGATGAACACTGAGAAACAGTTTGCTGTCTTCAGAGTTTTTCTTGTATAGTTTTTCTCCCTTTTATTTGAGCAAGAAATAAATTACATAATAATTTACATTTATTCTGTTTAAACTAATAATATTATATTTGAATTCATTTTATTTAGATTTCAACTTTCAAACATAAATATTCTAATTTTATCAGATACATATAAAAACAAGCTCCTTTGTAAATGTAAGTGAAATGCTTCTTTCACTTACATTTAAACATTACTTCTATTTTATAATTAATCCTATTTCTCTTCCAATTTCAGTTCCATCAACCTAAAAAAAAATAAATGTATGCAATTTAGGTCAAGAAATGCAAAATGAGGGCTTCCCTGGTGGCACAGTGGTTGAGAGTCCGCCTGCCGATGCAGGGGACACGGGTTTGTGCCCCGGTCCGGGAAGATCCCACATGCCGCTGGGCCCGTGAGCCATGGCCACTGAGCCTGCACGTCTGGAGCCTGTGCTCCGCAATGGAAGAGGTCACAGCAGTGAGAGGCCCACATACCGTAAAAATAAAAATAAAAAAAATAATAAATATAAAAAGAAATGCAAAATGAATGATCTATCAGCTTAAGAAATGAATGTAGTTGTTATTTTCGCATTTCTTATACATTAGGATTTTTTCTTTCCATCATTTGTCAATATAATAGCTTCTAGTCTAATATAATTTAGAAATTGCATTATAAATCTAAATTTTTTTTACTTGCAGATTATTACAAAATGTGAAAAAAATCTAGAATATTATTCTGATCCTGCCACTCAAGCTATAAAAGTCATGTTATTCCTCATATGTATACATACTAATATAACCATATCCAAGTTAAGTTTGAGAATTTATTCTCAGTTTTACTTGGATTAATACTAGGGTCCAATTAATAAGTTAGTTTTGTCAAAGTGCACACATATATTTTTATTGGATTATTTTCATGGATACATTTTAATTCTGCATTTTAAATGTGTGGTATTGGGGGCAGGGTGTGCATAATGTAGTCCAGCAATTCTATGAATTTCTGGATGCAGTTCCTTGAAATTGAATCCCAGCTACTCTTCCATTTATTTCTGTCTCATATATATGGAAATTCCCCCACCCTCCATGCTTGCAACTGTCTATATGTACTGAGTTTTAGAATTTTATGAAAAAATTCAACTATTGGGCTTCCCTGGTGGCGCAGTGGTTGAGAGTCCGCCTGCCGATGCAGGGGACACGGGTTCGTGCCCCGGTCCAGGAGGATCCCGCATGCCTCAGAGCGGCTGGGCCCGTGAGCCATGGCCGCTGAGCCTGCATGTCCGGAGACTGTGCTCCACAACGGGAGAGGCCACAACAGTGAGAGGCCCGTGTACCGCAAAAAAAAAAAAAAAAAAAAAAAAATTCAACTATTGTTTGTGTTTGAATAGGTTATGTTATTTACAAATTTCATCTGAAGACAGTAAAATTGTCATTAGACTTTTTTTTTTTTACGCCAAGAAAGAACATGGGATGTATAGTGTTGGTGAGTGTACTAATAACCATGAGAACTGATTGCCAAATATAGCATTCCAAATTTGAACAGAGTTCTGAGCTTTATATGCATAACCATCTACTACTATCAATCAGAACAGTGCCTATACTTCTTTAGTACATCTACCCTAATGTTATTACCTTGGAGTTTGGATAAACATAAGCCCAAGTATTTTATTTTATCTCTGCTTCAAATACACCTTTCCAGGACAATAGTCCTGACCAGAACTCTCACAACTTAAAGTTTTAATTCACTCAGATTTTAGCTATAGAATAAATGTCATAGTGTGCCAAAAATTTCACATTACAATCTGCTCTCAATTTCTCTTTCCAGATGTCTGACTTACTTCCTACATCCACCCCGTATTCTGATGATACTGGATTAGTTGACAGTCTTCAGATAGTAAGCAGTTTCAAACTCCACAATTCTGCCCTGTTTCTTTCCCTTGAAATGTCTTTTGCCAGTTTCTTCAACTGGAGAAAAACAGATTTTGAGACAGTTTTAAATGTGGCGGGATTACATATGAAAATGCAAGTTCCTCTGTGATTTGGAATACATAAACACATGGAAAATATCCCCAAAGTGTGGATATTTGGAATTGCTCACAAAAAATATGTACATTAGACGACCCTAAAAACTGCTCTCTTATCCAAGCTTTCCAAACTCTCAGGGGTTATTATTTACTAAAAATAATTTTTAAAGTGAGGAATTTATTTAATGAGATGAAAATTACTTTTGGATCTATTGTAGATACAAAGTAATAAATTGCTGAAAACTTTGGGAAGTCAAAGTGTGTGTGGCACTATTTTAAGGAGATAACAAAAGAGTTACTTGGAGTAGCAGCTGCACACTTCATTCCCATCTCCTATAACAATCTCTGTGGCTTTATATGGGCCATTTTGTCCCATGACAATATGCCTTTCCTTACATGCCTAATTTCTCTCTTCAACTCTCATTCCAGAAATAAAACTATAGTTCATCTTAATGTCACCTATTCTGGGGGAACTTTCCTGGGTCATTTTCCTTAGTTGACTTAAACGTTGTTCTTTTCTGCACCTTGCTGCTCTACTTCTGTACCTGCTTTTATAGCTCTTATCTGGTTTTGTGGTTAAAAAAGAATTTATTGTCTTTTCCATCTTACATTTTGAGCTTCATAAGGGGAGTCCTTTTAATTCACTTGCACATTAATAACTTAATGTTTAGTGGTGGCTGAATGAGAACATCAAGTTCTCTGAGAGCTTGAATTCTGCTACACTGTGAAATTCACGAGGGCAGGCTTTGCATGTGTTTTGACAGCTCTATTTTCCAGACACAAAACACAGTGCCCAGCACTTATTAATTCCCGTGGTCAGATGATACTTTGAAGGATTGATCAATGTGATTTTGTTCACAAAGTGTCTTATTACTATATATCCATTCTCCCATTCAGTCAGGGAGGCATCATTCATGTAGGATATCCTCAAGTAGGATATGGCACAGAAAAGCAATTTCAGAAAAAATATATGAATTATTCCTAATTTTTGTGTTTCAAGAGCATCAACCTCAGGAGATGCCAAACATATCATATATGAAGAAAATGGCTGTGGAAACACATGTGAAACTTAAGAAAGTAACATACCTTTAAACCACATTACTGAGACAAGAAATGATTCCTAAGGTCAGAGGAGAGAAATAATACAGGCGATAGAAGAGTCATTTAACTTGGTAGATCTTGGGAAGAAGTTATAGGCCTTGGAGGAAGCACATGGTGAATCTCTGCTTCACTTCAGCGTTGTAGAGCAGACAGTGTAGCCAAGATCTGGGAGCCATCGAGTCACCAGCGTGGCAGCCATAGATTTTCCATTTGAATATTTGAGTGAGCCTGCATTTAGGAGTTTTCCCCAACAGCGTATTACATAACTGACACCCACTTGTTCCCTGAAACATTGCTATGTTCTCATTCTGCTAATTGCACATGAATAAATTCCCTCTCAACAATGAAGGATGAATATCCTCCACATTAGTGCTACAGAATTGATTTTTTAGAAGAATGGTTATGGTATGGAAAGGAGATTCTCATCAAAAATTTACTGGGGAGAGAATAAATGGAACCAGCTCTATCTCTCCTCCAGAACTAGACTAGAGCAAGAGTAAAACACAGGCAAGCACATAGTCTACTGTGGAAAAGACAAGTCAGTAAACGATTGCTTATGTTCAGTGCTATGAAAGAGGTAAAAACAAAAGTATGGAATGAGGTGATTATAAGGGCAAAGAAAACAGAAAGAAAAAAAAAGGAAGGGTCAATCAGTCAGACTTAATCTTAAATTAGAATGTACATTAATTTAGAACATAATATAAAATGAACAGAACTGTAGGCAGTAAGTTAGCCACACACTTGAAAAAAAATGTGTCATAGGTGGAGGTAGTCATGTGACATATCAAGTATCCCAAAAGTAATACATGCAAAAATACATGCTTAGCTGTGCTTAGCTGCACAGAGAAGATGACTACAGCCCAAAATGTCCTCCTGAAATCTTAATAGAATAATTTTTAAAAAAGATTAGCTTAATGAAGGTAAATAAAACTATAAAAGTACACCTAAAGTTCACTTTTGTGTGAAACACACAAGATAATAAGCAGATATCAATTAGGTTAAATATTTAAGGGTTAAAGAAAACATGTATATAATAGAGAATTATGTGATATTTAAATATTTGGCAATAAAGGTTTCTTAGAATTCTAAAAGCCAAAATATTGACTTGACTTCCTAAAAAACTGCAATGTTTGTAACTTAAATTCACCATAAAATTTTAATTTTACCACAGTTAGAAATTATTTGCCACATATATATAAAGGGTATACATTATTAGTGCATAAAAATTTTTATAAATCAAAGAGAAAATAACTATCCTAATGGAGAAAAGCCAAAAAGACCATGAAAACTCAGTTCACTAAAGAAGAGTTTGAGAGTGGCAATATACAAACAAAACAAAACAAAGAAAACCTCACATTTATTCTACTAGTAGCCAAATAATTAAAATTAATAGCATGGTGACATTTTTTACTTTCTAAACTGTCAAGAAATTAAAAGGTAACACTCAAGTTATTGAGGCTTCTAAGAAACCCATATTAAAAATCATAAAATCATGTTGTTGAACCAGCAATGATCAATTTTAAAATCTATTTAGAATATTTAATCATGGATATAAAGCAAAAAAAAATCTTGAGAGGATCCTCAAAGTGTTTTAATAATGATAAAAATGTAGAAACGTAGGTGCAATATTAGGGTAGTAGTTAAATATTTTAAAGTATAATATTTATATAATGAATTATGTCACTTAGTCATTCATCATCAATTTATTTGCTCAGAAATTACCTATTGGTGTGTACTATAAGTCAAACCCAGTAATAGGCGTTGGAGATACATCATTAACCAAGAGAGTCTCTGCTCACAGCCAACTGAGGGAGTATTAGTAAACAAATAAAAATGAATAAAATAATCAGATGTTGACTAGTTATACGAATTAAAGCACTTAAGCACTGTGCTGAAGGATTAGGAAGGATATAAATAAATATTTTCTACAAGAACGAGGGGAAGATGGCCTCTTAAACCTGAGACTATCAAAGGGAAATAATCTCGGGAGCTTTTAAACCTGCTGGACTCTTTCTGTGACCTTGTTCATATTTGAAATGAGGAATCCACAAGAGATCTGGCATATATCCAGCGGGTGATCTATCACTCTCTACATAGTCATTAAAATGATGATAAAGAAAGTTCGCGAAAGATTAACGTATTTAAATTTTAATTCAAACCATAACGTAAGGTATGGTTCTGTTCTAGAATAGAAGCTCCTATTTAGCTTGGGTGACATTTTCTAAAGTGAGGTAGATAACCTCCACGCTGCCTTGCAAAATATGTGATCAAAACGGATGTTTTTATCTTTACCCAACAATCCAACTTCAGTTTATTATTGAGTTTGGAGAGACCAACAAAAGATTAGGAAATTATAGGATTCTGTGAGTGGGAATATTAAGGAAAAAGATCTACAATTAGATAAAATATATTTCTCCCAAGATTGAGGGGCACAGTGGACAGTGTCTGATTCACATGGAAGGAATCTAAAGGTGTTGCTGGTAGCGCTGATGTCACACCATCGGAGAAGTGGTGGGACTGAGGGTAACCAGGACTCATGGGAATTTTTGCATGAGAAATTGGGTTAGAGGTTCCCATAATCAAGTGTGGACCGTAATCAGGAGAGAAATCTGACTTTGGGTTGTTTCAGCTGCTATTCAAGAAACGCATCTGGATGAACAAAAAGATGCCAATAGAAATAACCTGGAAGTACATCAGCTGGCTAAAGTCGGAAAAAGAAGACGTATGTACATCTAAGAAGAAATCACCAATCTCCCAATTCATCCCCCTCTTGACACTATGTATAAGATAGATAACTAATGAGAACGTACTGTATAGCTTAGGTAACTCTACTCAGTGCTCTGTGGTGACCTAAATGGGAAGGAAATCCAAAAAAGAGGGGATATATGTATACATGTTTCACATGATTCACTTTGCTGTACAGTAGAAACTAACACAGCATTGTACAGCAACTACACTCCAATAAAAATTAATTATATAAAAAAAGAAGAAATCACCCACCTCAAAAGAATTTCACTGAGAGATCTACAACAATGGGGGCAGATTCCTGAAAACAAAAAGAAAATGCCAGTATGCCAGCCTCCTCCATCCCAATGGTGCTCCAAACTTCTGTGGGTACCTGTTGAGGAATACCTACAGCTTTTATCACCATTATTACTAATATTGTTTTGAAATGACCACAAATGTAATTCAACAAGAGAAAGGCAGAATACATCTCTATTTCTAGCTTTCTATTTTCATTTTTTAAGACAAGGAGGAAACAAATATTAAATTTTGCCAATGATATGCTTATATACTTAGAAAATTCAAGGAAATAAACTAAAAGGTAATGAGAATCAATAAGAAAATGTATCAAGGCAATGGGTAAAAAATTATGAATAACATTTAAAAAATTATGTTAGAAACTGTATTGACAGAATAAAATAAACTAAATAGTTAGCCTATCTACTAATGAACAGTACCAGTATGAAAGAACTATAGAAATAACACTGATATGCCCAGGATCCTCCCGTTCTCTTCCACTCCACCTCATGCCAATCTCGTAATTTTCCTCAGGCTTCTATAATTAGTGAATTAATCCCCAGGATCTTTGCAGCTGTATTTCCTCCTGCTACAAATGTGTTTTATTTTTCTTTGGCCCATTCTTCCATGCTTCATCTGATTTGTGCATGCTCAGCTTTCACAATTCAAGAAGGTCTTTCCTGATTCTCTCAGGATAAATCAGGTCAAACTGTTGGATGGTTTCTTCTCAAAACAGGAGTTCCTTTCATAGTAGGTGGGTCTTTATATTCACTGTAAAGTAGAAATTTGCATTTGTGTGATTATTTGACTAATGTTTATCTCCACTGCTGGAGCTAAACCACAAGGAGGGAAGCTATCTATAAGTAAACAAATGAGACTCCATGGCTTAGCAGAGCGCCTGCTGCACAGTGGAGCTTTAATAAATACTTAGAGAATGAATGAACAAATGAATCCATATAAATAAACGAGTGAATGAATGAATGAATGACAAATTGTAGTAGGTAGGAGACCAGGACTGCAAGTCCATCCAGACCATCAGGAATATTGACTGATGCAGACAGGGTATGTTAGCGTTCACACTGTAGGATCATAAGTTTCATAAATTGCTCAAGAACATACATGATTTGGTCTCCAAGGGTCTGCGACCTATGAAATGTTAAACATTTAAGTCAGTTTTCATGTGAAATCTTTGCATTAATACAAAATGAAAATTATACAAAAGACTTACAGTGAAAAGCAAAACAACAGGAAAACAGGTATAATACTTGGATATTTTTATTTCTGTACTGCAAAAGAACAGAATATCTTTGGCTTCCCTAATAAGTTTATAGTTCAATTATTCCATTTCATGTTATTCGTGGTTGGACTATTTGGGATAAAATTAAAAGGTTCATGCTGTATGTCTGAATTACATATAATTTGGATGATGCAAAAGAATGTCATTTAATGACAACATTAAATGCAACTTTCATGAGGTTTATAAGAATGATATAATTTAGCAATTGCTAAAAGAAATAAGATTTCTTAAAGTGATTTTTTATAAGATCAATTTTTAAAAACTTTCACAATATTTTTCTAAGCAATTTCAACGTTGTTGTATTTACAGGAAGCCTGCATTTGTCAGAGTGAAAGTTGACCAGTATTAATCACTAGGGATCATTCAATCACTTTATAATTCTCATTGTGCCTTACTAGAAATTTCTCAACTTAAAAATTATTTTTCAGACAGTTCCTGGGGAGCTGACATTTTCTGCATTTTAATTAATTAGAATACTTAATAATACAATAACTTGTATTGATTTTTCATATGGATTACAGGTGAAACATAAAATGGAATTATATTTTACTTAATTTTGAATGAGGAAAAAGCATTGCTTTGTGATTAGAAAATCACCACTATTTTGTTAGAATTAACAGGAAAAAATCAGCCTGTCCTTTTTCATCTCCTTACAGAAAGCAGACTCAGATAAATTGACTCAAAGTACAAAAAAATGAATAATGGGCAGCTGGAATAATCCTATGTAAGATGAATGAAAGCTGACAACTTCAATTACAATTTGAACTGTCTCTTTGTGTATGAATGTGATCTAATGGAAATCTGATATTCAATAAACCTGACTTTCTTTATGATTTATAATAGCTAGCCTCAGGTTACCAGATGTATTTTATAGTGTAAAATGACACAATGCCCTCTTCCAGAGATATGCAAAATTTTCCATCAACCAAGAATCGAAGGATACTTTTTCTGATCAAAAAGAAGCATATGTGCGACCCTAGTGAACAGGAATTTTACTACACAC
Source organism: Monodon monoceros (assembly GCF_005190385.1). Taxonomy (NCBI): domain Eukaryota; kingdom Metazoa; phylum Chordata; class Mammalia; order Artiodactyla; family Monodontidae; genus Monodon; species Monodon monoceros. The sequence continues at coordinate 20,152,811 of NW_021703768.1, read as the reverse complement.
CCTGACCCCCACTCCAAAACCCTCTCTTTCATTACTTGAAGCAACACAAAGAATCTGCTGACCTTAACATCTAAGTACAATTACATATTCCATTTAATTTCTTCCACCTCATTGTGTATAAGGCAGAGTGAAGAGAAAGTTACCCCTGGAGACATTTTCCTGAGGCCTGATATCTGTATATATTGCCCAACTTGAAGTCATAAGTTTTTTTTAATCTTACTTTAGGAAGCTTATTACAGATCAAGTCTTCTTCAAGAGCATAATTAAACTGTAATCCAAGTTAATGATTTATTTGAACTATAGCTCTAAATGTATTCATATGCATATTTTCCTCTGAAAAAAAAGCCTATTAGGGAATATCGCAACATGTTATGACTTTATCTAGCTCCACAATTACTACCATATTGATTTTATATCAAAAATGTATCCTCAATTTATTTTAGATAATAAAATAGCAGATAAGAGATGAGTGTTCCAGGAAGGATATTTAGTAATTAACATGACTTGTCTCATTGACTTTTAACAGCAATGACGTTAGGATTTATTATCACCATTTTAAAAATAAGGATTTGAGGGCTCCCCTGGTGGTGCAGTGGTTAAGAATCCACCTGCCAATGCAGGGGACACGGGTTTGATCCCTGGTCCGGGAAGATTCCACATGCCACGGAGCAACAAAGCCCATGCGCCACAACTACTGAAGCCTGCATGCCTAGAGCCTGTGCTCTGCATTAAGAGAAGCCCCCACAATGAGAAGCCCGCGCACCGCAATGAAGAGTAGCCCCAGTTTGGTGCAACTAGAGAAAGCCCGCGTGCAGCAACGAAGACCCAACGCAGCCAAAGATAGATAAATAAATAAATAACTTTATAAAAAGAATAATAATAAGGATTTGAGATTTACAGAGGGCAAGTAGCTTCCCCAGTTCACACAACTGATAAGTGATAGAACCAGGATGCAAACTAACATTTCCGTAATATAAGATGGTTATATATACATTATGATTTGTGAAAATTTAAAAGTTTGTTAAGATCCTGATTAATTCAACCTGATTACTGTGTATTTGCTACTTGAGTATTCAGATGTCTATCTACATATCTGTCTATCTATCTATGATTACTGGAGGCTAGGTTCCCTGGAGGCTGTCTCTGAGACTTAGATTAGCATGCAGAATGTTTATTAGGCTGGGCTTTTAAGATCAAAACACACGGAAAGGTAAGGAGGGAAGGAAGACTGGTCAGAGGGAGTTTAGAGAAGAGTCAGTCTCAGTGGAGACCTAGCTGGGCCTACAGGGAGCACTAAGGCTTCAACGGCCTTTCTAACATGTCCCAAGTGAGGCCAAGATAATTGGACATTTATGTCCTTTATAACTGGTCACCAGATGCAGGCTTCCCAGAGAGCATATGTAACCTTTCTTTAACCAAGGTAATACAGGATACTGTGACAGCTGAGGGCTCTCCCATCAGCCACTGAAATAGACCTTCAGCCTAAAGAAGGATCTGAGTTGTGCATTATAACATCCATACTCATATGCACAGAGATAACTCTACACATTTATGTACATATAGAGCAATACATACAAAACAAAATTTAAATTTGAGATGTGTGTACATCAACTAGCTTGGACCACATATTATTATTAAGCAAATAATCCCAAAGCTTTGCATTTTATTCAGATCTTCCAATATGGACAATGCCCTTTGTTAAGAAAATAATAGTACAGGAAAATAAAACACAAATGCATCTCCTATCTTAAAAGTCAAAGAAGTGTGACTTTATTAATACCTTTAAAGCAGTGGTGAGGAATTCAGACCCGTCACTAAATCTGTCCACTAAGGCCTAAACATTTCTATGGAACAGACCAAAACAGGGGATTCAGCCTTGGTGGCTAAGTGGAGAAGTCCTTGTGAGTTGGTAAAATGATGCATTCAAACTTCGCAAGCAGTTGTAGATACGATTTTCTTATATATTTTGCTCAAGTGAGGGAGGCTTAGAAATAGGAGACACAAAGGGGTCATTCTCAAATTCCCAGAAAGAGGTGGTTAGAATGTTAAGAGTTTATTTCAAAGATCAGAAAACTTATCCTGACAAAATAACCTAAGAAATTTGCCTGAGAGGTGTAAGACGGTACCCTGATGTCTACAGAGTTGGAGGGTTGTGTCTGAGGTGTGAATAAAGAGAAAAGAACTCAACAGTTATGGCTGAGATAGAGGAACCAGGGCTCCTTTGCCACTGCCTGTGTCTAGTCACCATTAGTCTGAAGCTTGTGGTGATGACAAGCCTACTTGCACATCACTGGTCATGACTGAGCACACCTTACGGAAGGGCTAAAAGTCAGAGATAGCAGAGAAATGGCTCTGATACTATAGAAGGAAGAAAAAAATTACACAAACAACTTACACAATAACTGCACTGAATAGGCAAGAATACTCAGAAAATAAAATGGCTTATAAATACATACAAGTAGTCTAAGATGTACTTCTAGGTGGATAATGGCGCCCCCATGCCTCCTCTCCCCCGTCCAAAAAAAAAAAAAAAAGGCCATATAAAAAGAAATCCTGGGTAAGTCTAACCCTTCTTGTCCGTTATCCCATTTGCCTCTATTCGAGTCATCAATCACTTCTAGTTCAGTGGTGTAATTTTTCTTCCATTAACTCTAATAGGCTTTATACCAAGGTTAAGCAATGGGATCATTTTACACTGACTGGGTTAATGAGAAATACCTCCACTCAATTACTTTCTCAATACTGGAATATTTTGAAATGAAGAAAAAATAGGCAATCTGAAAACCTTAAGCTGAAAATGAGGTAAAAGTTTCTTTAGTTTTATACTTCAAGACATATGAAAAACCTGATAGGATTTCTGCGCTAACAATAAGAAAAATGTATTCAGCAAACTCCCGGAGGATAGTAGGTCATGTACGATCCTTCACAAATGGAATATTTGTAAAAATATACAAGCGATTTTTAAAATGTTTCACTTTGCCTGGGATAAAGTTTCATATACTGGGGATTTTTGTATCTTGTCATAATGGTTTCCCTTATAATTTCAGGAAAAGTATTTTATCTAATATAAAATTAAGATCAGAATATTATTTCGATGGATTGGTTTATAGGAATTGTGCTCATCCTTGCTAAAGTTTTCTGAACCTGAAGTATTTCTTACCTGTAATATGTTAAAATATTGTTTGTTTGAACATCAGGTTGTACTTTAATGTTTCTGAGGAACTGATTACATGGGAAAGAGTTGAATGAAAAAAAACGTTTTTCTAGCCATATTGAAAGCTATATACTAAGACACAACTTCTCAAGTAGGTAGAAGATTGTAAACTTGCAAGAAATAAAAAAATACAATAAATTTTATTGAAGAGACAAAAGTACTCATTTTATATAAAGTATGTTAATTTCCACCTCATCAATTAAAAACATAAATTTGTGTTATCCTTATCTATTTATGTACACTGCAAATGAATATGCATCATGTCCACAAATACACATATACTCACAAAGCTAACTACAATTTTGGACTATCCAATACAGTTGCCCAGGTTTGAGTGAATAACTCTGACTGAATATCTGTGTGCTCCTCTGATAGAGCATTGAGTTACTTATTCAAGAAAATCAAAATGCCAAAAGTTCTCCTTGACTGCCTGGGGATAGGAAAGATTATTCCCTTTTATGTTCACTGCACTATGAAGAGGGTTAAAGTGTAATCACCTACCCAGATTTTCTGTAGGTTATAAAAGAGTTTTTTTTTTAAATTTCTGTTTTCCATCTCTCCTGTGTATAATAGGTAAATGGTAGTGAAACAGACTAGAAAATATTAATCTTTTATCTTGGTTGTTCAGAAATTGTGGAACATATATTTTTTATTCTTGTACAGTAGTTCACACGGTTTAAGGGAAATGATACCAAATGTACAGGGTAATGAATATAACAGTTAAGGAAGATTTCATATCAACTAATGAAAAACAAAAGAAGAAATCCTGAAAAGAGGGAAAAACAACAACAAAAATGTAAGGAAAGTCATTTCAAAAATGAGTGATGAGTTTCCAAAGAAGGAAACAGTTAGATGCCATTGTCTTGAACTACAGACAGGTCATATAAGCTCACAGCCCCTCGCTTTTTCATTCACCACAAAAAGGTCTTCATAGTCATTTCAGTATCTGGGACCCTAAAGTGTTAAATCGTTTGAATGTTTCTGCATTTTTTTCTGTATTTTTCTGCATTAGGTAAAAGGCACTTGTTGAAGAAAATTACACCTCTTCTCTACCATATGGTTAAGGAAAATGTCAGAAGAGACTTGACATATTTAATTTCCCATAGATGTTCCAACACTTCTCTGCACCCTATAGAAAGCCAGGGACAGGCTGGTCTTTGATGATCATTTGTCATCACAAGATAATACCAAGCGGGAACTGATCCCTAAGTCCACAATGTCAGCAGGTGCTTTTAAATTTTAAAGATTACAGCTTACTTCTGAAGATACTTTCCCAGGGCTGTAACACATATACATATTTTTCACATAATAGATTTACATACACTGAGAGGAAATAAAGTACGAAGCAGTAATAGATTGGAGAGAGTATAGGACTCTATTTACTATATCTGCTTTGAAGACCATAGTAGCAATTTCTCCCCAAGTATACTGAGGTCTCTTATCCTAGAAGGATTTAAAATGGAATTAGGAATTTCTCTGAAATGGAAGAATCTCTTCAGTAAATCAGTCCACACTGCGAAGAAGGAAACTTCTGATGGGAAGACCTGATATCCACTTTGCAGCAAAGTGATGGCCAAAGTACAAATTCTTCACAGTGAATCAGCCCAGAGTCATTGTCTAGATTTGAACAACAATCTTTACTGGAAAGCTAAGCTGAATATATTTTAATGTATACTACGATTATCAAATTTATGACTCACATTTCATAGCCTGTTAGGAATGGAATCTAGCTGTTAGAATTAGGTATGCTATTAAAAACAAATAAAACAGAAGAGGAAAAACTAGAGAAGGCACTGTTCAAACAGTACAACATCAATAAGAAAAAATGTAGGAAAAAAGCTTCTAAACTTAAAGTAAATATATCCCAACAGATATAAAAATATACTATTTTGAGTTTTTCAATTATATATTTAGTAACATCAGTGTTACTAAATAATGACCACTTTATAATGACTGCTTTATAATGACCACTAAATCACAAACAATGAAAATGTAGTTTCAGGATTATGTGTTTTCACCTAGTATCACCTTTTGTTTGGTGGAGAGGGAAGCGGTTCCAGATTAAAATAATACAAAATATGTTTTATTGACCAGGCTGCAGAGAAACGAGAACTCTAATTCACTGCTAAGGTGAATGTAATTTAGTATAAACTTTCTGTAAAGCGATGTGGAAAATATAAAGCAGAAGTGTAGAAAAAAGTGTAAATTTAATGATTTCAATTCTAAGCTTTACTCTAAGGAAAATAAGTGACTCAGTAACATTTTATAAGCACTCTTTAACTTACTATTTTTAGAAAAGTTTAATGGCTAAAACTGGAAAACATATTTATAATAGTTAAGTTGCAAAAGCCTCAAATATCCTGCAAGATATAACCAAATCATTGCACCCACTAAAATCCAAATATTTGGATAATATTTAATGTATGGAAGAGTATTAGCGCAATATTAAGCTAAATGAAAATTAATAGAAAAATATGCAAAGTTAAAATTATATTCACACACATAAGCACTTATGTATATATTCATATGTACATGTATGTCTGTAAATTCATTTATAGCATAAATATAATTGAAAGTGAATTAATATTAAACATACAGATTAAAATTAAGCTACATATCATATGATCTCCAGCTCCTTTTCCTTTACTTAGCTGCCACAAGAATCCTTTGGTACTTGCAGTCAATGTGCTTGTGACTGTTTCTAGAGAAAAGAACATGCAAATGTGTGGGATGCCCCATTGCTACGGTCCCCAGGAGCTACCTGCTCTCAAACAAACTCACATTCAGCCTCCAACAGTTCATCATGCTTTCTGCTTTAATCTTCCCACAGACTTTTATGGTGCATGCAGCTTCTGCTTAAGGTAAGCAAATATTTGTTTGCCCTTTGACCTATGTTCTTTTATAGGTTCTTGAAATGTCATTAATTTTCTGCCTGAACAATATTTTTCTTGTTTGGATTGTAGCTTTTTTTTTTTTTCCAGTTCTTTAGATGTCCAAGATGAATCCACAAGTGGTTAGTATACTATGGAGTAAGCAAACAATACAATTGTAAGTGGCTTGATCTTATTCTAGAGAAAGACATCTTTCATGTAATCAGATTAATTTGAGAAAATTGAAAGTACTAATTTCTAGAGCTAAAAATGATAATGAACTGTTCTTAAATAGTAATTACTTACATCATTTAAATACATGTATACACAGCTTCTAGATAACTGACTTTATTTATCTCTCTTATCCCTTTGAACCCATGGAATAATTAAAATAAGAAAATTAAGCAGAGGCAAAGGAAAATATAATCTAAGCCTTAAATATATTGTTCCAAACATGAGTGCTCTTTTTGAAATAATAATTAATAACAGCATTCACTGGAAATGAAGGTTATTTATTTTTCTCAGAAAAAGTGATTGATTTGCATGTTTTAGAAAATTCCTTGCATAAGCTTATTGGTTAAATCTGGCTAAAAGTATAAAATTGTAAGTGAAGATGACAATGTAGACAATGTTGAAGATGATGGTAATGATAATAATGGTGACTATAGTGATGCTGATGACTTAGGTTCCAGTTCTTTGAGAAGAAAAAATTCCATTGAGATTTACTATCTATAAGTTATTTCACTTCACAAATTTCTCAAATAAAAATTATCATCATCATCTTAGAGACTTCTTATACCATTTTAATAGAGAATTTACATGCATTCACTTATACAATATTCTCCAAACTGCAAAATCTCCATAATTACTCTCAATTTGGAGATACTGAACAAGAATTCATAGATATTAGCTTGTCTCCTTCAAGTTACAAATCTAAGAAGCAGGTTAAACTTTGGCCAAAACTCCAAAGTTTTATTATTTCACCCTGTTTTTCTCTTGAAAAAGTTGCCACAATAGAAAAAAATTCTATCCTTAATATACACCAGGCACTGCCTGAAGCCTTTAAAACATGTAGTGCACATAGAATAAATTTGTATTAGGTATTACCATTATCACCTCCATTTTATAAATGAGAAAACAAAAGAACAGAATAATTAAGGAACTGATCAAAGATAGTATGGCTGGTATGGGAGAATTTCAACACGTGGTATCTGGCTTCAGAGGATATGCTGCCTTAGGAGCCAATATCTGGCGATGGGTATATCTAGATCTAGATCTGGAGCTATACCTAGATTTCTATTGTCATCTATCTATCTATCTATCTAATCATCTATCTATCTATCATCCATTGAGAAGCTGCAAATTTTCATGAAGGATGGGATAAAGTAAAATACCTATTTCAATATTCCAAAACCCCACCTTTTACCTTTTAAAAGCAAACACAGTTAATATTTTTATGGCATTTTCTTCTTAGCATATATCATACACCTTATATTACTAGCATTATACTCTGAGTTGTCTTATATTTTATGTTTATTATCTTTTAACTCATAAATGGTATAGACCATGCTATCCAATTTTACTGCTTATAGGTTTGTTTTTTTTTCCTAAAAAAAGAAGCACATGAACAATTTAAAAAACTGTTCTAACGAAGTCTAGTGTAAGTAAGTCCATGCAACCTATAAGGTGTGGCTCCAACTACATTGACATGGAGAGATTCCTTCAAGAAAGGACTTGCAAGGAAGGGGTTAGCTGGAAGCTTTGAGCTGTTAACTCCTTCTGGTCTGCCTCATCTTTTAAGCCAAGGTCATGCTCTTTGTTGGATGGTCTCACACAATGACCAAGAGTCCAAGGGCTTAGCCACTTTTCCCCACATGGGACTCCTGTTATGAGCAATTTTTGCTTTTTAACTCCCTGTTGGCTGATAGAATCTTTGTCACCTCTTCCTCATGTTTTGACTGCTTCTGTATTTAATCCAGCTTTCTCCATTTTCATTTTCCAGGTTTTAATCCTCACAATATTTTTTACTTCTAACTTTATCTCAGAGACTATTTCACAAAGGAGCAGAGTGACATAATGGTAATGGTAGTGATGCCTGAATGAGCAGGTGGTAAGAAGAGGTTTTGGAACCCCTTTACTCACTGGCTAGCAGACACTGAAAACCCCATCTCAGAGCACAGATACTTCTCTGACACAAGACAGGTACCCAACTGCCAATGTTTTCACTGATGCTGACCTGGGAAAATGTTCTGGTAGGGGGAACACAGTAGCTAATGTCATAATTCAGACATCTGAAAAGTGCAGGAAACAAAGCAGGCAGGGAAATGGTATTGGTGGGTTTTTGTAAAGCTGCATTGCCACCATTTTGAGGAATAATGAAAACCTAAGGGTCTAGGAAACTAAGTGTGAAAGCCAAAGGAGCTTCTTGGTAGCTTACCTCCTAGAGAAGGAGGGGACATATTATCTGAGGCCACAAGATCCACCAGATAATTTTGTTTCATGGGAAGGCTCAGAAGACACACCATTTACCAAGGCCACCAGGGATGAACTGGTATGGCCCCCAGCATCATTAATAAGTTCAATGGTGACTTTTGGAAGGCTAAAGCTGAGGGTAGGAAAGGCCACAGAACTTGGTTAATTAATAGCAAAGGGGAGAATGGTTTATTTAAGGACTAGCAGATGCCTCAAGGAGATGCACTTTTTATAATGACTGGCAAGATCAGAGTGACAGCCAATAGGAGTTTAAGCTGTAAGGCGTAATGGAAACTGGATAATGAAACACGGCATCTCCAGGAACAAAAAAGATGGGTAGCCAACAAGGGTACTTTGTAATGCCACCATAATGTAATATATGATTAAATAAAGCAATAGTGAAAGAACAGGAGGCTAATTGAAGTAACCCAGTAATAGTGATAATGTAGTTCCTGTAGTTTTTATCCCTGGAATATATGACTGAAGAGATTTCCATGTCCATAGGAAGAAGGACCTGGCAACATCATGGCAAGATATGCTTTAATAATTGTACCAGTTCTTTTCCAAGTAACTTATAGCTATTTGCTTGGATGACAGTACCATGCTCATAGAAAACCACATGCCATTTCAATAGTTATTGAACACATGGTCTGAGTTGACATTGATTCTCAGATATGTTAAGTATTTTGCCCCTCTCTCCCCATAATTCTGGTCCTGGTAAAAAATGGAAACATTGTCAAAGTCCAGCATATAATAGGTCCACTGGATTACAGAATCTACCTGATGGCCATTTCATTAGTCTCTGAATCTCTAACTCAGATTAGTACACTGTGTAGCTAGAGTTGTCTCCTCACTGGGACTTTGGTCTGTGGCCTAAGAATTATCATAGTAGGGAAGGACAAGGGGAAGTTTCCGAAAAGTCCCCCAGCCAAGATAGTAAATGAAAAATAATATTGCATGGGGTAGCAGGATGGTAGAGATTAGCACAACACTAAAGATCTAAAGAATATAGAAAAGAGAGTTCCGGGATTTCCCTGGTGGTCCAATGGTAAAGAATCCACCTTCCAATGCAGGGAACGCAGGTTCGATCCCTGGTTGGGGAACTAAGATCCCACATGCCACGGGGCAACTAAGCCTATGCGCCACAACTACTGAGGCTGCGTGCCTCAACTGGAGAGACCACACGCCGCAAACTACAGAGCCCATGCATTCTGGAGCTCACACGCTGCAACTACAGAGTCCATGAATTCTGGAGCCTGAACGCTACAACTAGAGAGACAAAACCCGCATGGCACAACTAGAGAGAAGACCGTGTGCTGCAATGAAGGATCCCACATGCTGCAACAAAGATCGCACATGCCACAACGAAGATCCCACGTGCCGCAACTAAGACCTGACACAGCCAAAAATAAATAAATATATATTTTTTTAAAGAAAAGAGAGTCCCTAAAATATCTCCATGTGATTCACCAGTCTGTCCCCTGCAGAAACCAGATGGATTTTGTAGACCACCCCAAGGTCACAGGTAGTGGCTCCAATAGCATATGCTGTGTCAGACATGGATTCATGCTTGTGTGGAATATCACATTGATCCTATATGTTGAACTTATCATGATGAATGTACAGGAAGATCAAAAGGTGGCTAGAGGGCTTCCCTGGTGGCGCAGTGGTTGGGAGTCCGCCTGCCGATGCAGGGGACACAGGTTCGTGCCCCGGTCCGGGAAGATCCCACATGCCGCAGAGCGGTTGGGTCCGTGAGCCATGGCCACTGAGCCTGCGCATCCGGAGCCTGTGCTCCGCAACGGGAGAGGCCACAACAGTGAGAGGCCCGCGTACCGCAAAAAAAAAAAAAAAAAGGTGACTAGCATCACGGAGATCTTTACAAATATATATGAATTCCTGAGTGTGGGAAATAAATCCTGTAGATGTCAAGAATCTGCCATTTCAGTAAAATCTTCAGGGGTCCAGGATATCCCCTCCAAAACAAAAGATAAATTGTCGCATCTTGTGTTCCCTACTTCAAGGAAGCATGCATAACACCTAGCAGACATCTCGAGGTTCTGAAGGAAACACATTCCACCCTTAAGAATACTTCCCAGGACTATAGACCAGGTGGTATGGAAGGCTACTTGCTTTGAGTGAGGCCTAGAGCAAGGAAGGGCTCTTCAGCAGGTGCAGGCAGCAGTAAACACGCACTTCCAGCAGTAGCTCAGGTGTTGGAAGCATCAGTAGTAGCAAAGATGCACAGTTGAGTTTATGGCAAGTCTATTATAGAATCACAGCTTAAGCTCATGGGATGATAGACAAAGGCCGTGCCCCTTGAAACAGTTACATGCCTTTTAAAAAACAGCCATTGGCATGCATTTGTTTCTTGATAGATCAGAATGCTTTACAGTGAGGCACCAGTGAACTTGTGTCTGGGACGACACATCAGCAGATGAGTCCTGACAGATCTTCCAGTTCAGGAAGGTTCGATAGCAAATTTATTAAGAGATAAAATAATAAACATAAGACTGAGCGCAAGCAGGACTAAAGTACCTAAACAAATAGGAGGACATGAGCAATTCACCCGGACTCCCGTGTCACAGAGAACAATTGCACCCACACTCCTTCCTCATATCACACTGATGACCGCGTGGGAAGTCCCTTAAGACAACCTAAAGGTGGATCAGAAAGCACAAGCTTGGTTTATTTGTGGGCTAGCTAAACATTATGGATCAGGTAGAAACAGGAGGATGGCCACAGACTCATTCATAGGCAGCCTTGAAAGACAGAGGAAAGAAAACTTTCCCATGGGCGAAGCTTTGGGTCGTGAGCCTGGTTATCCACATCGTTTGAAGGAAAACTGGCTGAGGTTAAGAGGAGTGTGGTTAATACTGGAAAGCTGTTCAGAAGACCAGAGGAAAGAGATTGGAAAATCAGGGACAAGGAGGTTTGGGGTAGAAGCATATTGATGGATTGAGGGGAATCTGGACAAAGTATGAAGATCTTTGTAAAATAAATTATTGTGCAGTTGAAACTGTCTACCACAAAAGAAACACTACACAACTAAATAGATGTGATTAATAACTCAGCCGGTTGATATTAAACAGATTTTATCAGCAGCCACTCAGTGTTAGCAAAACGAGCATGCAAATTACGTGTGTCTTGCAGCAGACATGAAGGAAATGCATGTACTCCTTTTTATCAAGGTTAATCTAGCTATTGCCACCTCTAAATGTACAGCAGAGAGCTGTACAATGCAGAGTGCTTGGTATGACACCATGCCTCAAGGATCTAAATTGGCTCTTAACGTCTAAGAATGGCTACTGATTTGTTCTCACAGGAATATCTATTTATTGCAGGTGTGGATTTGCTTTGCCTACTTGCTGAGCCTCAGCCAATATTGCCACTCAGGAACTTACGGAGTATATGTGCCCACAGGCATGAAATTCCATACAAACGAATATCAGACTAGGAGACATCATTCGTGATGAAGGAGATGCAGCAGTGGACCCGTACTGCATACTGCACTATTCAGAAACAGCTGCACTGATAGATTTGGAATGGTCTGCTAATGGTGTATCTGGCATGGCAGTTTGGAGGCTATACTCCAAGGATAGGGGGTCCATCCTCACTGAATCAGAGATGTCTACATGACACTGCAACCCCAACAGTAAAATCATATGGATTCAGGAACCATAGGGTAGAGGCATTACTCTCAATGCTCCATTTGGTTAATTTATTTTTCTCATTGCCAGAACTCTGGGCTCTGCTGGGTTGAAGGTCATTGTCTCTGTATCAAAAGAAGTCACTGTACTTGCAGAGGGAACTGATTCTGATTAGCAGGAAGAGAGAGGACTGCTGTCATAGCATCAGAGAAGTGAGGAATACATGCAATGCAAGATGCAGGTGATGCACCTGGCTGTCAGTTAGTTCTCCCTATGCCACCTGTGACTGTGAGTGGACAAGGGTAGCAACACCTGCTTGAGAAGAATATGATTATTAAGGGATCTAACCCCTAAAATGAAAATTTGCGGTACAGCTCTAGGTCAGTCAAAAGATCAGCAGAGGTGATAGCTGAGGGAAGTGGAATTTGGAATGTACAGGAGAGGAGGGATACAATGAGTGTGGTCCCAAACCCAACTGCAGGAATGGGAGCTGTCTCACTAACCTCCCTCTTTTAAATTCTTATGTAGGAAGGGGCAACCACTGGAAGGCTGGCAGAGCTGCAGCTCGAACATGAGTGGAGAAGTGGAACTACGTGGGGCAAATGGTGGACGGTGCAGAACCAGATCCTCCTTCAAGAAAAAACATGCTGCAAGTGTGGTAGGCTGACAGCCCCTGGCTTTCACTCCTCAGCATTTGAGCTGAGGCCATATTTCTTAAGATGGTTCCAGCCAATACCTAAGTGAAATAGCACTAAAAAGGGTCTTGCCATTTCCATGTAACATGGGACTCCTCTAGTGGGCAGTCTTGCTCTAGAAGTCTTGGGTTTAGTTGGCAGAGACTTTTGACAGATCTGCATTATGGTCTGTGGACTCCCCCTGCACATTTCAACTACCTCCTTCTTCCTTTCACAGGCGCCGCTCTCCAGTAAAATATGTACTCTTAACTGAGTCTCGGCATCTGTTTTCTGGAAGACCCAACTGATGCGTAAGTATTACAGGTTCTCTATGATGGTAAGTCAAACGGGGCATACTGTAAATGACTAAGTGTTTCTTTCATGGGATCAAAGGTTTTTCAACTCAAACAAAGTAAACTATCAAAGTAAGGAGTGCAGTTATCAGACAGTCTCCAATTGCCACGATTTTGGAATCCGCCAGTGTTCATATTGAAGCCATAGCCCCACTTAGGGCTGCACGTAACCATTGCCTACGCAAGGCAGCTGTCCTAGAGCCTGTTCTTCCCAAATACCACTTCTAATGGCTCTTCTCATAGACTTCTCTGGGGCTCTCCCTTAGCACGGATAGGATTTTTTACAACCTACACTGCAATGGGAGGCTTTTCCTACTCAATTCTCTTTCCTTTCCCCTCTCTTTCCATACAAGTCAGGCCTGTATCATGGTTTGATGGCTCTTCTTACCTATGCCTAATTTTTCACTCCCCATGATCTTTCATAGGCAGTTTTCACATTAAATCTCTTACATTCTAATTACAACTTTGTGTCTGCTTTCTAAAAGCCCAAATTAACACAGATCCCATTCCATTATTACATTGAATATTTAAAATTTTCTGTATTTATGTGGAAACTCTACCCATATTTTCTATTTATGCCCCTGTTTTTTCTCCGGAATTGTGTAATATATATCTAATATTTGTCATTCTAGAGAAGGACATTTTAAATACTTATAAAAGCTTCCCTTTCTTTCTTTCTTATAGTAAAGCATTATCGTGAACTGTTCATTTTCTTTTGAATTAATTCTTTTCTAAATATTTCTTTCAACATCGGGCATGCAAATTTTTTAATCCTAAATGCATTTTTAGTGTGAGGTTACAGTGGGACCATCAAATTCCCTACTTTCTATTCTGTATTTATGTTAATCTAAGACCAAATTTGCATTTTTCACACCATGAAGTAGAATCATATAAAAGCTGCAGTCACCTAGAACTCATATATCTTTTTCAAATATGCTGGTGCAAAGACTTATTTTCTTTATTCCATGTTCCTGTAATTGTTTCTTTGGAACTAAGCATACTTTACATTTATTCTCATTATATTTCATTTAATCTGCTTTGGTCCATCTAACACATCAATACTTCTTCACTTCCTGATTCTGTCATCTAATATACTTACTAATATATCCCAAGTTAGTTTCACCTTCAGATCCACTCATTGTGACATTTCTCTTCCAGGAACTGATACAAGTGGAGAACAGGATAGGCTCTGTTAGTGTGTGTTTAAACCTCTTCCTGCAGATTGATTTCAATTTACCAGCAATTTGGGATTCCATCATTCAACCAAGTATAGATCCACATAAATGTACATTTGTTATTATTAAATCCATACTTATTCCGTTTTCTAAAAGATTTTCATTAGATATTCTACCAAATATAACTACTTCTACTATATTAAATATGTGTTTGGTCAAGATGCATCATAACTATTTCTTTATCTGATAGCTGCTGGGAAAAGGAATAAATTTTAAGGTAGGAAATGTTGTAAAATGATGCTAACTGTATTTGAATTTTGTTGTTAACTACTTTCTTATCACCTCAAAAGTCCCTGAGAGAAATATAGGCACAATGAATAATAGAATATAAACTAATAGTGGCTTAAGTTCAGGTAAAATTGGGGCTTTTGCACAAAACTTAATACATCAGTCAACTAGATCAAGAAATCCCTTTACCTAGACTAGAAGTAAGCCTACAGGTAGAACAAAAGCAGGATAATTTTTTTTTTTTTTTTTTTTTGGCGGTACGCGGGCCTCTCACTGTTGTGGCCTCTCCTGTTGCAGAGCACAGGCTCCGGACGCGCAGGCTCAGTGACCATGGCTCACGGGCCCAGCCACTCTGTGGCATGTGGGATCTTCCCGGACCAGGGCACGAACCTGTGTCCCCTGCATCGGCAGGCAGACTCTCAACCACTGTGCCACCAGGGAAGCCCAAAAGCAGTATAATTTAATTCATCTGTCCCCTTTCTTGCTCACTTTCATATCCAATCCCCAACTTTCCACAATATTTTCTATTTAGGAAAAACATGTTCTTAATAAGTGAATCCAAGAATCTTCTCCCAATGGCTAGCCCTGTTTTAATTCCTAACTCCAGGCCTCCCTGGAATGAAAAAATAAGAAACTTGGCATTTCTTACTTCTGTAACCTCATAGCAAGACATGCAATCCAAGAGCCTGACACAGAATTTATTTCTCTTCACATAGGTTTTCCTACCTTCATACTTTACTTGGTCTGTATTACATATTATCCTTTGCATTGATTCTGATGCATCAAAAGAACAGGTAAGGAGAAAAAATGGTAAAAGGGAGAGAAATAAAATGAGGCATTCATTCCCCTCACAGGCCCACGTTGCTCTTCCTTTAATAAGCATTGACATTATGCTTTAACTCATACAGTCACTAAGATACTTTTCTCAGGCTTCCCTGGTGGCGCAGTGGTTGAGAGTCAGCCTGCCGATGCAGGGGACATGGGTTCGTGCCCCGGTCCGGGAAGATCCCACATGCCGAGGAGTGGCTGGGCCCGTGAGCCATGGCCGCTGAGCCTGCGCGTCCAGAGCCTGTGCAAAAAAAAAGATACTTTTCTCTTTTGCGTCTTCTATGTATAGTTGATTATGATTTTGTCACAGTTTTAAGATCCAATATTTGGTCTAGTAATTAGAGTCCTTTTTGGATATAAATAATAGAATACCCAACTCACCATTTCTTAAAAAAAATGACAGTACAATGCACTCAGTTTTTCATTCTTTTCCTTGAGAAAAACATGAATTCTCGTTTTAATTAATTCAGGCAACTGCCATTTATCTAAACGTATGATTATATTTGAGATCAGTGATTATTGATCAACATTTATCTTAAAATTTCTGCTCACATAGTTTTGCATAACAATGTCAGTTAAAATAGCAATGTAGGCTATGTGGACACTTTTACAGGATTAATGGGCAGGATATTTCTGTAATTTATTTTTTCCCTGAAGGTCCTCAAATTAAAACATGGAAATTAACCAGAGTCTGTTTAAAGAGTTTATATGAACAGAATATAGTCCTAGATATTTATCAAAAATTAGCTATATCTAGGAAAAAATGTACACTTTCTAGAATTGACTAAGTGCTTTAAAATTTTCTGCTTCATAAAAATAAGTGGGAGTATGTTTGTTACTTATATATTTCTCTGTTATAAAGACAGAAAAATCTTACTAATATCTGTTAAGAAAGAGTTCATCACAATAATGTCTAAGAGGAACTTACTGATACAGTGTCAGATGAAGTATGGATGCATTAATGTGATTTGTAAATATGACTTTTGTTCTAAGGGAAAGAACAAAGAAGGAATCAGTTCAGGAGAAAAAAACTGATTAGAAATATAAAGAATTAGTCAAATTGAAATATAACATCCTGGAGCTTAAAAGGAAAGCAATTTTCACAACTCAGCGGCAATTTTCCTTGTTACTTTCAAACTAAGCCAATATGTTTATTTTCATGTGTTTTACAACCTTACCAACATTCTAACTTATTTATGAGCCCTAGGTAGTACTCAACGAACTTCTGCATGTTCCATTATGCCTACTACCCTAATGGGATGATTTATTCTTTTGTTTTTAATTTTAGTACTTAGTTTACTTGACTGTGCATAGTCTGAATGTAGCATTTATCACACAAACTGAGCATTAATAATACATTTCAATATGACTTCAAGAATAGAAATAATAATAGAATAGAAATAATACACTAGAAAATAAAACTTGACTTTTAAAATGATAGGAATAAAAAATAAAATGAAAATTAAATGAGGCAATACAATATTTATTCCAGTGCATTTTTTAATTAATGAGAAATGTGTGCTTCACAAAATAATGACATACACTTTCAAATATCTTGTATATTACCCTTAAGTCAAATTGGGATTTGGTACAGAAATGATGTTTCTTCATATTATCAGAATGAACTCAGAACACTGTGAAAGCAATAGGTTTAAGAGACAAAAAAGCAAACCAAAAGAAAACTTCATAAACTATCTTATCAATAGCAGGACTATTATTAAGGTTCATTTACTAAGTCTAATAAGTTGGCATTTTCAATTAAACTTTCATTATTTTAATGATACGAGAATATCTGAAACAGATGCTCTCAGCTTCAGCACTGTTGCTGTTTTGGACTGAAGTATTCTTGGTTGAGGGGGAGTGCCCTGTGCTTTATAGGATGCTTGTAACATCCCTGGCATCTACCTGCTAGATTCTAGCGGTACTCAGTCATGGCAATTTAAAACGTCTCCAGATGTTACTAGATGTCTTTTGGCATGTGTATGTGTACACACGTGTGTGTGGGTAGTTGCCCTGAGTTGAGAGCCACTTATTTAAAATTATTAAATCTACCCAGCACTTGGTTTTATGGTTGTCATAGATCCTATTTTCAAATATTCAGCAAATTTTTACACTACATACTCAATGTTTGTAAGGAAATCTACTTTTGTAATTGAATCGATTTTGCTATATTTTATGAGGGGAATAGTAGCTTGTAGCGAGTGTAATGTGTACTAAGGATCTAGTTTTAGAACAGGGAAGTAGCAGGAACAATTAAAATTTGGGTAGGAGAAAATGGCAAGATTCACTCAAACACAGTAGAAAGAAAAAGCAATAGTGGATGGCATCTATAAAGCTATTTTTTCATAGATGCCTTCCATAATGTATTAGTTGGAGAGCTGACAAAGATCAAAGCAAACACAAATAGAAAGGCTATTGTTTTTATATCAGCATGATTACAGGAGATAGGTTATATAAGTTACAAACAGTAGATATCAGTACCAAAACACCATTTTCCAATGCAGATGTATATTTTCTTCTAAAGAGGTAAAAGGTCACATAAAAGTGAAGAAATGACAACTATCCCTTTTAACATGGGTAAGCAGCTACAATTATACTTCATCACTTCAAATTAAAAATTCAAAATTTTCTTGCAGTTTGTTTCCCTGTTCTGTCAGCAACCTGGATGAGAAAGACATATGGCAGAATCTTTTTAAAAAAGGTCAGCAGGGCTTCCCTGGTGGCGCAGTGGTTGGGGGTCCGCCTGCCGATGCAGGGGACGCGGGTTCGTGCCCCGGTCCGGGAGGATCCCGCGTGTCGCGGGGCGGCTGGGCCCATGGGCCGTGGCTGCTGGGCCTGCGCGTCCGGAGCCTGTGCTCCGTAGCGGGAGAGGCCGCGGCAGTGAGAGGCCCGCGTACCGCAAAAGAAAAAAAAAAAAAAAGGTCAGCAGAGTGGATGGAGAACAGAGTTTTCCATAACAACAGAGATGTATAATTCCTGATACCACCTGGTACATGCTGAAATTTTCATTTTTAAAATTATATTTCTCTACAAAAAAGAAAAAAATTAGGTAGGATAGCTCTTATCAGTATAATTTGTATATACATTACTCATTGTCAGTTCTTCATTTTTGATCTGCCTCTCTTACTGCCTGCACATAGGAAAGTGTCAGTAATCATTCGTTAATCCACATCCTCTCCCTTCTCTTCTACCCAACAAATAGTTACTAACACCTCTATAATTTGTTTATTTGTATCTCCATTTAATGCTTTAGGATTCTAAATAGAAGCATGCATTTATTTGATATTTACTTGTGAGTTAATTAATCATTTCTACTCCTTCTAGATTCTGTGCCTATATTTCTGAATAGTTCCCACATTGATACCAGGACTCTGGCCCCATGTGTCAATAACTTTGATGGCTATAGTATATACTCGTAGGGCTCTGTACTGATGACCTCTTCCAGGTTGGCTCATCCATCACTCAAGTTCTTGGAAGAGCTGTTGCTAATGGCTCACAGTTGCAGTCTTCACAGATAATTGCCTTTATCCAAAGTAAGGTCACCCTCCTTCTCCCAGAGGGTGACCCACATCCATTGACGTGTTCATGTGAAAATTCAGAAGTCCATCCCTTTGACTCAGTTTGGGCAATCTCTGAAGGACTACCCCAGCTCTAGGGCTCTTTGTATTGACTGAAGCCTCAGCTGCCACTACCTTGCAGATGAGCCTCTTCCTCTGCCTGATCCCACCTTTCAGGTCCATCACTCAAGAAAACTCCCTCATAAATATCTTATATACATCTCCCTATTGGGTAGATGGGGGAGAAAAATACTTTATGACTTAATCATAAGGGAAACAAAGATTCAAAAAAGAAAAAAACTCTTAGCCCAGTAGAATTCCTACGTCAGTCTCAGAGCTCTGTTAAGACAGGAGTGAGGTCCTGAAATGTGAGAAGAAAATATGTGGGTAGATGCAGGCAATAAATTGAGCTCATTATTCTCTAAACCAAGGCTACTTAACCTTGGCACTCTTGGCATTTTGGACCAAATAGTACTTAGTTGTGGGGGTGGGGGGTTGTCCTGTGCACTGTAGGGTATTTAGCAACATCCCTGGCCTCTACCCACTGGATGCCAGCAACACCTCCTCTCCGAGTTGTGATAACCAAAAATATCTCCAGACACAAAACCCTGGGGGTTGGCAAATTGCCTCTGGTTGAGAACCACCGTTTTCATACCCTCTGGCTCTAAATGTGACCCACTTGCCCTTATTAAATGATACTGCCCATTTTCTGGAAGACCCTGCAGAAATCTGAAGAGAGGCAACTGCTTTACAAAACATTGCTTGTCCTCAGGACCTATACCATTTTCCTCTCTGCCAGCCAGACCAACACACCTTGACAGGGGAGATGCTGAGTCCCTAGAAAGAAGATGAAGGGCTTTGCAACAAGTTCCAGCAGGAGCCAACAGAGGTTTTATGGGATGATTTATTGAGGGTAATGTATAAGGGGGAAAATATAAAGTCAGATATGTGGGAGACAAATGTTCAGGGACCTGCACATCAGTGAAGTTTTTCAGGGTCAAGTGGATTGAGATATAAATGAGCATTTCCTCCCATAAGTAAGAATGAAATACAACACTTGGTAGAACTTTTCAGGTTCAGGGAACAACATATTTCACATTGAGATTATGGGATGACACAGAAGGCTACATTTTTGCATGTATACGAAGAAGGAAAGGGCTCTACACATTGCCTAAGCTCCATTGCTCTGCACCTTGGGAAACCTGGTCTAGCAGACACTGTAGTACAAAAAACATCTTTGGATTTAATGTGGAGTTAACACCAAATCCCAATAAGAGAATGCAATTAATACCTTGGGATATGAGAGCAAAGTCATGCAAACTGATGAAAAAACTATACACTTTGAAAACTTAGCAGACTGAAAATTAGTTCATGGCATGCTACTGAGATGGAGCTTCTAATCATGGAAACCAAGTGACCATGCAGCTAGAGTTGGGTTATGTCTGATCCATCAAATTATAATATGGACCAATCCAATAGCAATCCATGGTAAGATAAAAGTTGTATATCCAGGATCAAACACTAGGAGAGTCAAACTATACAATGAGCCCAAAGTAGACTGGTGTCAGACTATAGTTCCCCTCAGAGGAAGCCTTCAGGAGACCAGAAAGAGCCTCAACTGATACACCTGGACATCCACCTTGTGCAGAAAGAAATGTGACCTAAGGAAAGAATATATCTGGGCTCATGGGCAGTGGCAGATGGCCTATCATATTGAACACAGACATGGAAGAAAAAATACTGGAAGATCATTGACATAATTTCTAAGGAGGAGGCATACATAAGGATCAATTTGATTGGACATGAAATGTAAAGGTCTTTGCATAATGCTTGACACTACCAGGGAGTACCCACCACTAACCAGCTGAGTAGATAGAATGACTCAGCCCATTGGTTTCAGTCACTGTGATGGCTAGCCCAGTGCTGAAACAATGGGTACATAAATGGAGAAGCTATGGCAGCAGAGATGGATGCTATGCATATTCATGGGTTGTGTATGGGTTGCTACTAATCTAGTTTTTCCAACCTGTCAGAAACAGAGACCAATATTGAGCCTCCATTATAAAACCATCCTTCAAAGAAAACATATAGTCATTTGGTGGCAAGTTTACTGTATTTAAATTCTTCTACTCTGGAAGGAGCAGCAATTCACATTGACTAGGATTGACATGCATTCCCAGAATAGGTTTTTCTTTCTTGACTGTGGGGTCATGGCCAGAATAATCATAAGAATACTTAGTCTTCAATCCACTGGCACAAGACCCCATATAACACTGTCTAGGAACAAGAGACCCACGTTACAGTAAAGCAGCAACAGCAACTGGTCTTGAACATGGGATCTACTAGTTTCACCACATTGGTCCACCCAGAAATTGCCGGCCTGATGGAATAGAGGAACTGCTTCTTAAAGATGAAGTTGGGGGCTTCCTTGGTGGCGCAGTGGTTGAGAGCCCGCCTGCCGATGCAGGGGACACGGGTTCGTGCCCCGGTCCGGGAAGATCCCACATGCCACGGAGCGGCTGGGCCCGTGAGCCATGGCCGCTGAGCCTGCGTGTCCGGAGCCTGTGCTCCACAACGGGAGAGGCCACAACAGTGAGAGGCCTGCGTACCGCAAAAAAACCCCAAAAACAACAAAAGAAATGTAAAATGGAGATAGCTAGCACCTCAGTAGAGTATTTAAAGTAAATAAGAAAGTGAATTTGTTCTGACTTAGGAGTCACAATGGAAGAGAAGTAGAGGGAGGACTTGGCAGACTAGGTAATACAAACACACACACACATTACTGTTTTGCTCTATATACTGACCTTGACGTCAAGTGAATTAAATGGATATTCATGGCAATGTTTTTGGCACTCTGGAGCATCATACCTGCTGTATAAATGCTGGTTGATCCTGGTTCCAAATGACTGTCTCTACTTTATGCAGAGCACTAATAACTATGTGTAAACAAGGAAGACTTAATCTGTTTTACTAGTTAGGGTCAGTGAAAATATTTGAGATCTTAAGCTTTCTGATAAAAATCAAAGTAATCGTCAGAAAGAGAAAAACAAATACCGTATGCTAACACATATATATGGAATCCAAAAAAAAAAAAAAAAGGTTCTGAAGAACTTAGGGGCAGGACAGGAATAAAGATGGAGATGTAGAGAATGGACTTGAGGACACGGGGAGGGGGAAGGGTAAGCTGGGATGAAGTGAGAGAGTGGCATGGACATATATACACTACAAAATGTAAAATAGATAGCTAGTGGGAAGCAGCCACATAGCACAGGAGATCAGCTTGGTGCTTTGTGACCACCTAGAGGGGTGGGATAGGGAGGGTGGGAGGGAGATGCAAGAGGGATGAGATATGGGGATATATGTATACATATAGCTGATTCACTGTTATACAGCAGAAACTAACACACCATTGTAAAGCAATTATACTCCAATAAAGATGTTAAAGGAAAGATTTCCTCATTTTCTAATCCTGAAAAGTATCCATTATTGAATGCAAATTGAGCCTGTGCCTATGCTTGTCAATCCTGCAGGTACAAATCAGAAAGTTCATTATCGAGCAGAAAATAATGAAACTAAGTTTTACTTGGCAACATCAGCCTCATTATCTGAACACTATTTGAAATCTTACTCATTTGGTGGTAATTACGTATGACTACTTGCTTGCTCTCTCTCTACCCACATTCACCTTGTCAGTCATAAGGCTGTTTTGTAACATTTGTTTTACTTCTCCATCTCTACCACCTATCTGCAGCCTCTGAAGTCATTGTATCCCTAATGTTTGTGATACGTTCTGCCAATTACCAAAGGTTTTCCTCTGAACTCATGAAATACTCTTTACAATAGCCAGGACATGGAAACAACCTATATGTCCAACAATAGATGAATGGATAAAGAAGATGTGGTACATCTATACAATGGAATATTACTCAGCTGTAAAAAAGGAACGAAATTGGGTCATTTGTAGAGATGTGGATGGACCTAGAGTCTGTCATACAGAGTGAAGTAAGCCAGAAAGAGAAAAACAAATATCGTATATTAATGCATATATGTGGAATCTAGAAAAATGGTACAGATGAACCTATTTCCAGGGCAGGAATAGAGATATACATGTAGAGAAGAGAGATGTGGACATCGGGGGGAAGTGGAGGGGGAAACAAATTGGGAGATTTGGTTTGACATAAATACACGACCATGTGTAAAATATATAGCTAGAGGGAAACTGCTGTATAGCACAGGAAGCTCATTTCAGTGCTCTGTGAAGACATAGATGGGTGGGATGGGGGTGATGGGAGGGAGGTCCAAGAAGGAGGGGATATAGGTATACATATAGCTGATTCACTTCATTGTACAGCAGAAACTAACACAACAGTGTAAAGCAATTTTACTTCAATAATAATAATAAACCTAATTACATTGGAAATAGATTTGACTTACCAGAATTGTTAGACAGTTTCTCAAATGTCAATTAAATAAGCAATTCAAATAAGCCTGCGAAAAATCTAAGGCTGTATTTTGTTGCTTTGGAAGGCTTAGGAAGGAGGTTTTTTATATCTTAACTTCTATAAACATAGAAGTTTCTTCTCATAGAAGGGTGCTAAATGGCCTTTATCAACTCTGTGTTTTTCTGCATTCATTCCCATATCTTAGTGGAGAAGCCTGGACCTAACTTTCTCAGAGTGCCTAACTTACACAGTGCCAGTTTGGATTCTCCTATTGAGAGATATTCATGCAAGATTTGGAAGTTGGAAGGTAATATTAAGCAATTATTCACCAGTGGAAGCTGTGAACAGGCCCATGGATGTCGTCAGTGGCCAGCTTTGGGCTTTACCAAAAATTCTCTACTGTCCTCAGCAAAATCACCCTTTTCAATTGGTCAAGCAGCTGAAATCTTCAAGGACAGTTTGCCTGAACCTCTTGTACTTCTGTACTTCCTCAGAGCCTCCTTGACATTTACTACTTCGGGTCTTCCAATGGTCGTATAAGCCACTAATTACCTGCATTCAATCCCTTACTGCCTGAAATATCTGGAGTGGTTTATGTTTCTCTGACTATATCTGACTGACACAGGAGATAATGGGAGAAGGTGTGCACATTAAAGATGAGAGGCTTTGTATTTTGGAGAGTTACTTTTAAATCTCAACTTAAAAAAATGCAATGTTTTACTAAGCCTTAACTCAGTATTTGAGACAAGATGAGGAGAAATTTGTAAAGTAAAGGAGAAAAGCATTCTGGGAAAATGGTTTTTAATACTCTGAATTATTGTCAATTGGTCAGAGGCCATGACATCTCTCTTTCCTCAGTTTTTCTAGATAGCATTCTTACTTTGCATCTTAAAAAATCTATGATTTGTGTAAGATTACTGAAAAATGAGAAAGGAGCTACTCATGATTATCGTTTATGAAAACAATATCTTGTTATGTAGAAATACATCTACTTTTAGAGAAATAAAATATATTAAAGTTTCTAAAGTGAAATTCAAATATATGTGTTGTATTTTACAGGTTGAAAATACAAAAGTTATACTGTAGAAGAAAGTCAAACAAGACGGATCAAAATCATTTATTTTTAAAACCTGGAATTTTAGATCAGACATAAAAAGTTATCAAGCTATCATATACTGAACACATATTACATATGTATAGTAATTTAGTCTATAAAACTGGCAATTCATAATTCTTATTTCATCAATAACAACCAAAGATTCAGAAACTTTGAAGTGACATATACTGATTTTTATTTTAAAATGTTATATGTGTCTTGGCAGTAATTCACTTTGAAGTAGAAACCATCTGCAGAAAGAATGAGTCATTTTGTACATTTTGTTTGAAATTTTTGAATTGCTTTTTTCTATAATTAATATTTATGTATGAAACTTAAATTGTAAGGTGTTGTGTTATTTCTGATTATATCTGTATAATCACTACTTTGACAGTGGTGAAATAATCTTTCCATAAAAAGACATATCTCTTTTCAGCTATTTTATCATTATAATGGTAGAACTAGCTATGGTTGCTTGTTAAATCTATTAAAGCTTAAACTGTGAATGGCTACTATTAAAAATTTTAAATATTTCCCTCTTCTCCCTACATCACAAAAAGGTCAAGAAGGTCAATAAAATTTTATATTTATTCATATTTCAAAATATCTAGTCAAGTTTTAGAAATGGATGGCGGTGATGGTTGCACAACAATGTGAATGTACATACTACCACAGAAACATATACTTAAAATGGTAACTTTTATGTTATGTATATATTTCCTCACAATAAAAATACTGGAAAATTATTCTGTCATTTACGGTTAATCAGGATTCATCTTCATCCTTTTTTTCCCCCTTCAGCAGTGATCAAATTATAATTGATTTCAGGTAGGCAGGGTTGAGATACAACAATAAATATTTTGTTTTAGTAGGTAAAACTTTAAAAACTGTAGGGAGAAATTACTAAAATATTTTATGTAGAATAGAAGTCAACTGATTCATGATAGGCCACTTTATATTTAAATTTATATAATATAATTTATATTTAATGAATGAGCTGAATTCAGACATAATCCATAAGAAAAATGGATTGACTTAGACTAACCATTTAAATAGAGAGAAAGGGAATTATAAGAATTTATATCTAATTAAGATGGGATCAGTCTTGTCAAGAAGATTGGAAAAGAAAAACAGAACAGCAGCTCAACTCAGTAGTGACAATCCTATGTTGTTCCAGTGCCAGAGAAAACCTTTTCTTTGTTTAATAGTTGTGGGATATCCAAACCTGATTTGCCTCTTGCCTTCCCATATTCTCTAAGGGAACTCATTCTTATACACTCACCCCTCAGCTTTCACAGAGATTACAGTCAGTCTCCCAGCAGAGATAAGAGAAGCCATGTGAAGCAATCCCACGTGTACAGACAAACCCTATGGCCGCTACCCATAATCCACCCAGCCCTTACTGAAATCAGTAAGCATTTGAAGAGGACCAAGAACACACAATGAAAGAATAGGTTAACTTCTTTAAAAGGAAGTTTGGTGGAAAAGAAAGAGGATGTTTTTCTTCCTGTCTCAGTTTGGAAACATTTAAATAACACTAGAAATATTTATATCTTGAAGGTTTGATAGAACCACTTGTGAAAAATCAGTCTTGTTTTATTTTGGAAAGGAGCTGTTTGACAGCTTTCTCAAATCCTACCATGATAATTGGTTTGTTTACATTTTATGTTCTCCTGGTAATTTATATTTTCTGAGAATTTGAAGTCAATTTTCAAATTTATTTGAATAGAGTTGAGTAAAATATTGTCCTATAATTAGTTTCCTCAATATGGTTATGTGATTATTCCCTTGTTTGATTAGATTAGCTTGTGGTTTATCTATCTAATTAGTTTCTTTCAAAATATGAACTATCGAATTTATTTATTAATGCTAGTATTTGCTGAATATTATTCCATTGTATTTTTATCCATTCACTTGTTTATGCATACTAGGGTGGTTTCCAACTTGGGCTTTTACAAATAAGGCTACCATGACTTACTTGCACATGTCATTTTATGAATATATACTTTTATCTGTCTTAGATGAATACTGAGAAGTGAAAAGGCTGGGTATTATGGTAACTATGTTAAACTTTTTAAGGAACTGCCAATTGCTTTTCACAGTGGTTGTATCTTTTTAATTTCCCACCAGCAGTTTGTGGTGACATCCAGTTTAGCGAGACATTCTTAACAAATTTGGTACTCTAAGTTCGTAAATTTATCTATTTTTATAGATATGTAGTGCTATCTCATTTATGGTTTTAACTTATATTTCCCTAATAACTACCTGAAATATTTTTCCATGTGGTTATTTGCCATCTGTATACCTTTTATGGTAAAGTATCTTTTCAGATTTGTGTACTATTTTTTTTAATGTGGGTTAACCTTTATCTTGTTGAGCTATGAGAGTTCTTTATACATTCTAAAACAAAAGTCCTTTGTCAAATATACACATTGTAATTATTTCTCCATTTTTTGTATCATATTTTCATTTAATTCATAGCCTCCCTTGAAGAACAAACGTTTTAATTTTGATAAACTTTAGTTTACCTTTTTTTATAATCCATGGTTTTTGCATCCTATCTATGAAATGTTCACTTACATCAATACCCAAATATTCTCTCATATATTTTCTAGTAGAAATTTTATAATTTTTGTATTTATATTTAGGTCTATGATCCAATTTGAGTTAATTTTGTGTATGAAGTGAGGTGATGGACATTTTTTTCCATGCAGATATTCAGTTGATTCAGTTGATCCTGCACCATTTCTTCAAAAAACTTTTCTTCCTCACTGAATTGCCTTGGCATTTTTGTTGTAAATCAACTTACCATAAATATGAGTTTAATTTTGTACTCTCAGTTCTATTCCATTAATCTCTGTGTCTTTCCTTGTCATAGTTTTACCCTTATTCTTACTTTCATTCATCTAAGTATATCTTCATTTGTTCTTTATGCTAGAATGATATTTTTGCTCTATATAGAATTCTGAGTTGATTAATTTTTTTCTTTCAGCTATTAAAATTTTTGATTTCTTGTCTTCTTTCCTTTCTAAATTCTGATGAGAAATCTAGTCATTCAAATTGTTGTTCATCTCTATATTTTTCCTAGCTGATCTCAATAATTTCTCATCTTTGTTTTTTAGCTATTTGACTATGATGTGCTTATATACGTCACTTAATTTGAGATTTCAGCTGTTCTATTTTTATATTTATCTCCTCTTTCTCTTTTTTCTCCTTCTGAGGTTCTAATTTTCTGTATGCTAGACTTGTCTTACAATATGGCCCCATATATCTCTGAGGTTCTGGTTGTTTTTTTTTTTTTCTCCCAAGTTTTTCTCTTTCCTCTTCAGATTGCATAACCTATCTTCAACTTCATCGACTCATTCCTCATCAACCTCATTTTTCTTTTACACCTTTCAGTAATTTTTTTTATTAAGATGGTATTTTTTTAAGAAGTGTTTCTTTTTTATATTTTGATTCTCTACTGGAAAATTCCAATGCTTTTCTTAATCATAAATCTGTGTTCCTCATTGGGCACAGTTATAATAGCTTCTTTAAAATCCTTGCTTCATAATTCCAGCATCTGAGTTATCTTGGAGTACTCATCTATTACATGTCTGTTCCATTGAGAATGAGTTACATTGCCCTAGATTTTCTTATGCTAAGAACTTTGGATTGTATCTTGGACAGTGTTAATATAATGGAAACACTAGATTCTGTCATATGTCTCTAAAGGGTGTTGCTGTTTTTACTGTAGAATCCAATTAACTTGCTTATACTTATGTTTCAAGCTATGGCACAGCCATGTTGGGCTAATGCTTAGATCTCGACTCAAACAGTTTTATTCTACCTTGCTCCTGTGTGGTTAATGGGTCAGACTGACTTGGGCTGACCCATTTTAGACAGACTTTGGGTTCTCTTTCTCTGTCTCTCTCCTGTTTGGTTTACTCCCTCATATCTTCAGTGGTCATTCCCCTGCTTTCTTCGGCAGAAAAGATGGAGGCTTTCTATCAGAGTTTTAGGAACATTACACCATCACCACATCTGTGGTCTCCTTTAGGGCATATGTGTAAAAACCAGGAAACTAACTTTGTGCTGGTCACCTTCCTCAAAATTTCAAAACCTGTTCAAAATTTGCTTACATTTCTTCACCTACTACAGCTCTCAGGCAATTGTTTCTTGTACTGTCATCAGAATTTTTAGTCTATATGTGTGAGGCAGTTAGTTTGCTAGGACCCTGCTCCTTTATACAAGTAGTGGAATTCCTATATACACAAAATTTTGACTATTTTTTTCAAGATTATTTACCAAATACGTTGTAATTTATGTTTTGATTTTCTTTTTTTTTGGTATTGGGGGAGAAAGCACAAAGTATAAGGCTGTCTAATGAGAATCAAAAGTATTAGAGATCTGATCCAGTATCAAATTTTACTAATAATTTTAAGGTACCATTGAAGCAAGAAGAGACCAGAATCATCAATGCAGTTCCCCAGGCCCTTTCTTACAACATCCAAATGTACTATAGCCCTGATTAACATATGAGGTTTCCATGGGATAAATGAGTTCACATCACTTACAAAGAAGATGTCATCCCAGTCATGAAATATTCCCATTGTATAATCAGATAGTTATGTACTATACGAGACATTTTCCAAAGAGTCAGGCACCAAGTATATTTAGTATAAGAAATCTTGGACAGAATAGATATATTCTGCTGAAAGCTCTATTAAATAAATTTCAAAATATTATTAGTTGGTCTCCTAGTTTTTATTTCATTAGCAAGCTGTTTTATAAGAGTTAAAGATTCTTTTGACCGCAAGACACAGCACACTGACACCAGCATAGTGTCAGCTTACAGCTCCAAATGACAAAAGGCTGTCAGGTGTGGCCATGCTTGGGGTTGCACCCAGTAACAGTAACAGCAAGGTGGGGCTATCGGAGGCAACTTATCTATGGCAAGTGGGGTGGAGTGGATTTAGCTAAGGGCTTCCAATGGCTTGGCTACTTTAAATAATTTCATGGGATCCAGGAGCTGGGGGCTGTCCAGGTTGTCTAGTAACTGGCCCCTGGGCAATTAGGGCAGGAGAAGAGTGGTCCTTGATTATGAGAGCCTGATAAGGGAAATGGTTAAGCGTAGACTTAATCAGCTGCTCTAGAAGGGGAACTGACCAGTTTCTAGGCAGAGCCTCAAAACTGGATCAAGATAGCATTTTTAAATAACTATAATACACATGCTTAGAAGGGGATTCTCCCTGGGTCATCTTTATTTTCTGAGTGTGTTCACTCGGTCAAGAGGGAATTGCAGACCTGTCGTATAACTATTGTTTCTACAAGGCATTAGAAAGTGGTTGAGGGGAATTCCAAAAGCAAACAGGGAGTCCAATTTCCCTATCCATTCATGATATTTGGAGGATACCACCTCCCAGGGTATCCTGTACCAGTAGGAGGCAGCTAGGGCAGGTGGCAATCATTCTTGGCTGGAAAACGTTGGCCAGAGATCACTCTCCATGATTCCATTCCCTTTGCCTATTCTGGGCATGGAGGAGACCCTGAATCTTTTGGATGTTCCATTCCATGTGAAATTCAGAGTTGAGAACAAGTTGAACATCTCTAGTATTACAGGGTTATATTTTAGAGCAACAAACACTATAAAAAGGAAATTCTATATCATGTTAAAATATGAAAAATGCTACAGTGAAAAGAAAATGGGAATATAAAGGAGAAGAGAAATTCCTAAGGAGGCTTGTATATTTGCTTCCAGAACATCTTAAGTACCGATATTGGATGTTTAAGAAGAAATTATAGATGTTTTGCATAACAGAGAAAAAATACCTACTAATATGGTCACTTATTTGTGCATGAATTTTGTTTTCTCTAGCTCCATTTTTATTATATTTCCCTAAGTGTCTGATTTGATGTGCAGAGATAAAACTATTATAAATATTTACTTAAATTTAAATTAGGAAATAAGTTATTACTTACTAAACTTGGTTCTGTTATATAATTTTCAAGGCAGTATGATCTAATTTAGAGGATAGTGATAAACATGCTTATCACAACTTAAAACTTTGCTTAATGGCTAAAATATGTTGCACCAAAGATAAAAAAGAAATAATGTGTATCTCCACATTTTTAAAAGTTAATCTAAAACTAAGTATTTTTTTTTGTTCCTCTTCTTACACCAGGACTCAAATAATACCTAGGGCATAAAAAACAAAAAACAAAAAATAAAATGAAGGGTTCTACTTGTGCAAGTCCACATATTTTATATATTTGTTAATCTTAAAAACAATATTATGAGGAAATAGCGTTTTGGTATTGAAAATGTCACTACCATTTACTTGCTTACTATTTGAGAGGATGCTTATTCCATTGCTCTCAGAAATCATTTCTATAAAAAGCCTGTTTCTTAGTCAGCTTGGGCTGCTATAACAAAATACCATAGGCTGGGTTGCTTAACTATTGCTTATTTCTCATAGTTCTGGAGGATAGGAAGTCAAAGATCAAGGTGTGGGCCCTTTTCCTATCTTGTAGACAGCCTTCTTCTCACTGTGTGCTCACATGGCCTTTGTTCCATGCATGTGCATGGGAAAAGAGAGAGGTGTCCTGTCTCTTCCTCCTCTTATAAGGGCATTAATCCCATCAGGAAGACCCCATCCTCATGACCTCATTAACTCAAATTACCTTCCAAAGGCCAGTCTCCAAATGTGGTCACATTGAAGCCTAGGTTTCAAAATATGAATTTTGGGGAGACACAGTCTGCAATGGTCTGTTTTCGTTTTTAATATGACATAGTCCTCTTTCCTATCTATGGATGATATTAAATTAGTAACCCTGGGCTTACTTACCTTAGCATTTCTGGTCTTGCTAGAAGGTTTTGGGACTTGTTTTTTTTTCCATGAGACACTTTGCCTTTAGTTCACTCATAATAAGGTCAAATATTTGTCTGTAAGAAATAAAAAATAAATAAAACCTCCCACTGAATACTAAATATGACATTTCATTTATTTTATGCAGTCAGAATAAATAGCAGTATCTTAAGGAAATAGAAGCGCAAATAAATAAACTCCACAACAGTTTCAATTCTACAGGTAATCTAATAACTTTCTTGAACATAAAAAAGAAAGTAAAATTGCTGTCACTTCCTATGCCTGTGTCATAGCTTTTCATTTACAGAATGGAAAACTAAAACTGAGGGAGGTTAAGTTCTAGCATAGAGTTGCAGAGCTAGTGTGAATTTGTGGGGTAACAAATAATACAACCAAATTCCTCAGTGGCTTAACATAGCAAATTTAATCTCATTTATGCAGATTGACCTTATGCAGATTGGTAGAATTGACAAAGGAGGGCACCCTTTGTCAATTCTTCTCCATCTAGCCTTTGTTCATCTTATCCTTACTCTTCCTCCACCATCTTGGCCACAGAGAAAGAGAAATAGAAGACTTCAGGAGCTACTAAGTGGTTTATTCTGGAAGTCACATACATTCTTTTCCTAGTTCATTCTGACATAGCCCTTTTCAACAGCAAGGAAACTGGGAATTTGAGCTTACCATGTGCTTGGAAGACATGGCAATAAGGGTGTAAGCAAGCACTGATTTTAAATACACAAGTAGTATGAGATAAAAACCCAATTTGAACCCAAGGCTGCTAACTCCAGAGCTTACTAAATCAAAATGCCATGTCTAAGAGTATAAAAGAAGTATTAGAAGACACGATTCTCACTCATACTCAATTTGTCAGAATAGAGCAAAGACACATCTCTAACGCACAAGCGTGTTTATATTGAGGACTCTGCTTGCAACTTTCAATTATTTAATTATTTCAACAATTTAAAATTGTTTCTAATTAATTCTGACAAACAAGTCAGATGTCTGTTAAACTGAATTATTATCACACATCTCTGCTATTCTCTTTTATCCTACAAAGGTTCTTACTCTCGCTATATTCTTGACATTTAATGAACATCTTCCAAAAGAATGTCCATATTTTGTTTTCTTAGAACAATTTAAGTTTAGTTGAGAATATGTTGGTTGCATATTCATATTATAATGTTGCATTTCATTTTCCCAAGACTGTGGATAGCAAATTGAAATAGTATCTTCTCATGACATATTATTTCAAGAGAAACATACTCACCATCATAGGAAAAGTTTTTATTACAGCACTTAACCCCCCAAAAACAATACTTGTGTTGTGTGTAGTAAGAGTTGAAATCTTAACTATATTGATAAGATGCAAATTATGTCATGTTTTATTATTCAGATTTTCCTACAAAAATAGAAACTCAAATAGTGACTTGGAAGTTATTTTTTTAAAATTCACTGTATTATTACATTTATTTTATAATCACACATTTATTCCTACATATGTCAAATCACTTTTAATGAGGATTCTAAATGGGAATAAGGAAGCATAACCACTCAACGACTAAATTTTAAAAAATAATACATTTCCCTTTTCATATTCTGTCAAAATCAAACATCCAATTCATTTATTTTTCAAGTGAAGAATGAAATAATTTCCTTGTAAACCGACACTATTCACTTTTGCCTTACATCTGAAACTGATTGTTTTAAATGACTACACAATTACACTTTAACTTTCATTGCCAAAATCCATCCATAATGTGGTGCTTAAGTTCATTCTACTTGAATCTCTTTCATTGTCTGGATTCTGCCACTCTCCACTACACATCTCTTTCTTCATGGATTACTGTGTCTGTTGCTATCACTGTTAGAATATTTATTTAAAAAGACATCTTAGGGCTTCCCTGGTGGCGCAGTGGTTGAGAGTCTGCCTGCCGATGCAGGGGACACGGGTTCTTGCCCCAGTCCGGGAAGATCCCATATGCCGCGGAGCGGCTGGGCCCGTGAGCCATGGCCGCTGAGCCTGCGCGTCCGGAGCCTGTGCTCAGCAACGGGAAAGGCCACAGCAGTGAGAGGCCCGCGTTCCGCAAAAAAAAAAAAAAAAAACAAAAAAACGAACATCTTAGAAGATCAGTGGAAATGGGAATACAGTTCCTTTGTTGACAGCCAGTTCTATTCCAGGGTCTTCAGAATCAAACTGGAGGCTGCCTCATGATTTGGCAGACGTGGGATTTCACAGACTCAAGGCAGAGAGGCTGGGCTGAAGTAAATTATATGGCTGTTTTTGTTCTCCAAAACTTAAAGATTTAATAAAATTATGATATAATTTATACATTTCTTTTATTAAGTCCTAGTTTATTTAACTCTATCTATCTATCTATCTACCTGTCATCTATCTACTATCATATTCTCTTACCACTTGTTTCCCAACATTTTCGTTTATTTGAAAATC
This sequence comes from Monodon monoceros, assembly GCF_005190385.1. Classification (NCBI taxonomy): domain Eukaryota; kingdom Metazoa; phylum Chordata; class Mammalia; order Artiodactyla; family Monodontidae; genus Monodon; species Monodon monoceros. The sequence continues at coordinate 20,118,895 of NW_021703768.1, read as the reverse complement.
CATTTTATTGTATTTAAAAATTCTATTTTTCTTCTGTCTGGTCAAATTGAAAAAGGACAACTTCAAAAATCAAGTATAAGTTCTGTCAAAGACTGAGAAGACTCTCTAATTCTCACCATTTAACTTATCTTTATTAATTCTTTGCCATGAGAAGGGACCACAATCCATTGATCCTATGGCATCTTTACTGTGCCTCATTCCCTTTATAGCCTCATTTCTTTCCATTCCAAACTTAACTTCCATGGTCGACAGTTATCATCTCTCCCTTTCTCTTAATTTTTTGCCCTTATCTTGCTTCATTGTTTGTTGTTGATGTTTTGCTAAATCTCAGCCCTGACTATATCCAACTCTCTACTTACTGAGAGCCTGCCCTACACAGATAGACCCAGCCTGCACAGGACCTTTGCATCATACTGACTTTTTTCTTTCATCACTCATCACAAGAAAGCCCTTATGCTGGTCAAAAATGGCCTTATATCATCCTGGTCAATTTACTCTTCCATTCTCTTAGACCAACATCTCATACATTATCCTTTGTTCTCAAGTCTCTTCTACTCTCCTCATTTTCAGCTTTGACCTTGAGCCTTACTTCATTAAAAAACATTGAAACAACCAGTCGAGATCCTTCAAAAACTTTATTCACCACATGAAACTTATTAACTAGGATTCCTGCATCTGTGTCTATACATGTTTCCTTTTCTCTGATTACTTTGAGTGAATCAGTCAGTTTTTCATTAAAAAACAAGCCCTAGAAATACACTTTAACATAATAATTAAACAAAATTATATACGGAGTAGTTTTAATAATATTACTAGGCAGGTACAGATCTAATATGCACTAAATCCCATAACTTTCTTCTGCACAGAGATTTTCCCTAGCTCCCTCACCACTGATACCCTCCCTACTTGAACTTTTCCTTTGGAATGTTATTTTTCTCATCTAAACAAAACAAAGCAAAAAAAAGCAACTCTCCTAATACTTCTTCACCTTTTTTTAAATCACTCTCAACTCTCTCCTTCAGTTTACAGCTTTGCTTGATGAAAGAATTATGGTCATTTTAATAACATAACTAAGCAGATAAGTATTTAACATTTTCAACCACATAGCGCTTAGATGCATTTATTTTATTTTTTTATTTTTTTTCAACTGGAAGATAGGGGTTTGATTTTTACTTTATTTATTCATATTTTATTTTTGGCTGCTTGGGTCTTCCTTGTTGCATGCAGGCTTTCTCTAGTTGTAACAAGCAGGGGTTACTCTTCATTGCAGTGCGCTGTCTTCTCATTGTGGCAGCTTCTACTGTTGTGGAGCATGGGCTCTAGGCACCCGGGCTTCAGTAGTTGTGGCATGTGGGCTCAGTAGTTGTGGCTCATGGGCTCTAGAGCGCAGGCTCAGTAGTTGTGGTGCATGGGCTTAGCTGCTCCACGGCATGGGGGATCTTCCTGGACCAGGGCTTGAACCCATGTCCCCTGCATTGACAGGAAGATTCTTAACCACTGTGCCACCAGGTAAGTCCCAGATTCACTTATTTTAATTCAACAACATCATCCAGCAACTAAAAACTTTTAGCAAGTATTTTTCATAATATAGTTTTAATCTTTTAACCAATGCATTCAATATAATAAAAATTACATTCTTCAAATATTTGTATTTTTAAATCATTTTACATATGGAGTGTGTCCACTCAGTATTTTTATGGAATAAGGAAATTAAACCTTATAACGTTTTCAAATTGGATAATGCAGCACTCTTAAAATACCTTTCTTGATTTTTTTTTATTTAGACCTACTGGTTAAATATATTGATTAAATATAATTTACTTAAAATTATTTTATTTGAAATAGTGACTGTGTTGACCTTAGAGCTTAGAAAGAAACCAATGAACAGGAATCCAATTAAGTCCTGTGCACCACGGCAGTAGTTCTTCTACATTCCACAAATATGTCTTTGTGGTATAATTGAATAGTAGCCATGGCTATGAATTGTTCCTAGAGTCCTGAAATCTGGATCCATATTTAGTATGTTTTTCACTGCAGACTGGAGAACATTGAAATACGGTAGGTGGTCATAAAGTTCTCAACAGGAAATATTGAAAAATACATGTTCCCAACCAAATTCTACATAAAAATCTCATGAAAAATACCCCAACAGAAAGACAATGAAAAAATAAAATTTTTATCTGTGTGGCCTTGCTTTCTGCTTTGATTTTACAAATTTGAATATATTTTTTAAAAAAAAGTTTAGATAGTTAATATAGTTTATGAAAAGCATAAAATACTTTTTTGTATAATTATTTTCCTACTATTTTAATTAATAGGGCATATTTTTAACTTGCTATAACATTAATTTAGAAATATGAGACATAGGGACTTCGTTGGTGGTGCAGTGGCTAAGACTCCAAGCTCCCAATGCAGGGGGCCCGTGTTTGATCCCTGGTCAGGGAATTAGATCCCACATGCCACACCTAAGAGTTCGCATGCCACGACTAAAGATCCCACATGTGGCAACGAATATCCTGCATGCCACAACTAGGATCCCACGTGCCGCAACTAAGATCCAGTGCAGCCAAATAAATAAATAAATATTAAAAAATATGAGGCAATATTTTTGGGAAATATTGTTTGTTTTCATTAAATTAAAAAGACTTACATGAATATACCATAGAGGTTAACAAAGAAAATTGTCAAAAGACATGTCCTGTTGAGAAATTATTCCTTTAGTATACACCAAAAATATTCTGAAAGAATAGCAAACTCTTAAATATCTATAGAATCACCTGCAAACTAAATATACATTTTTTTTTTAATCATTACCTTCAAAGAATTGTATAGGAAGTGATTTGTCTTGTGGTTTAGGACTTCATTTTATCAGTCAAGTTAAAGTCATCCATGTCCACAGTTAGTCAAAAGGTATACTTACATTTTAAAGAAATCATCCAAAGCAATGAGATCTTAAAAAGGCTTTCTTATGCTTCATGACTTAAAATAATATTTATGCTTACTAAATCAAAACATGAATTTCCAAGATATATGATAGAAAAAGTTACTCAAAGATATTTAATTCTCAGTCAGGACTGATGAATCTTTTTCTTTTTCTTTTTCTTTTCCTTTTTTTTTTTTTTGCAGTACGTGGGTCTCTCCCGTTGCGGAGCACAGGCTCCGGACGCGCAGCCTCAGCGGCCATGGCTCACGGGCCCAGGCGCTCCGCGGCATGTGGGATCTTCCCCGACTGGGGCACGAACCCGTGTCCCCCTGCATCGGCAGGCGGACTCTCAACCACTGCGCCACCAGGGAAGTGCAAAACTGATCAATTTTAAACCCATACTTGTTACCCATTAGATTTGTAACATTTAGCAAATTTTAGAAGTTGTATTGCTAATTGTGGAATAACAATCTCTAATCCTTTTAAGTCTCACTTTCTTCATCTGTTAATTAGTATATTAGACAAGATCAGGGCTTTTAAACAACAGCCCACAGGGAAAATCCAGCCACCTCTGGTTGTGTGAAAAATCGTTTTATTGGAAGCAGCCTCATTCCTTCGTTTACATACTGTTTATGGCTGGGTTCACGTTACAACGCAGAGTTGGGTGCTTTTTTTTTTTTTTTTTTTGCGGTACGCGGGCCTCTCACTGCTGTGGCCTCTCCCGTTGCGGAGCACAGGCTCCGGACGCGCAGGCTCAGCAGCCATGGCTCACGGGCCCGGCCGCTCCGCGGCATGTGGGATCCTCCCGGACCGGGTCACGAACCTGTGTCCCCCGCATTGGCAGGCGGACTCTCAACCACTGTACCACCAGGGAAGCCCGAGTTGGGTGCTTTCAATAGAAATCACATGGCCCATAAAGACTTAAATATTTAGTATCTTTTAAAAATATTTATTTATTTATTTTTGGCTGTGTCAGGTCTTAGTTGCGGCACATGGTATCTTTCGTTGTGGCACATGGTCTTCTCTCTAGTTGTGGCATACAGCGTTTTTTTTATCTCTCTAGTTGTGGCACAGGCTCCAGAGCACATGGGCTCTGTAGTCTGTGGCATACAGCCTCTCTAGTTGAGGTGCGCAGATTCAGTAGTTGTGGTGGGTGGGCTTAATTGCCCCATGGCACGTGGGATCTTAGTTCCCCGACAAGGGATCGAACCTGTGTCCCCTGCATTGGAAGGCAGATTCTTTACCACTGGACCACCAGGGAAGTCCCAAATATTTAGTATCTTGATCTTTACAGAAAAAGTTTGCTGGTCACTTGATTAATTGATCTTTTAGGTCCTTTCCAGTTATGAATGCTATATAATGATAAATGCTATATAACCTGATCAGATACACAAGTTGGAAAAGAAAACATGCTACATTTCCTAAGAATTCATTGATTAATTCTGCTAATCACACAGATCATAGTATCATATTTTTTCCAAATACTTAAAACCACTACTTACAATCTTTTAATTGTGTATTTGAATGCACATATTTTCCAATTTTAGGTAATAACAAAATTATAATTAAGTAACCAAATAGATTCAAAATAATTAGAGAGGTTGATTCATAACAGGGCTGCCATAATTAGAGATTTAGAGGGAATAAGGTACATTTTCTGGGAAAGCATCAATGTATTGTACTTTAATAAGATTGTGCAGGGTAATTTTATTTGTATTTATTTATCTAGATCTAAATCAAGATTAGGTATTCACATATTACACTATATACATGCAGCAGAACTTTTCCATGATAATACTGCATATTAGCCAATGAAAATTATTTATAAGTTTAGCAATGTTTATTCCCATACAGAAAATGCATTCTTGGGCAGTTATAAAAGTGAGATGTGCTCTACAAATAACTTGTCATAGAAAAATAGTAATTGTAATAAAATTGAAGTTACAGACAACAGTTAAGTCTATAACTGGAATTTCATCTTTTAAAAATAATAAGTTAGTATTAAAAAAAATAAGATAGTCATACCATAAGACCAAAAAAAAAGAATAGCATAATCTTATACGTATATCTGACAGTGAAACTACTTCTCTATGTCTTTAGCTAATTCAGGAAACATTAGCAAAATATCTAATATGTACCAGGTGTCTTTATATTCGACTGAGTCCTTCAGTTCTAACTGGCTTTGATGGATTGCATTATTTTTCAGCAAATAATCACTCTGCCTACCATCACACCTGCCCCACTGATGCTGGGCTTGTTCAAGTGTCAGGCTTTCTTTGGCTAATAGAATATGAACAGATGTGATGTATCTTCTATTTGAACAGAGGCTTTAAATGTGTGAATGTTTGACTTAACCTCTTACATTTCTCTCCTTCAACAAGAGAAGAATGATGATGTTCTACTCCCTCTGCTTATCTACCTGCGTTCCAGGAATTAAAGACATGTGGAGCACAACTGAATCTAACCCTCAGGCTTGAGTGAAGCCACCATAGCTAGCTCTCAGACATGCCGACAAAAATAAACATTGCTGTAAGTCACTGAGATTTAGGAGGTACTTGTTACACTGTATATTAATTCAAAACTTGACAAATACAGCAGCCATAGAAAAACTCTGACTCTACTCCAATTTCTACAGGAGAAGTCCCAGTATCACCTATAGAATTTGGAAAGTTTCACAGTATGTAGAAATGGTAAGGTGATCACCATAATATAAAGCAACATGTTATCATGTTCCTGGAGGTTTAGACTTTTTCGTTGATTCACACAGTGAGTAATAATCCAAGGTATAAAAAATGCATTATTCAGTTTTTATACTACAAGCTATATTTTTAACTGCCATTCTTGGACATCCATTCTTTTCCAGAATAAATATGTAGGTGCTAACTTCAGTTCTAATTCAGACTATAAGTTCTACAAATCTGCTATGATCCAGAAAATTATTTTATCTATTTTTGTATGCTTATCATATCTTCAAAGGCAACATCCTAGAACCAAAATAATATCTTTCTTCAACTTGATATGCCTTACCACTATTCATAAAATTATTACTCCCAAAGTAATCATTTTAAACATATATTATTAAGATATTTTATTATGAAATATGCAATATGCTATGCAACTTACTTGATTATAAAATATTTTTGTATTATACCCACTAATAGTGCTCTAGTCCTACATGACTGAATGAATAACAAAAAAAGACCCTACAAGAGATTTGCTGCCTACAAAAGATTTACTTTAGCTTTAAAGGCACACATAGGCTCAAAGTGAATGGATGGAAAAAAAAATATTCTACACAAATAGAAATAAAAGAGAGCAGGGGTAGCTGAACTTATATCAGACAAATATACTTTAAGCTAAAAAATGTAACAAGGCACATTATATAGTGATAAGTGTGTCAATGCACCAAGAGGAAATAACAGTTGTAAATATGTATTGACCCAACTCTGGAGACCTAAATATATTAAGAGAAACACAGCAATACAGTAATCGTAGGGCAATTAAATATCTCACTTTTAATGGGATAGATTATCCAGACAGAAATTAATTTAAAAAATTGGACTTGAACTGTACTTTAGACCAAATTGACCTAACAGATATATGCAGGCAATTCCTATGAATAGCAGCAAAATACACATTCTTATCAAGGGCACATGGAACATTCTGTAAGGCAGACCATATGTTAGATCACAAAACAAGTCTTATCAAATTAAAATAAATAAATAAATCATATAAGGTATCTTTTCTGACCACAAGATATGAAACTAGAAATCAGTAACATGAGGAAAACAAGAAAATTAACAAATATGTGGAAATTAAACAACACACTTCTAAACAAAAAATGGGTCAAAGGAAAAAAAACAAAAGAGAAATAAAAAAAGATCTTGAACCAAATGAAAATGGAAACACAATACACAAAACTGATGGGATTCAGCAAAAGCAGTTATAAGAGAAAAGTTTACAGCAATAAATGTCTACATTAAGAAGATAGAAAAATCACAAATAAACAACATAACTTTATACATCAAGGGACTAGAAAAAAAGAACAAGTAAAGTCCAAGGTTAGCAGAAGAAAGGAAATAATAAAGACTAGGGTGGAAATAAATTAGAGGCTTACAAGACAATAGAAAAAAAAAATCAATGAAAGCAAGTGCTGGTTTTTTGAAAAAATAAATAAAATCAATAAACCTTTAGCTAGACTTAACAAGAAAAAAAAGAAAGAGAACAACAATAATAAAAAAATATATGGTTGAAAGAGGATATATTTCCACGGACACCACAGAAATACAAAGGATCATGAGAGACCACTATGAACAATTATACACCAAGAAATTGGACCACCCAGAAGAAATGGATAAATTACCAGAAACATACAACCTATAAAGACTGAATCATGAAGAAATAGAAAATCTGAACTGATCAATTACTAGTAAGGAGATTGAATCAGTAATCAAAAACCTCCTAACATAGAAAACCATAGGACCGGATGACTTCACAGGTGAATTCTACTCCACATTTAGGAAGAATTAATGTGAATCTTTCTCAAATGATTTGAAAAGAAGGAAACATTCCCAAGCTCACTTTATGAGGCCAGCATTACTCTGATACCAAACCAGAAAAGGACACTAAAAGATAATAAAATTACAGCCCCAAATCCCTGATGAATACAGATGTAAAAATTCTCAACAAAATACTAGCAAACTAAATTCAACAGCACATTAAAAGGATCACAGATCATGATCAAGTGGGCTTTATCCCTGGCTGCAAGGAAATTTCACCATAAACAAATCAATAAATGCAATACACCACTTTAACACAGTGAAGGACAAAAGCCACATGACTATCTCAATGGATGTAGAAAAATCATTCGACAAAATTCAACATTCATTAATGATAAAAACTCTCAACAAAGTGGGCATAGAAGAAATGTACCTCATCATAATAAAGGCCATATATGGCAAGCCCATAGCTAACATCAGACTCAACTTGTCAAAGGTTGAAAGCTTTTTCTCTAAGACCAGGAATAAAACAAGGGTACACTCTATCTTCAGTCCTGTTCAACATAGAAAGGACTTCCAAGTACTGGAAGTCCTTACGAGAGTAATTAGGCAAGAAAAATGAATAAAATGCATCCAAATCAGAAAGGAAGAAATAAAATTGTCTCTGTTTGCAGATGATATGGTCTTAAATGTATAGAAAATCCTAAAGATTCCACCAAAAAAATTTTAGAAGTAATAAATGAATTCAGTAAAATTTCAGGATACAAAATCAACATGAAAAAATCTGTTGTATTTCTATATACTTACAATAAAATATTTAAAAAACAAATAAAGAAAACATATTCTATTTACAATAGCACCAAAGACAAAATAGCAATAAATTTAACCAAGGAGGTGAAACATCTGTACAACCAAAAACTGTAATATACTGATGAAAGAAATTGAAGAAGATGCAAATAAATGGAAAGATAGTCCATGTTCAGAGATCAGAAGAGTTAATATTGTTAAAATAGCCATACTACCCAAAGTCATCTACAGATTTAAGACAATCCTTATCAAAATTCCAATGGCATTTTTCACAGAAAAAAATCCTAAAATTCATAAGGAACCACAAAAGACCCTGAATAACCAAAGCAATCTTGAGAAAGAACAAAGCTGGAGGCATAACACTTCCTGATTTGAAACTATATTACTAATCTATTGCTATCAAACAGTACGATATAGGCATAAAAACAGACACATAGATCAGTGGAACAGAATAGACAGCCCAGAAATAAACCCATACACATATGGTCAACTAATATTTGACAAAGGAACCAAGCATACTCAATAGGGAAAGGATAAACTATTCAATAAATGGTGTTGGGAGAACTGGATTTCACATGCAAAAGAATGAAATTCGACTCCTATGTTACACTCTCACAAAAGTTTATTCCGAATGTATAAGGACTTAAATATAAAACCTGAAACAGTAAATCTCCTAGAAGAAAACATAGGGAAAAAATCCTTGACATCTGTGTTGGCAGTTAATTTCTGAATATGACACCAATGCACAGACAATGAAAGGAAAAATCAAGTGAGACTACATCAAATGAATAAACTTCTACACAGCATGAGTTACAATCAGCAAATTGAAGAAGAAACTTATGAAATAGGATAAAATATTGGCAAACCATATTATCTGATAAGGGGTTAATGTACAAAACATATAAGAAACTCACACAACTAAATAACAACAAAAAGATTTAAAAATGGGCAAAGATCCTGAATAGACATTTTTCCAAAGAAGACATGCAAATGGTCATGAAAAAGTGTTCAACGTAATTAACATCAGGGAAATGCCAATAAAAACTACAATGAGCTATCACTTCACACCTGTTAAAATGACAGTTATCAAAAAGACTAGAGCTAACAACTGCTACTGAGTATGGGGAGGAAAGAAAGGGACCCTGTACAATTTGTGGGAACATAAATTGGTAGAGCCACTATGAAAACAGTGTGGAGATTTCTCAAAAATTTAAAATAGGATTACCATATGATCCAGCTACCCACTTCTTTATATATATCCAAAGGAAATGTAATCACTGTCTAGAAGGGACCTCTGTATCTCCATGTTCATTGCAACATACTTCACAATAGCTAAAACATGGAAACAACCTAAGTGTCAGTCAACAGATGAATGGTTGAAGACAATGTAGTATATACATACAGTGAAATATTATTCAACCTCAAAATGGATAGAAATTTTGCAATATGCTACAATACGGGTGAACCTTGAAGACACTGTGCTAAATAAAATAAGGCAGTCACAAAAAGACAAATACTGTATGATTCACCTCTACGAGGAACAAAGAGTAGTCAAAATCATGAAATGAGAAAGTGAAGTGGTGGTTGCCAGAGAGGAGACTGGAGAGTTACTGCTTAGAGTTTCCGTTTACAAAATGAAAAGAGTTATCAAGATGGATGGTAGTGATGGCTGCACAACAGTGTGAATGTATTTAATACTACTAACCTGGACACTTAAAAGAGTTAAGATGGGGGCTTCGCTGGTGGTGCAGTGGTTGCGAGTCCGCCTGCCGATGCAGGGGACGCGGGTTCGTGCCCTGGTCCGGGAAGATCCCACATGCCGCGGAGCGGCTGGGCCAGTGAGCCATGGCCTCTGAGCCTGCACGTCTGGAGCCTGTGCTCCGCAATGGGAGAGGCCACAACAGTGAAAAGGCCCGCATACTGCAAAAAAAAAAAAAAAAAATAGTTAAGATGGTAAATTTTATGTTATGTGTATTTTAATACAATAAAAAAGAAACATAAAGCAAATTAATTTCTCTATGAATTTTAAAACCATGAAAATGGAAAAACAATAAAGAAACAAAAAACTATGTTTACATTGAAGAGTTGATATGAGATTGAAAAGAAATTATATTTGCACAGTAAAAACAAAGTAAAAGCCTGACACATAATGAATAATAAATTTTAACCATCATGCTTATTGACAATTAGATTTGAGTGTCTTCACCTTAGCTTAGACACAACACTGAAAAAAAATGGTGAACTATATACTAACATTCTTTTACTAAATGTCTGGAACTATATATATCTCACATTTATAAATTAGCTCCTGAATAGAGTTCACATTTATGATCTGATTGATTCTCACAAGTAGTTTAAGGCACAGAAATGACAGTATTATCTAAATTTCAAGAATATAAACCTAAACACCAAAATATTTCTTTAAAAGGGGAGAAATATAACACTCACTTTTGGATTCTCAGTTTTGGATTCCCAGTTTCATTCTGTTATTTCATGAAATCCTTATGATTATAAGATATAAATTAGAGATCTTTCCTATTATAGTAAGTTTTCCCCACCTAATGTATATAGCCATCAATGCCGAATTTTAGCCATGAGGCCAATCATAGAAAAGTAAGCCAAACGCTATGAGTATATTCTTCTCAATTATATATTTAGAGACATGTGAAATTGATGGTATTTAAAGCCTAAAATACACACTGTCAGGAAATATGTAAAGGTTTTACTTTTATTTGCCTTTTATTTTGTTCTGTGTCATCACAACATTTTAAATCATAAATTTGAATTTATCAAAATACACACTTGCAAGACTTCTAACTATAATTTCAAACAAAAATGTGGTCTGTGTTTTATGAGTAAAAAAAAAGTTGCATTTACTATTTTTAAATCTTCAAGATCACTCAGCTAAAGCTATTTGCTAAGCTGCCATGGTACCTGTGTATGTGAATTGATCATGATTACCAAATATATAGCTATAAATATGAGATATGGCATTGAACTCTGGCTTTAATGAAGACTGAAGGTGTATAGTTTCATATTTTACTAATAAAGATATATCAGGAAATATAAATTCAGGGAGCTGGTAATAATTTTAAATTAATATATTAGATTGTTCTAACAAATGTAGGCTATGCTAAAGGAGTAAGAAAAGATCATGTACACATATGCACACACACACACACACACACACATGCACACACACTTAACAATTTTAACTTAAGTCCTGGGGATAAATGTTTGCAAAGAAGTTACTGTATTTTGCTCCTTTTTATTTATATAGGCTAATAATAGATTGGGTAGAGAGATAGATAGATGACAGAAGTTCTATATAAGCTGAATGCCAAAATTTTCATAAAATTTAATGTCAAAAGCATCTCAGTAATAATTATGCTCAAAGTTGGAATGACGTGAGAATGTTATGTAAACAAATGCTAGAGATTTTGGAAATACATAGATCATAGTTTGCTCATGTTACTCTAATTATACAGTTTATAATATTAAAAATATTAAAAACTAAAACTGAAAATATAAAAATGAAATATTTATCACAGTACTTAGAAAAAAGATTTAAAACTCCCTGTTTAATTAAGGACATACAACCTACTTGGTTAAAATATATCTGATATTCTTAGAAATAATATAAAACAAAAGAGGCTGAATATATTTTATCATATTCCAGATTATTATTAATAAAACTAAGTCTAATTTTATTGTAAATGACAACAGTTTATCATTACCTTTGAGGCAATACATATATAAATGTCATTGTATTTATAAATATGAAAATAAATATTGCTAATGGTAGATAATTTTTGTTGAACCTCTTTTCATATCCCTACCTGTACATGTTTAGAAATTGTATATCTATTATTTTGTACAGATTAAATTTTAAGAGCATACATTATTTTAACCTGATAAATTCTTATATAATGTCACTATATATAACACAAACTCATTTAATAATTGGATTCATATTTCAGCTGTATATAAAAATTCTATGATTTTCTACATTTGTTTTTATAATACATAGCCATGAATATAAGTGGAGTAAATACACTCTCTCTGGCTCATAATATAATATATTTTAATTAGTTATTTTTAATTAGGCAGATATTATATTATACATACATTTTTAAGAGTCTCTATCCGAAATTTCCCTTCTTGTAATTTATATACAGAATGTGTCAGTAAAATTTTGGAGGTTGGAGATAAATAAACTGGGCTCAACACCTCCCACCCATGTACTATCTTATCTAGTTGTGAACATTTTATGATGTGATGTGATGCAGTCTTCTCTTCTTAAAATTGAATAGTATTTGTAGTTTTTATCAGATAAGTCAATATATCTATTGGTTATTTTTTTTAATTGCACCAAACAATGTATTTTAGCTAGGTAAGCAGAAAAGGATTTATTAATCAGTACAGATAGTATGTGGAGTCTGACTTTCCAGAAAAAACTCCCAAAATGTTAAGGTGGAAATGGGCTGCTGAGAGCAATGAATGCCCTGTACCCCAGCTGTTGTGTGTGTGCATTGGCTCTGAAAGAAGAGATTTTGCACGCTGATTGAAGCTACCCAAATCATGTCTGTAAAGTACTGGAACCATGCTTGTTACATAGCAAGCCCACAATAAGTGCTACCTATTAATACTTTTATGATCTAATTATATCCGTATTTACTTCACTTGTACATTTTTGCAGCTTACATATTTCAAAACTGGACCCTAAAATCTCCTCTTTTTTCTCCACATTCCCTTTATTCAACCTGAGATGCCAAGTTCTGTGCTTTTCTCTTTTATACTATATACATGGATTGATATTTTTTAAATTTATTGAGGTTTAATTGAAGTAAAATAAACTACAAATATTTCAACTGTACAATTTGATCAGTTTCGACATATTTGTACACTTCTGAATGTATCATCCTAAACAATACAAAGAACATTTCTATCAAAAAAAAAGAGAAAGAATAAGAACATTTCTATCACCCGAAAAACAGCTTCCTCCTTCCTCTTAGAAATCCTTTCCTACTCCCCTTCCCTAAGCAACCATTGACTTGAATTCTGTCATTGTGATTCATTTGCATGACCTAGATTTGTATATAAGAGGAATCATATAGAATCTACTATGTGCCTGACTTCTCTCACTCAAGATAATGATTTTGCAGTTGAACTATGTTTTTGTGCATATCAATATTTCTTTTCTTTTTACTGATGTGAAACATTCTATTTTATGAATACATCATAATTTGCTTATTCGTTCATCTCTTGATAGACATTGGGTTCTTTATCATTTGGGGGCTATTACAGATAATGCTGATCTGAACATGTGTACAATTCTTTTTGTGAACATATGTTTTCATTTCTCTTGGGTAAATAACTAAGAGGGAACTGACTAGATTTTGTCATAAGTTTATCTTTTTAAGAGACTGACATACTGTTTTCCAAACTGGTTGTGCCACTTTACATTATCACCAGCAGTAAATGTAAAGTCTAGTTTGTCCAACTCCTTGACAATACTTGATATGGTCAGACTTTTCAATTTTAGCTAATCTAATGGATATATAGAGGTAGATCCTAATTGTATTAATTTTCATTTCCCTGATGACTAATGAAGTACAGCATTTTTTCATGTGTTTGTTACCTATTTGCATATGATTTTGGGTGGTGTCTTTCAAATTTTCTGCCCATATATCATTATTTCTTTATTTGTCATTATTGAGTTCTAATAGGGTTTTATATATCTTGGACACAGGTGATTTGTCCAAGATATGTCTTGGACAAAAGTATCTTTTCTCAGACTATCCTTTGCATTTTGGATTTCTTAACAATGTCTTTGGAATGGAAAAGTTTTGGTTAATTCTAATTTATTGATGAATTCTAATTTATCATTTTTTTATGCTTTATGCCTTTTGGGATCTATCACACAAAAACTTTTTTTATACACAGATGGCAAATATTTTGTCACATATTTTATTTCTTTTCAATTAACATTTACATCCGTCATACACTTTAAGTTAATTTTATATATACTGTGAATCTTTCCTTTTGCCTATAATTATTTGTTTTCTCTGGTAAATTAATCTGTTGTTCTTTTCCTTTTGTGTAGTTAATGGCATTCAAGTGTTTTCTATTTACATATAAAAAATAAATAGAATGGTTACCTTAAGTAATTGGTGAGGATTTTCTCTGTAGTTTTAAAATTCTTTAAACCCAGAAATCCCCTCTCCTGAATGTGTAGCTTTGTAGAAAACACTGATTAAGCTGTCAACATATTTAGACTGAAAGGATTTGCTTTTGTCCTAGTTGGTGTAGGATAAGGCAGGCAGTTGGACTCAAACCAGTTGTCGATAGAAGGCATTTGCATTGTGTGGAACTTTTTTTTTTTTTTTTTTCTTTTTTGCGGTATGCGGGCCTCTCACTGTTGTGGCCTCTCCCTTTGCGGAGCACAGGCTCCGGACACGCAGGCTCAGCGGCCATGGCTCACGAGCCCAGCCGCTCCGCGGCATGTGGGATCCTCCCGGACCAGGGCACGAACCCGTGTCCCCTGCATCGGCAGGCGGACTCTCAACCACTGCGCCACCAGGGAAGCTCTGTGTGGAACTTTTGCTTCCTAGAAATATTTATATTTTCCTTTTCTATTTTAGAATTCTATATCCAGCATAAACATTTAGAATCTTTCCCTCTCCGTCCTCCTCTGTTGGATTCCAACTGCTCAGGAATCTCATTCTTTCTCAGATTGACCAAACAATTTATTTATAGACAAGATTATTAATTTTATCCTGACATAAATATTCCAGTAGGGAAAATGGCTCTGAACAAGTTCGAATCTATTTGATGGATAAGAAAGGGCGAAGCATTGCAGGTAGGATATATACTGATGTGAAGCGTGCGCTCTCTCTCTCTCTGTCCTTGGCTGCCACCACTGCTGCTTATTTGGGCAACAGTGCAGAAGACACTTTATGTAAGGCGACTAGACACACACAACAGGAGCAGAGCAGACTTATCTATGTGTGCCTCTTTATTGACTCCGAGTTTCCTATTGGACATGCACCTGCATGTGTTAGTCCACCCACCTGTGGTCCTGCCAGATTTGAGAAAGACGCATTCTTGATAATTCAGTATTCTTCTATCCATGAAGTTTCTATCTTTGTATACTAATAATCTTTGTGTTTCTAAACAGGAATAACATTTATACCATGGCAATTACAGGCCCTTGAAGTAAAATCAGCTTGGTAAAGTCACATGATCCTCAGCTTTCAATCACCTTTTGGAACGTTCTCTATGTTTCAGCACTTAGGTTAGGTATTGTCTATATTGTCTCTCTGCCTACAGCTTCTCATCACTTCTGCCAGCAGCTCTCCTCCAGAGGGGAGTTAAATTTGTATATTAAGACCTCTAAATAACATTTAAATGACTAAAATTAATGGTTACTTGGGAAAGAGCAACTTGAACCAATGGGGAAAAGCCAGATTTAGCATCAGTCTGTCACTTATACCAAGTCACATACTTAAGATATCTGTGCATCTAAACCATCATTTTCATTTGTGCTAATGTTGCTATATGAAGGTGTATGGAGCTACTGTAAAGAGTTTGCTTCTATATTTTCTTTTATAATTAAAAACAAATATGAATGCAATTACATCTATGTTTTAAATATTTACTTGAACATCTTGCCGACTTTCCAATACACATCCAACTTCTTCATTTACTTCTGCATTAAATTCATTTGTTCTGTCAGTGAGTGGAAAGTCTACCATCAAAGATTTATGCAACTGACGTATAAAAATCATTTTAAAATTCTTACCTTCTAATTTTCTCCCAAGTATCTATGTTTGTTGTTAGTTCCTGAATTATATATTGCTATTCAAGAAAAACACTCTTTTAAGGGACATCAAATTGTCAATTGTATGAATAGCTAGAAAATGCTGTGGTTTACTTAAACCAAACTTACCTCTCTCAATATCAAGTAGCTGTAACTTTGGGGCAATCTCCAATTAATAGAGTTAATATTTGTCAACAAATATTTGAGAAAACATAATAAAATAATTTATCAGACTTCACAACTTTGGCTTAGCATGCTTATAATTTTCTGGAGTGAATTAGTTTTTCCACACACAGGATACATGTAGTTCTATGCACATGGGTAAGCAGATAGCAAATGACTCCATAAAATGTGCCTTGTAGTTGAGCAATGAGGACAGAGTGTATCTCCTGTTGACACAGTTAGTCATTTTGCTTTTCCTGTGGCATCTGGATCCTCATCTGTTTTATTCCATTTTTATTTAGGGAATAACCATGAGTACATTTTCAGTACTAGTTGCCACAGAGTTGTAGAATTTTACAGCTGGAAGAAACCTCAGAGATTAGCGCATTTAGCACCTTAGGAATTTCTAGCTGAGATCTGGGCAGGCGTAAAGTGAAGGAACTCCTCAGAAGAATAATACGTGAGATGTAAAGACTTGAGTTTTTTTCCTGAAAACGTTTTAGAACAGAACTTATATCCATAAAACGTGTACTCCTAACAAGAATATTGATAGGTCCCAGGGGCACCGCTTTTGTTCTTGAGATTCAAGCTCTCACTCCTCATAAATTCACATCTATTACCATCACTGCTGTTCCTGAGCCCTCCCACGACTCTTCCAATAACAATTCACTGAAACTTAACGTGAGGGCCCTTCCTGTGCACGCATACATTTAGAGCTAATGCTATGTTGCCACAGAGGTGCTCTCTCTAGTAGCAATGGTAACCGCAGCTCATACCCAGAAAGTGGTAGCTCAGATATTCGATTTAGGTGGATATTTTCAGAGAAGCAATTTGGAATACTATATTTTTCAGTGCTTTAGTCCTCATAAATGATATCAATCAAACCACTGCAGCTATGCCACCACCTTGCTGAGTAGACATAAGGATTTAACAGTTAGTTATAAGAAGTTAATGGGTTAGATCAGATAAGCAGTTTTATAAGGGGTCTGAAAAGAGTCATTTTCCTTTTCACTTACCTAATTTGCACTCGACAGCGTAGGGCAGTTTCTTAGCATCGAACCAATTGAATTTTATAGCAACTTTTTTCCCCAGAAGCATATGATTTTCTCTCATTTAAAAATCAAAGCCTAGGTGAAATTTTTTTTTTTTGAGTATCAGATCATTTCCAGTATGGAACGGCATATTCCCCAATATTTAAGGGTATTAATGAAGTACTAAAATTAAGAATTGGAAAGTGATTATATAATTGAAGTGAAATAAGGAGAGAAGTGAGAACAGGAAGGGTTATTGGACAACAAGGGGTAATAGGATGGTAGGTGTTGATGGGTTTTAGTGATTTTTAAAAATAGAGTAGGAGGGCCTAAATGAGAAAGAGTTGGGATTGGGGATGGGCACTAGACTGAGGGTGTGATGCTTGAGGCAGGTTATAGGTGGAACATTAGTTTTGGGGGTTCAAGGTTAGCATATAGGAGTAAATAGCTGATGCAGCATAGAAAAGGGCATAGAAGGAGAGAAAGAGCTTCCCATTAGCTAGCTATTTTACATTTGGTAGTATTTATAAGTCCATGCCACTCTCTCACTTTGTCCCAGCTTACCCTTCCCCCTCCCCATGTCCTCAAGTCCATTCGCTATGTCTGCATCTTTATTCCTGTCCTGCCCCAAGGTTCTTCAGAACCATTTTTTTTTTTTTAGAATCCATATATACGTGTTAGCATACAGTATTCGTTTTTCTCTTTCTGACTTACTTCACTCTGTATGACAGACTCTAGGTCCATCCATCTCACTACAAATAACTCAATTTCGTTTCTTTTTATGGCTGAGTAGTATTCCATTGTATATATATGCCACATCTTCTTTATCCATTCATCTGTCAATGGACAATTAGGTTGCTTCCATGTCTTGGCTATGGTAAATAGAGCTGCAATGAACATTGTGGTACATGACTCTTTGAATTATGGTTTTCACAGGGTATATGCCCAGTAGTGGGATTGCTGGGTCATATGGTAGCTCTATTTTTAGTTTTTTAAGGAACCTCCATACTGTTCTCCATAGTGGCTGTATCAATTTACATTGCCACCAACAGTGCAAGAGGGTTCCCTTTTCTCCACACCCTCTCCAGCATTTATTGTTTGTAGATTTTTTGATGATGGCCATTCTGAGTGGTGTGAGATGATACCTCATTGTAGTTTTGATTTGCATTTCTCTAATGATTAGTGATGTTGAGCATTCTTTCATGTGTTTGTTGGCAATCTGGATATCTTCTTTGGAGAAATGTCTATTTAGGTCTTCTGCCCATTTTTGGATTGGGTTGTTTGTTTTTTTGATATTGAAGCTCCATGAGCTACTTGTAAATTTTGGAGGTTAATCCTTTGTCAGTTGCTTCATTTGAAAATATTTTCTCCCATTCTGAGGGTTGTCTTTTCGTCTTGTTTATGGTTTCCTTTACTGTGCAAAAGATTTTAAGTTTCATTAGGTCCCATTTGTTTGTTTTTGTTTTTATTTCCATTTCTCTAAGAGGTGGGTCAAAAGGATTTTGCTGTGATTTATGTCATAGAATGTTCTGCCTATGTTTTCCTCTAAGAGTTTGATAGTGTCTGGCCTTACATTTATGTCTTTAATCCATTTTGAGTTTATTTTGGTGTATGGTGTTAGGGAGTGTTATAATTTCATTCTTTTACATGTAGCTGTCCAGTTTTCCCAGCACCACTTATTGAAGAGACTGTCTTTTCTCCATTGTATATTCTTGCCTCCTTTATCAAAACTAAGGTGACCATATGTGCGTGGATTTATCTCTGGTCTTTCTATCCTGTTCCATTGATCTATATTTCTGTTTTTGCACCAGTACCATACTGTCTTGATTACTGTAGCTTTGTAGTATAGGCTGAAGTCCAGAAGCCTGATTCCTCCAGCTCCATTTTTCTTTCTAAAAATTCCTTTGGCTATTTGGGGTCTTTTGTGTTTCCATACAAATTGTGAAATTTTTTGTTCTAGTTCTGTGATAAATGCCATTGGTAGTTTGATATGGATTGCACTGAATCTGTAGATTGCTTCGGGTAGTATAGTCATTTTCACAGTGTTGATTCTTCCAATCCAAGAAGAAATGGGGGCGTCTTAAGTGGGAGGAAGAGATGGCATTGAGGTAGAGATAGGCACCTGTATTGTAAATATAAATGTGTGATCATGGGTGTGAAATGCACAGGACACTATTTTTAAATCATATGAAGCAAATGGTGTTGAACAGAATGTAAGAGTGCTTGCTTTCCCTATCTTTCCTTTTCTAACCTTTTCATCTTAACTGCTTTCATCTCTTAGACCCCATTCCACTTG
Source organism: Monodon monoceros (assembly GCF_005190385.1). Classification (NCBI taxonomy): domain Eukaryota; kingdom Metazoa; phylum Chordata; class Mammalia; order Artiodactyla; family Monodontidae; genus Monodon; species Monodon monoceros. The sequence continues at coordinate 20,099,355 of NW_021703768.1, read as the reverse complement.
CAGTGTGAAAATGTTTGCAACTAGTAAAAGCTCTGCCATTGTATACTTGAGAGCCTGACCTTGGTCTCAGGCTACTTTCTGAAATGCCCTTGTTGTTTCTCTGTGAGCTTTCTACCCCCTGTGCAGAAGTTAAAGGTGCATTTGATTGTTCTCAACATGTATGTCTTTTGTGCAGTTTCATGGTGGGAAAGTCTATTGCTCTTAATAGTTTTACTTCCCAGGGTAGTTCTACTTTTTCTCCTTCAAATATATTGCCTCCTAATCTTTTGAGCACAGAGAGCAAAAGATAATATATGAGCTATAAATATATTCAGACAAACCAAGCTGCTTATCTTCAGACTGAACATGCTGTTTTATTCCTACTACAAACTATTGGGGGAAAAAATGGTGTGATGTGGGTATTTATTCACAACTAAATTAGGAGGATTAGAAATTTCTTAAAGTAAACCTTAGGGGGTTGTAAAAATCCAAACTAAAATATATTCTAATGAATTTGGGATCTTTGCAGTGTTTGAGCTTGCTTTTTAAAAATAAACTGAGTGATACAATTAATCTCAGCTTAGATCCACTGAGGAATATACTTAATTTGGTTAAGACTCATATATTTTATTTTATTTTTTTGTTTTATTTTATTTTTTAACATCTTTATTGGAGTATAATTGCTTTACAATGTTGTGTTAGTTTCTGCTGTATAAGACACATATATTTTAATAGTGATGGTTTGGGTTACTCAGAATGGGAGAAGATAAAGCATTAAATTCCACTGCATAGCTTTAACTAGCTTACACAATTCAGTGTTTCATTTTCAGAGCCCTCTGTGATAGAACTACCCACTGAACAATTTCGGACACTATCAGCCTCACCTGTCCCAGCTTTAGAGCAACCACTTTTGCATGTGCTCACCCAGCCCCCTTGCTGGTGACCAATTTCACACTAGCACAAAGTAATGGCACCTTGTCTCAGGGTTGCACTACACTAGGACTGCCCTGTTGCTGTTCAAGTAAGACACCAAGACACCAAGAATCACACTGGGTATCTATGCACGTCCAACCCAAAAGTGTAGGGAGTTACCCATAGAGAGAATCTTAGACAGGAGTTTGCACCTTATTTTCTCCTTTCTTTCTACTGGACAGCCCTGTCCTGAGATGCAATATTTTATATGGTTCTCAGAAGACAGGCCATGAAAATATGCCACTCAACTCTCCTGCTCTAGGAAGCATGACTGACATGCACCCAGCTGCTATGCTGGGATTCCACCACCACATTCATTGCCCCGACCACGCCTTCCATAGGATGCTTTCAGCCAAAGGCAGAGAAAAGCAGAGATAGTAAGGCAGACCCATTCTTGCAGATGTAAGTTGCTGGACTCCTTTGGTAGGTGACATTGGCTCCAGGGCCACCCATCTGCCTGGACAAATCTTCCTTTGAAATGCATTACAATCTGAGGCTCTGCCTATCCTCCTTTGGCTCCTTCACAGCAGTCAGACCTGCAACCTGGTCTGATGGCCCTGCCACCCCATTCAAGTCCCTCCCCTTTCCCCGCCACAGTCCTTTACCTCAGTAAATCTCCTGTACCTTTATAGTTACATCTCAGTGTCTGCCTGGCAGAGAACCTGAACTAACCCAAGTAGTACTAGGAATAATTAGTCCAAGAATACAGACAGAAAGAAGGGAACTTAAGACTGGCTTAATTCTCACCCAGCAGGCCAAGACAACACTGCCCTGAAGAGTAGTGGGGCACAGATAATCCCTGGCACAAGTGGTGACCTGATTGCTAAAGATGTCACTCTTGATGACCTAGTAAAATGCCCACCTGGAGAGAAATATCTCAGGTGCAATGATCCAGGTATTTGAAATATATAGAGGGAATGATGCCTGAAGAAACAGAGGCATTAACTGGTTATTAAAGAGTTGTTTTGACATCTTGCAGAGAGATAATGAGGGAAAAAAAGTGGTTAAGAAACTGCTAATGGCTGAGTGTGAGAGCCAGAAGGCCTCTGGTAGCTTATAAAGAGGCCCTCATCTCCTATAGTAGATATGTCTTTTCACAGCTAAAAAGAGGATGAAAATTGATATTTAGAGGCACAGAGCTCAGAGATGTCAGAATGCTCAGCCAAGGCAGATTGGTTATATTAAGGTCAGGGTTCTGCTTGGAAGAACCCCATACCCTGAAACACAAGATGAGAACATCTGGAGAAGTGCCCTTGAAGATGTTGATTTTTCAGGCACGCATGAACTTCCAAGCCTTCAGAGTTTGCCTTTCCTCCCCTAATAAGAGATAGCACTCCCACTATATTGAAAGATGCTGCAGAGACCTGACCCTGACCAGGCAAGAAGAGAGGCCTCAGACGATGCTCTCACCTCCTCTCCTGTCCCTGAAAATATATTTAATTGTCATTCTTGGCAGTTGGAGAAAACACACACGTAAGTTCCCTGTTCTATTGGTGCTGGCATAATGAAGAAGGCCAAATACAACCCAATAATTAGGGTGAGGTCACAACATAGCCACCTGTCGATATGCCAGGCCTGATAAGTTTGGACACAGGCCTTACACTGGAGGAGTTACAAGAAGTAGCTTGTAGGTACTGATAAAAGGCAGAGGATTAGCTCTGAACCTGGATATCAAGGATGATTGATCAAGCAGGCTACTGGCACAGAAGACTAGAAATATGAGAATTTTCTTAAGACACGAGATTAAACACTCTGGTCAGGACCCCAGAGGATGGGCTAACTCACTGCTAGGTTGGCACTTAAAAGGTTAGAAAAAGTGATAGCCAAGCTTCAGAGAAGTGGAAATGTCTGAGTTTGCTCTGGCAGCTGGTAAAGAGAGGGATACAGCAGCAGATAGAGCATCAGAGAGGGATACAGTAGGCAAAATGGTCAGGACTGAAAGGATCTGTTATGTAAGGCCAGAGGACCCGCCAGATAGGACAGTCCACAGGACACAACATTAGGAATGTATTGATGAGAGGAGCTCCTGCATCTTGAAGAAGTTGAGTGATGGCTGTCCTCTTTAGGACATGGCTGATGGTATAAGAGGCAACAACAGAATCACAGAGTGGGGCTCATTTATATCCCCGGGAATAATGACCCCTCAAAGCACTAGAGACCAGATAGCAGTGCTTAACAGGAGGAAGCCAGGATGCCTAATTAGCATAACGACTAGCAAGATGGAAGCACAGCTGAGGAGCTTTGGTCCACATGGAGTTGGGTGATAGGTAAAAGAGCACGATAACCCTAAGCATAAAATAGGCAACTGACGAGGGTTCTGTTTGATATATAAACCCCAAAAGACAAAAATAAATGAACAGAGGCAGAAGGTGGTTGTTTCAATAGTTACATTCCCTTGCATATTTTCCAGACTCGAGCCAATTTCCTAGTCCAGAATCCTTTGCCTAAAGAGCACTTTCTACAACAGGTTACTAAAAAAGAAGGACTCCGCAACACTGAGGCAAATGTATATTGTAGCGATTACCCCAGTCCTTCCCCAAAGAGATCTATAAACAACCATTTACTCAGCTGATTTTACACAGGCTCTATGTTGGTATTAATATCTGGAGACCCAAAACATCACCGTGGTCTCCTTTTCAGAGGAGTTTCCATGGACCAGATAATAAATAGAGTCCTGGCTAAACTCCAGATCACAGTGGGCCCAATGGGCAAGAATGAGAACCCAGCGGTCATGTCCCATGTCCCTGCAAATATATTTGAATGGCAATTCTTGGCAGTTGGAGAAAACACCCACGTTGGTTCCTTGTTGTATTGGTGCTGGCATAGTAAAGAAGGCCAAAGGCAAATCTCTAAAACTTCCCCCATTCTGGCTAAGATAATAAATCAAAGACAATATTGTGTGCCCAGAGAAATGGCAAAAATTAATACTGCCATTAAAGACCTGCATTAAGTCCCAGTGGTGGCTCCTATCACGTCTCCTTTTAATTCACAAGATTGGCCTGCACAGAAGCAACCAACTGTAGATGGATGCAGACTTAACAAGTAGTATTCCTGACTGTAGCTGTTGTGCCTAAGGTGGTACTATTGATGAAGCATATTAATAAATTCTTACTTATATAGCATGCAGCATTCATGTAGTGAATACATCATTTTCTATTCCCATCAGAAAATTGTATCAGAAACAGATCACATTCACATGGGATGACAGAAATATTCACATACAGTTCTGTCTTATGGGTATGTAATATCTCCTGCCATCTGTCATAATATAATCCAAAGATGTCTCAACTGCCTTCATGTCTCCCAGGACATCACACTGTTCCACTGTATCAAAGACATCATGCTATTGGTTGATGAACTAAAGGCTGGTCATGAACTAGTTCGTTGGTATGAACTAAAGGTTGCAAGCATATTGGAGGGCTTGTCAATACAGCTGGGCTGCAGAGGATGGGAGATAAACCCTCTGAAAATTCATGACTACCTTTTCAGTGAAACTTCTAAGCATCAAGTGCTTGCTGGAGTATCTGTTGAAAGACTTCTTTCCATGGATCTCTCATATTTCTACATTTCTTACATGCAGAGGCAATGACAGCCCTTCTTCCAGTCTCATTTTTCAAGAATGTTTGTAAAGGAAATAGCCTTGGAATACAAAGGAAGTGTGTCCCTCCACAGAAAGGGGCAGTTTTGTTTACTGCCCAGTATAATAAAGAGAATGCCTCCACCTGGGACAAAGCTCGGTTGTACTGTAAAACATTTGGGTCCCTAAGCACATGTGAAAATGCTAATGTACAGCATCCACCTGGGTTTTTCTGAATCGTCCCTGTGGCGCTTGGGCTATTTCCTGTGCCATAAAAATAACATTCTGTATATATGATGCAGGAATCTACGTCTTCTGCCAACATCTATGCAGTTGTGGCAGGCTACCTTTTAGCTGGCAAGTAGGATAAAATCTCAGACCCTTCACAGATTCTTGATAGTTTTTGGTGAGGAGAATGGAATGACATCAGAAACATAGCTCTGGAAGAGAAAGGATGAGGACCTTGTAGATCAAGATATGAAATATGATATCATAGAATATGGGAAGATTCCTGGCATCTGGTCACAGAAGCTTTCCTCCAAGTGGTAGGTAAGGGAGGGAAGTTAGTGTCTCCTACTCTTCTGACAGGTAATGTATTGCTACAAGGTGAGTGGCTAGAAGAGGGATTAAAACAATGCCCTCCTAGAGATCTGGCTGTTGCTAATTCTATGGATGAGAAGAAGGAGTGTTATCGTGGCAAAAGTCATGGGGCTGGAGCTGATGAAATCAAAGGTTTCAGCAATAAGAATATAGAGCCACCCCTTTGTTTCTATCTCATTGCAGCTTCTGGAAATTTTTGTCAGGAATGCACTCCTAATAGGCTACTCTGATTAACCTGGCCGATGGGCTGGGAATAAACGCTGACATGCTCAAAATATCGAAATCAAGTGTTGAAAATCATTTGCACCAGCTTGGTTATGTTCATTGCTTCGATGTTTGGGTTCCACATAAGTTAAGCGAAAGAAACCTTGACCGTATTTCCGCATGCGATTCTCTACTTAAATGTAACGAAAACGTTCTGTTTTTAAAACAAATTGTGACGGGCAATGAAAAGTGGATACTGTACAACAATGCGGAATGGAAGAGACTGTGGGGCAAGAGAAATGAACCACCACCGACCACACCAAAGGCCAGTCTTCATCCAAAGAAGGTGATGTTGTGTATATGATGGATTGGAAGGGAGTCCTCTATTATGAGCTCCTTCCGGAAAACCAAATGATTAATTCCAACAAATGCTGTTCCCAATTAGACCAACTGAAAGCAGCACTCGATGAAAACCATCCAGAATTAGTCAACAGAAAACACATAATCTTTCATAAGGATAATGCAAGACTGCATGTTTCTTTGATGACCAGACAAAAACAGTTACAGCTGGCTGGGAAGTTCTGATTCATCCACCGTATTCACCAGACATTGAAACTTTGGATTTCCACTTATTTCGGTCTTTACAAAATTCTCTTAATGGAGAAAAATTTCAATTCCCTGAAAGACTGTAAAAGGCACCTGGAACAGCTCTTTGCTCAAAAAGATAATATGGTTTGGGAAGATGCAATTATGAAGTTGCCTGAAAAATGGCAGAACGTAGTGGAACAAAAGGGTGAATTCGTTGTTCAATAAAGTTCTTGGTGAAAATGGAAAATGTGTCTTTTATTTTTACTTAAAAACTGAAGGCTCGGGGCTTCCCTGGTGGCGCAGTGGTTGAGAGTCCGCCTGCCGATGCAGGGGACACGGTTTCGTGCCCCTTTCGGGGAAGATCCCACATTCCGTGGAGTGACTGGGCCCGTGAGCCATGGCCGCTGAGTCTGCGCATCCGGAGCCTGTGCTCCGCATCTGGAGAGGCCACAACGGTGAGAGGCCCGCGTACCGCAAAAAAACAAACAAAAAACTGAAGGCACTTTTTGGCCAACCCACTACTAGGGATTACAAACATCTCATTGACTTGCAAAAAAGCATGTGTTGGCCAATTCTATCACTCATAAGAAACCTGGCCAGTGAGTTGAGGCTGGACTGTAAGCCTTCCATAATCAAGATTGTGTCATCGATAACTTTAGTTAAAATAAGGGACAGCATTCATACCGCTTTTTCTAAAGGCATGACTCTCAGCATAGAGAAACCTGTTCAAGGAATGTGCATAAACTACAAGTCATTTATTTCTTCAGGAACCTTCAGCTAGTTGCCAAGTGCAGCATCATTTTGGAACGACCTCCACAACCCACTACTTAAATGTGTAAGCTTCCTGAGGAGAGGGATTTATGTTAGCTTCTCCACTGAAATATTGAAACATCCAGCACATTATCTCATAAATATTAGTCTTCAATATAGAATTGTTGAATGGATGTACAATACTATAATACGTGTTTACTAAAAGTACAAGGAAGATGTTTTACTAATTGGTAATGATGAGAAAAAAATGGAACTGGCCCAAAATTTCATCCAGTTGAATCGAAAGAATTAGATCTACAGCATTTGTTTGAATGGATACTAGAGAAAAAGAATAAAGTTCATTGTTGATTATGCTCCATGAGTCTGGCTTATTACATGGACAGGTTATGATGGTCATAATAAACCACAGACATTTACTGAGTATCTAGAATGTTCAATCACTTGACTGGTTGCTGGGAAACAAGTAAATGTCATAGGTGATAATGATTGCAAAGCTTCAGTGAAGGAAGTTGGTATCAAGGGGCTAGGTTGAGAACAGGAACATACAAACAGAAGTATAATGAAAATTGAATGGCACATAACAGAGATTTAAAAAAGAATGTTTCTCAAGAGATACAGGACAAATGAGAAACTTCCATTTCAAGAATTACAATTCGGCAATGAAACTGCCATGTTAAACTGAAAAAAAAAATCCAAATGACCCAATTCAAATTGGAACAAAGTTAAGAAATGCAATTTTCCCTGAAACAGCAGTTTACTGTAATGACTAAACCTTCAGAGACCTGAACCCAGGGCAGTGGCCAGGGGTGGCAGACAATGTATTTATTGTTTTCCCACTCTTCATAAATGGGTAACCACAGGGTGAATCTGAAGTTTGATGGAAAGTGTATTAGTTTGCTAGGGTTGCTGCAGCAAAGCTTCACAAACTGGGCAAGTAATACAACAGAATTTATTTTCTCACATATCTGAAGGCTAGAAATCTAAAATCAAGGAGCTGGCTGGCAAAGTTGTTCCCTCTGAGGGCTGTGAGGAAAGAACCTGTTTCAGGCTTCTCGCCTTGGCTTGTAGATGACCATCTTCTCCCTGGGTTTTTCCCATTATTTTCCCTTTATTCATGCCGATCTCTGTGTCCAAATTTTCCCTTTGTATAAAGACTCCAGTTATATTGGATTAGGGTCTACCCTCAAAATCTCATTTTAACTAATTATATCTACAATGACCCTATTCCAAATAAAGTCACATGATGAGGTACTGAGGGCTAGGGCTTTAAATTGTGAATTTTTGAGGGACACAATTCAACTCATAACAGATAGATTGGATATTCTGAAGTTCAAAATTAAAAGTCTAAATGGATATATTGCAAGGTGATATTTGGGAATAGAAACAACTACTAAATATAAAACTAATAATATAACATGATCTTGAGCTACGTTGGCAAGATTCTTATAGGATATTAGTAAACTGATACCACAGTAACTACACTGTAATAGTGAAGAGCATAGGTTTTCAGTTAGATGGAAAAGATTTCAAATCTTTGTTCTGCTAATCAAGTGCTATTTGACCTTAGAGAATTAATTTTACCTTTGAAACATGTTTCCTCATCTATACATATGGCAATAAAAACAGAATTTGCAAATAAGGTTATTGTAAAAATTATGCGAATTGATATTTGTAAAGTCCTTATTGCTGTCATTATTCTTGGTATAGTATTAAAGCTATTGCTATACTGCACTGTTTCCAAAACTGAAAACGTGGGTCACAATTCACTTTCACAAGTGCTAGTAATATTTATAAACAATCTTGTACATAATCACCAAGATGATTACTTTTATATTTGTATGTGGCATTAGTTTCCTAGGGATGCTGTAACAAAGTATCACAATACAGTTCACTAAAATAGGATAAACTTTTTACCTCACAATTCTGGAAGCCAGAAGTCCCAAATCAAGGTGCTAGTTTCCCTCCAAAGAATCTAGGGGAGAATCCTTCCTTACCTCTTCAATTTTTTGTTATCTCTTGGCATTCCTTGGTTTGTGGCAACATAACTCTGTCTTCATCTTCACATGCCATTCTCTCTGTGTCCCTCTGTGTGTTCTCTCCTCTTATAAATACGGCCAGTTTGGAAATAGGACTCACCCTAATCCAGTGTGACCTCATTTTAGCTGATTACATCAGTAAAGACACTATTTCCAAATTAAGTCACATTCGGAGGTTCTAGATGAACATGAGTTCTTGGGGAACACTGTATATCCCACTACAGTCTGACATCTGGTCCCGTCAAATTCATGTCAATTCCACATGCAAAATATATTTACCCTAATCCTGAATCCCTCCAAATCTTAATCCATTCCAGCTTTAGCTCTAAATTCAAAATCTCATCTAAGTATCATCAACTCAAAAAGTTGCAAATTTCATCATCTAAATCATCTAAATCGGTATGGGTGAGACTCTGGTTCTAATCCACTCAGAAGCAAATTCCTCTCTCTCTCTCTCTCTCACCTGTGAAACTAAAAAAGAAGTTATCTGCTTCTCAAATACGGTGGTGGGACTGGTATAAGATAGATATGTCCATTCCAAAAGGGAGAAAATGGAATGAATAAAGGAGTAACTGGTCCAACATCCAGCAGGGCAAATTTCATTAGGTTTCGAGGCCTGAAAATAACCTGTGGCTTGATATTCTGCCCTCTGGGGTCCTGAAAGTCGCCCCAGTCTCTGGCTTGTGGATGAAATAGAGGTTGTGCCCTTCCAGCCTGTGGTGCCAATGATTGCCTGCCAGCCTCTGAGCCAGACTCAGAGTCATACTTCCTTTCTCTTGAAGGATAACACACGTATGCAGCTGAGTACCTCTATCAGCTCATTTCCTGCCTGTGGAACTTTGGCAAAAATACTTTAAAATAGGTACTGTGTATTCCCTCAAGATGCACAAACATCCAGGTATCTCTCTTTGATGTTAGCAGCTGGTGATGCTATCTAAATAAATCTACTAATCAATTAGTAATTTCAAAATGGTGCTCTGGCTCTGTCGTTCTTTATTTATTAGCTGGGATACTTCCCCTAGTCAACTATTTTTGTAGTCACACCTGATTAGAAAATAATGCAATAACTAACTTCTCTGAGAATGAATTTACACGTTCCTGGCTTTAATTTCATTTAATCCTGGCTTTAATTCTTGTTTGTTTGTTTATTTTTTAATTAGCTGCTATACAATGCCAACGAATTCACTGTAACAGACCATCTCTGTCTGCATAATTGTAAATGGTCCTACCAAAATAACAGAGGCACAGCTCAGGAACCCTTAGAAATAGAGAACTGCAGATACACAGTGGAAGAAACTGGAAAACAGGATTGCAAATAAATTACTTGGCTCATTAATTCATTGTGGAATTCTCCCACCACTTTTTTTTTCCTTTAAATTAAAATATAGTCTTTTCACTCTTTGGGCAAAATGCTAAGTACCTTTATTGTGAAATGCCTCCTCCATACTTAATATTTTTAATTTATATTCTACAATATATACTATTTTACTCATGATGAAAGTACTTAGAAAAATTGATAGAAAATATATATGATAGGGAAAGCAATTCAACTTTTTATAAATAATGGGAATGACAAAAACTAATATAAGACAAGGAAGTATGTTGCTCTCATTTTCACCAGTACTGTTAACATAATAGGGTATAATTACTAATATTAATAGAGTCAATGGGCTATACGGTGTAGAGAATAGAAAAAAAGTTTCTATGAATAAAATAAATGTTACTTTTTTGTTATATGTATACGAGATGCTTATAAAAATAGCAATAGAATAGAATACGTTCTCCTTTATCATCTGAAATACCAGGGTAAAGGGACATATCTGAGAATAGTTTTTTGGATGGTATTTACTTCCGATTACCTCCGAAGAGAGAAAAATAAGATACATTACTCTGTGCCCTACCCAATGTTGGGGATGAGATATTTAGACACATAATCCTGCAAACTGGAATAGTTTGATGGTGAGGAAGAAAATGAAGTCATGGCTGGAGAAAAAAGGAAGCAGCTCATTCAGGTGCATATAAACGGTATCATCATGTTCACATATCTGTTTAATGGTGGACTTTTTCCACGACACTATTTGGGAATATATTTTCACAGGCAAAAATAAAAAGGAGGGGGAGAACAGAACTATTAACCTATTAACACAATGAAGCAGAGGACACAAGAGCTGTACAGAAAAAAGAAACAAGCAAAGAATGAGCAGATTGAGTGAAAATGCTGCAGGGCCTCAGAGAAACAGAAGTTAGAATGGGGAATATTCCAGTATGAAGATAAATGGAGCAATAGGGATTTTCACTAGGAACACATGACTTTTGAAACAAATTGATGAACATTGTTCTAAACATGGCTTGTGTGTAAATTCAATAACAGTGATGAAACTATAGAGAAGGGCCTATAAAAAAGAAATCTCTGAGCACATTGGCACCAGTCAAAACAGTGTGAGTCACAGAGAAAGGGAGAAAGCTAGATCAGACTACAGGAGAGACTATCTTTAAGATAGTCACAGTAATTTTCACTAGTTCCTCTTTTTTTTTTTTTTTTTGATCCTGCGTGACATGCAGGATCTTAGTTCCCTGACCAGGGATGGAACCCACGCCCCTTGCAGTGGAAACTTGGACTTAAAGCACTGGACTGCCAGGGAAGTCTCACTACTTCCTTTAATGAGACTTAACTGTGAAGGACCTAAAATCTTCTGAACTAGTTTCTTGCATAGTTTGTGATTTATTGTTATGCATAGGTGGATTTTATTATAAAGGCTTCATTTCATTGTGTGGGTTTATAATGTGTTTCTAAAGGAAGTGAGTTAAAGGGACCCTCCAGGTACCTCATATATTGTTATAGACTAATTTGATTTTCTGGACTGAATGAATCTCAATCAATGAAATGCATTGGAGATCCTGGTAACCCAAACTGGTCAAACCAGGGAAGCTACGCTCTTTAGAGAATACTGCCATGACCATACTGACTTCTGCTGGGGGTGTGGGGTTGCTACATTTATAATAATAGTACAAACCAGACACTTAAATCACCTTCACAAATACCGTGTTAAAACCATAACGTTTATAATGAAAAATAAACAATAGTTAATGTTTGTTGAGTGCCGTTTCAAGCATTTTAAACACTTTATCTTATTTAATCACCAAGATATCCTTATAAGATGAATGTTGCAATATTCCATGTTAATGGTGGGTAAACAGAGGCAAGGAGAATTTAAAACACTTGGCCATGTCATTAACTTATGAAGTAGAAGAGTTGGATTTAAAATTTGGTTAATCTGGTTCTAATGCCATGCTTTCTATCCTGCATTATAGTGAGTATCAATAATGGAAGAGCTAACAACAGTAGAATATTTTTGAAAAAGCAAAACATAATTTCTATTCTACCTTTCAAAATAAGTAAATAAGAATTTTGAATGGAGCATATTCTATCTATCTACACATATGCATATATATATATAGGTGTGTGTATATGTACATATATTTTTTTCTTATATAAATCCTATACTGTTAACAATATTTTACTGATAACTAAATGAAAGTTGGATACCTTATACAAGGTCACAGCACTGGAAAATTCTGACTATGGAACCCTGTTATAAAGATTTTGGCTTTCTGAGCCTGTCCCTAAAAGGAATGCTATTAAAAGAAAGTTCAAATCAAATGAGAGACAGCTAAACTAATAAGAAAATGTCATTCTTTCTCTTTCTGATTGCTTTATTGTAAGAAACATGTATCTATTTAGAAATCTTGAATATATTTGTAAATACAAATTCTTGGAGTTTTAAACTCGTAAAATCAAAATAAAATAACATTTATTTATCCATCTGTCCTTTATTGACACCCTCCTTTTATTAATAATAAGACTATATTAAGTCCAAGGAATTTTTTTTTTTTTCCCCTAGGAATTCTTAAACAAAAAAAAATTCCCTGGTCTAATGAAAGAAATGGGAAAGACTACAACCGGACTTAATAAGTATGCATCATGTGAGGGAGCTCGCCATAAATTAGCACTGAGAAGGAACAATTGATTCTGGGTGTACTCTGGGACTCTGATAAAGATTTTGCATTTTTAGAAAAAAATAATTTATTGAGGTGAAATTCACAAAACAAAATTAACCATTTTAAAGTAAATAATTCAGTGACATTTAGTACATTCCCAACGTTGTGTGACTACCACTTCTACATAATTTCAAAGTTTTTCCATCACTCCCAAAGTAAAATCCCTTAGCCATGAAGCAGTTCCTCCCCACTCCCTCTTCCTTACAACCCCTTGGAAACCAGCAACCAGTATTCTGCCTTCATGGTAAGGATTTTGCATTTTGACTCTACAGATGTGTTACAATTTTTGTGTTTCCTGAGAGGATTTGATTAGATCCATAGAAAACATTCTAACACATCTATTAGAATGTCAGAATTGTCTACTTTGCAGACAGATGAATAGATTGCCTAAGTTAAAACTGAATTTTTTATAAACAGATTATAAATTGGATACTTAATATATTGGGGGCTGATTGTTTTCATTGCATAAGCTATTTTATGAAATATTCCTCTAATAACTGAGTTATTATCTGCAATTTGAAATTAAATCTGAAGTTTATATTAGACATTACTAAGCTTCTAACACTAGTTTTATGTGCCTGAAAAAAATTTGCTAAACTACAACTACTTCTTCCTACTCCTGGAGTGCTGAAAATTTCTAGCAGACATGATATCTTTCTGATATCTAATGACTATCAGGCAATTTCCATTACACCATTTAGTCAAATGATTCTAGCCTAAACTGGCAAACACAAGTACTAACAACAGAATACTTTCTTTCACATTCAGTAAGCGTCTACCCTGTCTCATAATTTGATGCTAAAGTTTTGTCTTCACTAAATATCCAAGTGAACTTAAAACTATTAGAAATGAAATAAATTTAGTTGTACTAGGCATATGCTGTTTCTTTTATTTCTGTGATTCTGTGAATGTGTGCAAGTGATGTTTTCCCTAAAAATAATTTATAAAATGCCTTCTCTTTGAGTTGAGCATAGCATCCTATTGATTCCTTGATATTTTAGTCCTTACAATCATTTTTAAAAATCCCATTGTGTCACTTGTCAAAATTGTGTAACATATTAATCACAAATACTGCATTTTCCAATATTTTTGATGAATAATATAACTCAGATGAAGTCACATAAAGAGGAAAGTATATACTAACCAGAATATAATAATTTCATAATTGTATAAAATTTAATTAGCAGACACAAATGACAAACCACAGTTTGATTCCCAGAAAGCGATTTGTCCCAAGATTCTTCTAGACAGTTTCTTCATGTCAAACAGGTAGTCTGAATGTATGTTGTATTTGTCAAAGCTTTACACTTCTGTTTTATAAGTTTTGAGGATTGATGGCCTGTTTCAGAATTGGAGACCAATTTCATTTAATTCTTTGGTTTACTTGATAAAGGCTCTCACTATAAACTATTGTTTGACTCTAGGCAAAAACTTAATTACAGAAGACATCTTACAGTAGAAGACATTTAATTAACTAACCAACATGAAGAATGTTGTAAACTCTGGCAAGAGCAAGAAGGGTGAATGATTATATCCACAGTATCAGAAATGTGTCTCCTAGACCTTGTAATAGTGATACTAGACATACATGATTGTCCTGGGTCAATTCCTGCTGGAAAATATCAATGGATTCTTGAGATTTTTAGGCAGATTTTTATGCTTTTTGGAGATAATTTATTTGTAATTCATTCTAATGTTGGCACATTATTCAGTGGACAGAAAAATCCAGCACCTAAAGAAAGTTAGACACAGAAAGATGAGTGTCATTGGAACGTATAACTGAAACAGATATTGTATCCGGGTGGACAGGAACATGAGAGTTGCTAGAGAAAACGGCTAATCTACAATGAAGAAAAGAGCTCTTTAGAAAGAATCAATGAAATGGTATTTACACTTTCCAAATATATTTCTCTTTACTCCGTTTACTAAATTTCCCTGCAACTTCAATGATATCAAAAAGTGGGGGAAATATTTTTAATGTATTGAAACAATTTTGTACCTACAAAAATTGTTAATGACTTTATCTCTGGCTGGGAGTGCTATGAAAATATCGCCTGTGCATTTATATTATGCATGAAAATTGTAAGAAAGAATGTCATCTGCCATACGAATATTGCATAAAGTGTTAGACAGTTATATGAAAATGTAATTATATTTTAATATATCTACATCTATTCTTTTATCAAAGTTGCCCAAGATGATAACAGAGGCAATAAGGGTGAAACAAAAACAATAAGAACACATGGTCAAGAGTAAAAAATGTATCTGGAACATAAAATCTTCTGTCCAGACTAGAAAAAGATTGAAGAGAAGACATCTAAACTGATGGGAGAAATCTCTTTACATAGAGGTAAGGTCTAATATCTGCCATGAGTAGATCTAGGTTTTGTGGGACCTACAATTTTTTGTAGCCCTCTTTAAGAAAAAGAGTACAAAACTGAAAATACAAAATTCAGATACGGAAGTAAATATTTATTCAGAGCGAAGAAAATAAACCATAATAAATGGTGAATTTTAAAAGCTAACAAAACCAAAATTATCATAAAATCCAAAATAATGACATAATGTTTTTATTAAGCAACTACTTATTACAATTCTATATTATAATTGCCCTATATTTCTGGCTGCATAATTCTTATTTCTTCAAATGAAAATATTTTGCAGTATAATGTACTGTAAAGAAAATGAATATACTTCAATTTTTACGTTATTATTATTGATTATTTGATCATGTAGAAATTTATTGTAGCTTCCTAACTGTTACTGACAATGTCATGCTAAGATGTAAGTGATATCTTGGCACGCTTAAAACCTTCCACTCACACATGGATATGCTTGCTGCTTAGAGGACTGCTACAAACTTGTGCCCTACAAACACAAGAATTATGACCAATCTATTTTTCATGGCTTTCAATTGGAAAAATAAAAGAGAAAAATGTATTGTGGGTTTATAATTATAAAAATTGCATAATTGAGAGTATTTAAAAGGAAAGACCTTTTTTAGTGGCTCCTATGAGAATATAATTATATGCCTACAATTTTATATAACTAGTGATTGGAAGAATTTTCTGCAGTCTAGTTACTGATCTAAGACAATTAAAATCTTATTTCTTCATTTCCCAGATGCTTTCAATAGGTTTATACTTTTTCTGTGTCGGGGGGGTGGTGGGTGGCATCTTCATGACAGGTGAATTGGCACTGTGTGGTCAGAAATATTCCTAGGTTGGAACAGCTAACAATCATTTAAATATACCTGAAAATGATTGTGAGCTACATACTTATATCCAACAAATCCCAAACTAAATAAAAAATAATGTCCTAAATATAACTTTGTTTTTATTGAATCCCCCAAAGCAGCATGACTATTCTGACATCAACTGAACTGAGGGACCATGGGTAGAAGGGACAACATATTGAAAGAGACATTGTAGACAAAGTGTTATGTTAACAGATATTATTAAAAAAAAAAAAAAAGTGTAAGTACATAACAAGGCCCATTCCAGGGCCTCGGAGACACACAGAACAGCTATTGGGATCATTTCCATGAAATGGAAACCCCATGGTTCCATGAGTAACTACACTCTCTTTTGCTTATCCATCCATGAGCTCAAGCTTGTCATGATATGTGCGGACATCATTAGCACTTTGAAATAAGAACCATGGGAAACATTTAGGCTTCTTTTCTTCCTCCATATTCTTCTCTCTCTTTTTTCTCTTTCTCTCTCTCTCTTTTCTTCTCTCTCTCTCCCTTCTCTTTCCCTATCCCTCTCCCTTTCCTTCTTTCTGTCCTTCTCTGAATAGAAGCCAAGAGAGAGATGGGGTGATTAACAAAAACACTTTTAATGAAGAATAATCTCTATATTTTCATCTTATTCCCTATACTACTTTATTATACTGAAAAAAGGAACATTTTATAGATGATGTGCTTATCTAATCAAAAGAAATCATATATGATACCTACACACTATTCTGTTTTTTAAATAAAGAGAAGTTCCTGGATGTGACAGTGTGAGTGAATTTTCTGAAACTGGATAAGAATGGGTGAAAAAAGCTGGGTGACATATGTACAAAGTTCATAATAATGTAATTCCAGTATCAGATTTTAGAAATGATTCAGGATAAAATTGAAAAGCTCTAATCCAACATTGGTATAAGAACAACTTTGAATGGAGGTTTTTTACAAATAAATATGACAATGATAAACAGACTGCTTAAGATCTTTCTATGAGCTATTGTTCAAAAAAGCAAAATTAGGTGATTCATTTCTTATTGTACCAAGAATAAAAGAATGGGAATGCATCCTTCTGTCCAAATTTTCACAAGGTTAAAAAAAGAAAATTTAAATCTGTACATTTCAAAAAAACCAGCCTGCTAAGTCCACTGATTAGTAAGGTGACATACCTACCTTCTATCCTACAAAATAACTAAGGAATGCTCTCTGACTATTGCGGCAACTCAGCTCCAATCTCCTCTGTTTTACGTGCACCAAGGAGACAACAGTTCTACTTACAGTTGAAGATATATGTGGAATGTGTATGTGTGTGTAACTATTGATACACATACTACTTGCCATACCACATGATATAAGCATATTGAAAACAGACAAGTGTCTATATTGATTAAAAGAGCTTATATGTGAAGTTTCATTAATTTATTTTCAAATCAGTCAAAGGTTCAACCAAAACAACACCTCTTTTCAACTGAAAAGGGCAGTAATGGCATATTATTCTAAAAAGCATAATGTTTCTTGGTTTTCAAAAATACAACAGGAAAAAATATATATATATATTGCTATGTCACACAATTTAATGGATTTAATCTAATTGTAGTAGTCATTGCTGTTTGATTTTATTTATCAAGTGAAAGTCTGATAGAATAGATAATGCCATTTGTCAAGTAAATGGCAGAGCTAAGGTTCAGAATCAGATATCAGCTGTTTGACTAACATGCAACTACATAATTATCTACACCTTAAAACATGTATATATTTTCCTGGAATTTGTATACACTTCTCTCTCCATAGACCTTATATTTACATATGAGTCTGGGGATGCCCTTCCCTTTGGAAGAATAAATATACCGGCAACATTTAGTGGCTCCAGGCTTACATTGTGATTTGTTTTAGCCAATTAAATATTGGCAATGCAACATATACCAATTCCCAATAGAAGTTTTGGGAGTTAGTTTTAGATCCTCTGGGTATCTCTTTTCTCTCTGCCAGAAGACTGACTGTGTTCCAGGTAAGACCACTCTGCAGTCTGTATCTTACAGTAAAGCTGACATGGAGCAGAGCCACAGCTGACCCACGGACAGATAATTAATAGAAAAATGAACCTCCATTATTTTAAGCTAGTATGGCTTTATTTTTTGCATTTTATAACAAAACTTGGCATAAACTTACATGATATGGAATTTTTTAAATGTTAGAATAGATTATTATAATTTTAGGAATAATTTAAATAGAAAAGAATGACAAGTTGATAACACATTTCTTTGATATCATGGGATTCAAAACTCAAACTTCTCTTTGATTTAACTGGGCAACTATTTTACAAATCATCTAAAAATGTGTGCATTTTCCCAATAATAAATCCTGCATGCTTTTCAAAGAATGAAACTCAAATAATTACTGTTTCATAGCCTGAGATGCTCTTGCTATTTGGTAAGTGCAAATGTTTCCAAAGCAGCAAATGTTCTGTCAGGGAGTTTCACTGATGTTTTCATTGGGTTGTTCTATTATCTGAACACGTCTGCCAAAAGAAAGCACCTGTGCAATAAAGAGTGTACAGAAGCTGCCAGGCTGCAACAGCAGAAGGAAAGTAAAGTGCACGCTGACAAGTTACCTGTAATCCTCAGATCTACCGAGTGGTTATGATAGATGCTTCTGCTACTCGATGTCTCATGATAAATTCTGTACACCAGGAAGAACCTTCTGTCTTGGGAATACAACAGAAAATTGGACTGCAGATAAAGAACAAAGAACATTCAGGTTTTCAGCTACAAAGTCTCTTCTTAGGAGATATTCAAACATAACTGGCAAAAAGGAGCAATGTATGTTGTTTTTTTCACAGTTTTTCTTTGGGCTTCTAAGATTCTGTAAATGCATTACAGGATTTTAATGTAATTTATTCTAAGAAAATATACTGTTTTATGTTTTTTTATAAATGCAACAGAAAATATGAAGTTGAATTTGGAGAAAAGCATTCCTCAAGATATACTTGGTCAGTATTATTTGGCTTTCTCAAATTATAATTTTTTTTCAATAGAACTATCGAAAGTACATATACTGTGACAAATCATGGGTAAAATGATTGCCAATATGCCATCATCTTATTCATATTTTTATTCCAGTTGTTCCCTATCAAGAATGAAAGTGAAAGTAGGCACCCTTGAGATTTTAAGCACCCCTCACATTCCTTCTATTTTATTAATAAATTTGCTTCAAGTAGTTAAAATTTTAACTTAAATTTTTTTTCCCTGTCTCTACACAACAGAAGCTGGAGAACAGATTGAAGGTGTACTTCTAATTTTTCATGAAAAATTCAAGTCATTTTACTATTTAATATATAAATACAATAAGAAATTTAAATTCTGCCATAACATCGACTAAAACTTTGTTCAATGCCAGACAAGCTGGTTGGCTCAGTAACATCACAGTAACCGCTTTATAATTTACTGTCTTTGCCTCTTCTCAGAATTAAACCAAAGAGAACATTTTAAAAAAATTATATGTTTGATGTTGATTTAAGTGTATAGCCGACATATTATAAAAATAATTCCACAAATAGTCTGATACTTTCTACAAGTTAACTATAAAATAACAGGAGAAAGATAGTCCCTCCGACTCTCTAATTCAATTATATCATA
Source organism: Monodon monoceros (assembly GCF_005190385.1). Classification (NCBI taxonomy): domain Eukaryota; kingdom Metazoa; phylum Chordata; class Mammalia; order Artiodactyla; family Monodontidae; genus Monodon; species Monodon monoceros. The sequence continues at coordinate 20,079,702 of NW_021703768.1, read as the reverse complement.
AAAACTCATTGTGTACTTCAAAAATAAATTAACTCAAGATGTTACTCAACACCCCATCTGCTATACTGCCTTAAATGCATTCCATGGAACCTGGATAACTTTAAGTGATTTTTCCATCAAAAGCGAAGGGCTGTTTTTTAATGTTCAACTTTGTTTCAGAAACGACCTCGTAAACTCTTTAATGATTTTCTTTTCTTTTCCTTCTCTCTTTCTCTTCCTGTATGAAGGAAAAATATGCTGCAAAATATTCTTACCTGCTGTCTTTTATGCAAATTACTTTCGACTGCAGCGTGAAACTTTTAAAGAAAAATGAAGCTCACACCACATTTTCACAATGCAAGAAGACGTTTTTAGAAGAGAAAGGGAAAATACCCAAAATTGATTCCCTCTTTTATTTTCTTGTACTTTCTATCATTCATTACTTTATGTAAAAAAAAGTATTGTTCAAAAAATTTAAATATATTGTTTGAAAGACTATCTTTTAAATAAACAATAGGAGAAAAATTATGGGAACTTTCTTATCTGAGATTATTTGTTAACTGAAGTCAATTCTATTCCTAGAAGAATATGTCTATCATTGTATATAAAGTAGTATAAAACTATCCCTCCAGTTACCCAGTTTCAATCACTACTTGAATGTCCTTTTGGCTGCTAAATTAAAATACGGGTTTTCTGATTTACGAGAAGCACAGTGCATGGGTGTAGTACAGGTACAATATAAATTAGTCAAGAAAAGTTGGGAAGGAAGGAGGAAGGAAGGAAGGAAAAAGGAAGGAAAGGAGGAAGGGAGGGAGGGAGGAAGGAAGGAAGAAAAGTCACAAGATGGAAAGTTAATGTATAAAATATCAATTAAACTAGAAACAAGTGAAAAATAAATTTTTAAAATTATTTTTAAAATATACCAAAACATAAAATACTTAGAAATAAATGTGACAAGAGACAATGAAGTTCTCTTCAGTTAAAGCTGCATAACTGTGATGAACACAATTTACAAAGACTTAAATAAATGGAGAGATAGGAACACCATGTTGTTGAATTGAATGATTCAATTCCATTAAAATATCAATTATTAACAAATTGTTTAAAGATTAAAAAATCCCAATCAAAATTCCTAGAGCCTTCCTTTTTTTCCTTGAAAATTGACTAGAATAGCTGGAATGATTTTAAAAACCAAGAATAAATTGGAGGAATGACAGTACTTGATTTCAATATTTATTATGAAACTGTGCAAATCAGGCCAGTGTTTTATTGGTGAAAAGATGAATATACAATTAATGGAAGAAAATAGAGTTCAGAAATAGACCCCCAACTATATGGGTCCATTGATTTTTAGCAGAGGTACCAAGAAATTATGATGATGGAAGAAAAGCCACTTCAACATATAGTGCTAACACTATTGATATACTTGTGGAAGAAAATAAACATTGATCCTTAATTCACACCATACCCCAAAATTAACTTAAACAGGATTATAGACCTAAATTTAAATATTAAATACATAAAGCTCATAGAAGGGAAATAAATAGGAGAAAATCTTTGCAACCTTACTGTGAGCAATGAAACAATAATGTTTTTGTTAGTTTGTTTTTTGCAGCAAATACATAAATTAAGCACAATGCCCTTACCCTGGAAGCGGGGGCTGCCAATATGCTTGGAATGTAACAGGGACTGTTTTCTAACAACACCCAGAATGAATGCACTGACTTCTGTATTTACCTTTTGTGGTTCCTGAGTTCCTTTCTCTTTTGTGCAACACAATCTCAATGATGTCAATTCCAGGCCACGACAAATTGTTCTAGGATGTTAATAGTTAAATTATGTAAAATATATGGATCTTGACCTTCCTCAGTAGACTGTGTCTTCTTACAAATAGACTGAAGGGTGAAATGCTTCCTGAAAGTATACATGTAAGCTGGTAGAACAGAATCCCAAGGAAAACAAGCTCATAAATAGGATTTGGAAAACTCAGGTGGTTTTCAGAAATTAGTCTCACTTTGCCTGACAGTAAATACTACATCAAATTCTTTAAGGACACAAGAACTGATTTAAATTCCTTAGCTTAAACGATTACGGATAATAGAATAAACTTGCTAAAACGCATGTGGTACCTGGATTAACACTGCTGATGATTATGAACATTCAATTCATATCTAAGCTAAATCACTCGCACCTAAGCTAAAAAAGGAAGGTGACCTGGCTACCTACAATAACCTTAGTGAGGCTTCAAGGCCTCTCTTCTTTGTCAAGCCTGGGAAATCCTGAAGCTTAAAGGAGAGTCAACAATAGTTATGAAACTCCATCCCTGATGCTGGGAGGAAAAATAGGGTTGATGAGAAAAAAAAATGTTTCTATACTTCATTTCAAGAATGGAAATGACTTTTTGAATTATGGTTTTCTCCGGGTATATGCCCAGTAGTGGGATTGCTGGGTCATATGGTAGTTCTATTTTTAGATTTTTAAGGAACTGCCATACTGTTCTCCATAGTGGCTGTATCAATTTACATTCCCACCAACAGTGCAAGAGGGCTCCCTTTTCTCCACACCCTCTCCAGCATTTATTGTTTGTAGATTTTTTGATGAGGTGATACTTTACAGTTTTGATCTGCATTTCTCTAGTGATTAGTGATGTTGAGCATCTTTTCATGTGTTTGTTGGCTATCTGTATGTCTTCTTTGGAGAAATGTCTATTTAGGTCTTCCATGCATCTTTTTTGATTGGGTTGTTTGTTTTTTTGATATTGAGCTGCATAAGCTGCTTGTATATTTTGGAAATTAATCCTTTTTCAGTTGCTTCATTTTCAAAAGACACATGCACCCCAATGTTCATAGCAACACTATTTACAATAGCCAGGACATGGAAGCAACCTAAATGTCCATCAACAAAAGAATGGATAAAGAAGATGTGGTACATATATACAATGGAATATTACTCGGCCATAAAAAGGAACGAAATAGGGTCATTTGTAGAGATGTGGATGGACCTAGAGAGTGTCATACAGAGTGAAGTAAGTCAGAAAGAGAAAAACAAATAACGTATATTAATGCATATATGTGGAATCTAGAAAAATGGTATAGACGATCTTATTTGCAAAGCAGAAATAGAAACACAGACATCATAGAGAACAAATGTATGGGTACCAAGGGGGAAAGGGGGGAGTGGGAGCAATTGGGAGATTGGAATTGACACATATACATTATTGATATTATGTATAAAATAGATAACTAATGAGAACATACTGTATAGCACAGGGAACTCTACTTAATGCACTGTGGTGATCAAAATGGGAAGGAAATCCAAAAAAGAGGAGATATATATATATATATATATATATATATGTATAGCTAATTCATTTTGCTGTATTGTAGAAACTAACACAACATTGTAAAGCAACTATACGCCAATAAAAATTAATTTTAAAAAAAAGAATGGAAATGACTGATTATTCAATACGTATAGTAGCAACTAAAGACCAGATCAGATAATAAACCCATCCCAGTGAGAGCTCTCCACACACACCTCTGAAAACTAGCTAATAAATGACAGACACATGATCCAGAAAATCAGCCAATCAGCAAGAGCCTCACTCCTGTAAACATCCTTCTTTTGCTAAGGTCAGTGAGTCCAAAATCTGCTTCTGAAAGGCTACCTATCTCTGAACTCAGAATTTTTAAAAGTGATATACGGGATCAGAGTTTTGCCTTGTTCAGAGAGACTGGCTGATAAGCAAAGGCCCTCCTTCTTCCAGATCCTGATTGGTGACCTCTTCCTTCCATAGCCTTTACTTACATTAAGTACATATGAAGTCTGCCATCTCCCTGTTATTTTCCAAGTAGCTTTCTACAATCTGCAATTCACACGCTTTTGGTGACAAAGCGATTGTAAATGCCAAATGCAATCACAAATTGGCAATTCTGGGTCAGTGCTCTTTCTTATTCCATAATATGTTAATTTCAGATAATTATTAAAATATAAATATGTGCATTCAAAAATCACATCAGAAAGCTATAAACTCTAGATTATATGCCTGGATCTCTTGGGTTCTGCAGACTTCAGCTTGACATTAACACTGGGCACAAATATAAAACAATTGTATTTTCACAGCTAGAAAATACATCTCCATCCTGAGCCGATCATCTGATTTTGGGTGGTTGAAAGAGTGATTGAACCACCACTTGGGGCTGAGATAGTGTATTATGTGAGTCAACCAGGAACAGGGACTCTGCTTTGTTCAGATGGACTAAGGAAATCTGAGGGACCCCATAGGCTACAAATGGAAGTTTAAGACAGGTATATACTGTTTTGTCTATATTCCTTCATTCAATAAATATTCATCGAATCCTTAACTTAGGCCAGGACTTTGCGATAGGTGCTCGTTACAGATTGTATAACACTTTAGCATACTTGATTTAGGAATGGTTTTCACAAAAGTGTGTTAGAGATCAGAGGCTGGATGATCAAGAGTTATTCTAGGGCTTCCCTGGTGGCATAGCGGTTGAGAGTCCGCCTGCCAATTCAGGGGATGCGGGTTTGTGCCCCGGTCCGGAAAGATCCCACATGCCGTGGAGAGGCTTGGCCCGTGAGCCATGGCCGCTGAGCCTGCATGTCCGGAGCCTGTGCTCAGCAAAGGGAGAGGCCACAACAGTGAGAGGCCCGCATACCACAAAAAAAAAAAAAAGTTACTCTAAATGTGACTGAACAGCTCTGCAGAACTGAGCAAAGGGCCACGGCCTCAATAGACTAAGGTACTTGTGATCATGATTTCACTATGAGAATTCTGGACAGCTTTACATGGGCATTCACTGAATATTTTAAAGTGTCTACTTAAGTGCTGCCACACTTATAAGATTATAAATAACATAGGTGCAAGTATCCCCCTGATGGAATCTCAGTTTACCAGGAAATGCAGATATTAAAAAATAATTGCACTGAAACTTGGAGATGCTATAGAAAGAGAAATACAGGGCACTCTGAGAACATATAGAAGGAGGACCTTGCAACTCAAAGAAGTGATTCCCGAAGAAGTGAAATCTCAGGTGAGACAGGCAAGGGGAGAAGCAGTTCTTGAAAGGGATGGGACAAAATGTGCTTCATGTGAAAAGTGTCCAAATAGAAGTTCCAGTTTTCCCTCCTGAAACTTGTATTTCTACTCAACTGACAACATTGTGTACCTAGACAATACAATCGCCATTTTGGAAACTATCTTTGATCCCTCCTACTGTACATCTTTGACAACAATCAACTTACATCTTGCATTTCTATTTCCTAAAATAGCATTGATGTTTCTACATTCTCTGACTCCTTTTCCACTGTTACTGTAATTCAGGTAAAAATCTGTGCCACAGTTTGTTCTTGTATTTGAAAAAATATAAACAGTATGTTTGGGGTGTGGGAGAGTTGGTACCATATCATATTCATTTTTGTGCCTTAATATCTAGCATAGTGCCTGGCACACACATGTGCTCAATAAATGTTTGGCAAGTAAATATGGGTCTCTTGATTTTATTAGTTAAGCCCAGTGATGAGAAATGGTATTATAGAACTAAGGGACAAAGCTTTTGGGAGAAGAGGCATAGCTTTCCATATCGTACTCCGAATGCTTTACACTCACAGATCATGTAGATGAAGCTCCAGGTAAGGTGTTGGGAAAGTAGGAGTATGTTAACGGAACAAGCTTTTGTGGTTTCGTATATCCAGGGACTATATGCTATTTTATCCCAGATTCCCCAGACAATGGACCCTGAGATGAAGAATCAGCAATAATCCAAAATTAGTAAAAAAATAATTCCAGCACAGTAGAAGAAAGGGAAAAGGACATAAGACAAGCTGGATTGTAGAGAATACAAGGTGATGTGTTACTGCACTAGCCACTGCTTCCTGTTGAATCTGGAAGAGACACAGCTGGTGGGCACCTTCAGCTGCTTAGCCACCAGGATACAACAAGCCAGACTGTATGGAGGTGATAGTCTGGTATTTGATGATACTTCAACTAGTCCAATGTAGGGAGGAAAAAAGAGATTGTTCATTTGCCTGTTCTGTCTGATCTCCAAAGCTATATTATTCAAATTTTCCTATGAGAAAATTAACACTACTTTTCTGGGATTGCCTTAGCTGGTGCATTTGCCAGTAGCCAGGAGGCCAGATCCTATGCCCTGCTACATATCCTTTCAATTACCTCTGAAAGGGGCTAGAGAATTTGGGTCCTTTATGCCAGTAGCTGGAACGGAGAAAGGGGCTGACAGTTAAGAAGACAGGCAAAGTTAAAAGAATCTGAGGAACTCTGTGAAAGGTGTTCGATAGATTTGCCAAGAAACATTTGTAGCAGAGAATCAACAACTTCACGTTCCAATATTTAAAAGCCAATTTGCCTGAAATCTATAACTTAATGGAAAAATGGTTTTCATAGGACTAGAGAATGAGCAGTCAGCAATTTCTTCATTTCCTAACCTCCAAACTTCAACAAGAAGAAAACAATGACGAAGTGTATTTGGATGAATGGCTCCCAGCATACAATTTTGTCTTCTGATATGTAAATTCTCTCAGTACAGTGGTGGCATTAGAAGTGGCATTCTAGGCATATTCATATTTTACCTGTCTACACATTATTTCTTATAAATACATCTCTGATAACAACCCGTTAGCTTTTTTCTGTTCTTAATTATAACATATTTATGTAGATTTATGTTTCTTATATTGTCTAGCAGAAGTTTTATTAGTTTATTACTTATTCATTTAATTAATGGACTTTTTTTATAAAATATGAAGTAGTTTAAAATGATGATAGTTGAAAATCTGTGTTAAAGAAATAATCTTTGTTAAAAGTGTAAGCTCATTATCAAAAAGTAATGATTGCAAACATTTTACTTAAATTTTAGTTTTAGTTATACACATATTGTATTATTCAGTGTCTCCAGAAAAACAGAACCAATAAAATAGATAGATGGATAAATGATAGACAGATTTATCACGAAGAACGGGTTTACGTGGTTGTGGAAGCTGAGAAGCCCCACGATCCGCCATGTGCAAGATGGAGACACAGGAAAACCTGTGGCATAAACCAGTTTGAGTCCTAAGATCCCGGAAATAGGAGGACCGATGGTGTAAATCCCAGTCCAAGGGCAGGAGAAGATTAAATAAAATGTCCCACCACAAACAGTAGGGCAGGGAAAGAGGAGTGAATTCTTCCTTCCTCTGCCTTTTGTTCTATTCCAGCCCTCAGTGGATTGAATAATGTCCACCCACACTGGGAAAGGCCAACTACTTTACTGAGCCCACTGATTCAAATGCTAATCTCATCCAGAAACTCCCTCACAGACACATCCAGAAATAATGTTTAATCTGGGCACCCTATGGCGGGTGAAGTTGACACATAAAATTAACAATCACATATAATAAAGGAATTCAGCACTTGAAAAGTCGGTTTTATATTTTATCACACACATAGAGTCTTTCATGAAGACTATTAATAGTTATTATACAAACTCTTTTGACAATAATTTATTATAAAATACTGTAATTACTTGGGTTTTAACTGTGAATGAGCCAAATCACTTTATCTTAAAAAAATAAGTTTTGAGATTTCTAGTTGGGAGAGGGTAGAATAGCTAGAAATATAATGCATGTTTGTTCTGTTTTGTTTTCTAGTGGAAGAGAGTTAGAGGTTCTTGTCTGCATCAAGTGAACTGTAGGAAATAATTTACCACTTTATGTTTTAGTTACCCAATAGTTAAAGAGAAGATATTGCTTGCTCCTAACCTACATTACATATATTACCTGGAGGTTTGTCCATAAAATAAACCCAGGCCAAACTCACCTTTTTAATAATGTTTCTGAAACTCCCATGCACCCTGATTCTTTGAATTTTGAATCATAGCTAAAATGCACAGGTGAATTTCATATTCTTAAGCTTCAGGTAATCAGTCAAAACTTGCATTCTGCGTCTAGTGAGTCAAAAGAAAAGGTTGGTTTTCTGGTCTCTTTACTTTTAAGCAGTTAAATTGAAAATTGGAGTCTGGCAAATAAAATCCGATCAAGGCTCCATTGGCCAATACCAAATGTAAAATCGATTGTTATCTTTGCAAGACAAAATAAATCAGAGTCCTATGATGTTGGGTTTTCTTTTTCAGGCTGTGTTTTCTAGGATCTCTGATTAAATGGGGAGTTAGGGACTCCTCTGCTGTACTGGTCATGCAACAGTGACTAAACATGTGATGGGAGTGAAAACAAAAGAGTTTTTATTTTATTTCTAGTTCTCTTAGGTTATTTAATTAGGTCCTTTTTCAACACACATTTTAGTATTTTATGAATAAGTCTATTTCAGCTTCTGATTTTTTTTAATATGGCAATCTAGTGTATTCATGTGCTAAAAATATGTTCAGGAACACAGTGTGCTTTATGTAAAGGTGCCATTACAGAGATGTGATTCAAAGTAACAAGGAACTTGTCAAAATGTACAACATTTATACTTGTACTCCTGGATAACTTTGGTAACTGCAAAAGAATATTATCATTGCTAGAGGCATTTTCAATATCTTATCTCTGGTCTCTCCATTATGGGCTAAATGCCTTGGTCTAAATTAAGTTTATTAACTGCAATTTGAAAATGTGCCTTTCTAACTTGTAAATGTCCAAACTCTCTTCCCTGTATTTTTCATTGCTTCAGACATTCATGGTTTGTAGCAATGCTGTGCATGTATTAACATTAAGCTCTTTACTTCACACTGCTTTGAATATTTGCTTTTCCTGCATTTCATAAATTTGATGTCACCCAAACATACTGTATTAGCCAAAAATTTCGTTTGGTTAATGAATACATTGTTCAATAAAGTCCTTGGTGAAAATGAAAAATGTGTCTTAAACCGAACGAACTTTTTGGCCAACCCAACAGTTTACTTTCCTATCAATCAACCTTATGTATTTTCTTTTTGGCACTTCCAACCTTACATCTAAGATGTAGAAATGTATGACTTGGTAAAGTGACTAAGTAAAATTTAAAAAGTAAATATGTAAATGAATCTAATACAGCTATAAAAACGAACACCTAAGGTTTTACTCAACTCATTTATTGACAGAACAAGTAGGATGTTATAACAGATTCAAAGAATTTTTTAAGAACTCTGTCTCTTTCCTTTGAGGATGACATTTTGTGTGAAGAGACAGACCATATTTACCATCATTCTGACTAAAGTGGCCAAATTACAAATTAATGGAAATAATCTGTACAAATTCCTATGTTACGTATCCGATATGAGGAATGATTCCTAAAGTATTTTGTGTTTATATGTGTCTTACTTATTTTTACATCATCTTCTCCTGACATATGTAAAGACACTGAAGGGAGAGAGTAACCTAATTCAAAAATACTATTACTCAGCCTAACATGTAATTATTGTCTATGGTATGTCAAGCACTTTACTATGTAATCAAGAAAGACCAACAAGTAAGACAGAACGGTGTCTGCTTCTAAGGAATTTAAGCTTATCTTTATGTTCTGATATCAAAACAATTAGCATGTCATTCAGTTAAAAACCTCTTTTAGGACTTCCCTGGTGGCGCAGTGGTCGAGAGTCCGCCTGCCGATGCAGAGGATACGGGTTCGTGCCCCGGTCCGGGAAGATCCCACATGCCACGGAGCGGCTGGGCCCGTGAGCCATGACCGCTGAGCCTGCGCATCTGGAGCCTGTGCTCCGCAACGGGAGAGGCCACAACAGTGAGAGGCCCGCGTACCGAAAAAACAAAAACAAAACAAAAAAACTCTTTTATTAGAATATTTATCTCTATCTTTCTATCAATGCAGAAAAATGAATTCAGATTCCAAGCACTTATTATAATTTAAAATAAGATTCTAGTCTTTATAATGAAACAAACCAAGATCAAAATATTTCAACTACAGAAATATGCTGTTTTCATTGTGATAAAACTTTAAAAATCCTATGGGCATTCAGAGATCTTAACAAAAATATACTTATTTGAAAATAGTAAAATAAAGTTTTGCCATGTGGGATGGGTTACATAAGCAAACCAAGATTGAAATGTGGGCTTGGTAACTGTTATATTGCAAACTCTTGAAAGATAACTCCTGGTATTTCATTAGCACATGCATTTTTCTTTCTTTCTTGATTCGGTGAAAAAAAAATGTCCTTTATATAATTTGGGAAATGTATTCTATCTTTTCGACCAGTACATTTTTTCCTCCAGATACTACATGAAAATATTAATGTTTCAAAACCCCAAGGTGTAGGATTCTGTGCAGTGTATGTTTGAAACCTTTTACACACACACACACACACACACACACGCACGCACATACACAGAGTCAAATTTTAAGATCAAACTTAACCAATGTGGATATACTAATTAATCTGAAAAGACTTTTTCCTTGCGGCAGAATCCATATAGTATCTCTTTATAAAAATCCATAAAGAGTCTGAATTTAGAGCCAGTTTTCTAACATTCACACAAAAAATGTGACTAATGTATTATACCTCTTGAGTGACTTGTGACTTCCAATTTATTCATTTAATCTAATCTAGACGACATGGATGAATTAGTGTTAATGGTATAAGAATTTAATCCAGAATTTTGGATGCCTGGTGAAATATGTAGGATCAGGCCCTTGAAAAAGTCAGCATCAGGCACTTGGTAAAGAAACTTATGAAATGTCCTTGAGCTTCAAAACTATGAGTAATATATTTATTGCAGCATTATTAAAGATAGGCTATCAATAGATATTTAAACTAATTAACAGATAGTTTTGGAGCTCATCCGTGACAATCACTCACTTCTGGTGGGTGATGCAGTAAAGTAGGCCGACAGTTGCAGTGGACTTTGGTAATAAACTTGTACAAATAGAAAGCTATGGAAAATTGTTAAACACTCTGAGAAAAAACCACACCTTTTCAGAAAATTATTTGTGAAGTTACAAACTTATGTAGCTCTTTTCTACCAAAGTTTTATATAATTATATATAATGTACCTATGAAAGTCTTAAATTTTGATTCACGTATTCACTTTCTGTTTGTATTCTGATTTATTAAAATTGTTGTAGACTCATATGAATATGTAAACTTGCTATAGTTTAACTCTGTATTTCAACCTCTGAAAAATAAAATTCATAAGGGTATTGTCAGGTGGTTAAGTAACATTAAAGAATTCCAAAAAGGGTGACATTATTTTGTCATGACATTTACAAAGTGGTTGGCACAGCTGTAAAAGTAAAATTATTACAACTATCTAAAGAAATAATATTTAATAAGTCCCTAGGGCTTCCCTGGTGGGACAGTGGTTGAGAGTCTGCCTGTCGATGCAGGGGACACGGGTTCGTGCCCCGGTCCGGGAAGATCCCACATGCCGCGGAGCGGCTGGGCCCGTGAGCCATGGCCGCTGAGCCTGCGCGTCCAGGGCCTGTGCTCCGCAACAGGAGAGGCCACAACGGTAAGAGGCCCGCGTACCGCAAAAAAAAAAAAAAACAAAAACAAAAAAAAAAAAAAAACGCCCCTAACTTTCAATAGATTTTATGCTCAACTAATTCACAACGTTTACCAATGAAATTTCTCTTTGAGAAACTTGCCACAAATATGGGAAAATAAATTAAATCAGATTGTGTTTATTAGACCAAGAAGACTTAAGGAAATAGTAGTTGTGATCCCAAAATTAGATCTATGCTATAGACAGACCATTAATTACAAATTGCTTAAGAAATAAAAAGCAAGGGCTTCCCTGGTGACGCAGTGGTTGATAATCTGTCTGCCAATGCAGGGGACACGGGTTCGAGCCCTGGTCTGGGAAGATCCCACATGCTGCAGAGCAACTGGGCCCGTGAGCCACAACTACTGAGCCTGCGAGTCTGGAGCCTGTGCTCCGCAACAAGAGAGGCCGCGACAGTGAGAGGCCCGCGCACCGCGATGAAGAGTGGCCCCCACTTGCCGCAACTAGAGAAAGCCCTTGCACAGAAACGAAGACCCAACACAGTCAAAAAGTAAAAATAAATTTAAAAATAAAGAAATAAAAAGCAAAATGATCACATTTCATCATGGACGCACATGTCATCAGGCTGGACAAAGGTTCCTAATTTCTTTCTCCATGTGTGTTGTATAAAATGTGATATGAAAACTTCAGACAACTTCAGCCACAAATTATCACCATTTGTTTGCATCTTGGCTGAAAAACAACTTTAATTGCTAGATCATTTTGAGGAACTGTGTGAGCTCTCTGTATATTCGTAAAAGAGAGCCAGATCCCTTGGAAATCCCCCAACCCTCCTAATTATCCGGCCCAATTTATAAAAATAGCACACTGTGATAGTATCAAAGACATTGAAGACATTCATCTTTAGCAAGAACCTAGTGGGAATGGTAGATATAACATTGGAGAGTCATATAATTTTATGAAATATATATAGAGAGAGCTAACATATGCTGTATGAAAATTAAATATCTGTATGATATAAGCATTCAAGGTTCCCTAGGAAAGGTAAAATTATTGTCATTTCCTCAAACTGAACACTTTATGAATGACCACTGTTATTTATAAGAGAAACATCTGAAAAGGTGATAGGAAGAATTAAATTATCCTAACTGCCTAGCCAATATCCATTGTCTTCATCCTCCTTATAAAGAGAAATATAATTTGTGTTGGCTATAGTCCTATTTATTAGTAATTGCATTTTCAAACTCACTTACAGTAGAGGGGATAATGGCATGAAACTCAATTGTTCAAAAAAGGTGAAAATGCAAGTCTATGACATTTGCCTACCTCCACATTCTATCTGAATTGCTGACACAATGCATAGAAGTGGAACCGTTCTCATGAGCTTAAAAGGACAAAAGTCCAAGCCAAGACTGATGTAATAGGGAGTTAAGAAATATTGTGGGATACTAATGAGTCATTTGCAGTGTAATGCATATAAATAAATGCCACCCAGTTCTACTTCACCCCAAATAACTGAGGTGCTTCCTCCCCCAGCTGCTGGAAGCACCGGCATGGATAACTCTCAGCTGAATCCCACCCCTAGATTTTCCTTCAGCTGAAGTGTGCTGCATTGTCCAAGGCAAACTTTTCAGAGCAGCTGGGATCCAACAACCAGATGATGTGGAGACCTGGTTTAAAGCCCCATCCTCTTACCGCAGGTTGAAAGAATATTGATGTGCCCTCCTAGCTCTACTGCTCCCATAGAATGGACTGAAACCTTGGATGCAACTGAAACATAGTATAATTTTAACTTCTTTCCAGTCCTCTTCCCTTTGTACCACCTCCAAGTGTTGATCATGAGAGCATTCTGAAATAAGTTTTCTGCCTGCAAATCCCTGCAAGTCTCAAAGTCTGGAACTACTTAGGGTTTACGAATAGGATTATGATCGTGAAAGCAAAACATGCATTTAATAAGCATTTGTTATGCTTTCATCTTTCTAACTAAACAAATAAGTACTCATAGGGTAATTTTTTTAACCTATGGCAAAGGTCATTGCTGTGCATAAACATTTTGATTAATGTTCTTAAAAGGATTAGATTTAGTTTCAATTATTTAAAGATTATAACTCATAGGATGTATTGTCATGTTTTGAAAATGAATTATATAATGCAAAGAGTAATACATGTAAAATAATTTTGACAATTCAAAAAAAATTTAAAGCGATATTAATATTTCTACTGTTTTATGAACATTTTAGTATAATGAATTAAGTCTTGTTTAAATTGTTATATATCATGTAAAAATTCTCACAGACACTCCCAAGTTCCTGAAATCTATGTTTGGAGTATTCTGGTTTTTTTTTTTCTTTTTGTAATATAAAAATTAAAGCAGTCTCTAAACCTTTTAAGAAATATATTTTACAAGACAAGCTACATATAAATAATTAATGGCGGTAAATGAAATTAGAAAACAAAAACTATCAGAACATTGGCATAAAATGTGTATTGATGTAGCCATATTAAAGAGGGCTAGGAAGTAAATTAGAAACATGTACAGTGCTTCTAATCTTTTTTCCAAAGTAAGCAAAATTCCCTTCTAATATAAAGTCATTCTGTATTTTATAGACAAACGCTAATTCTGGATATTATTCTTTTAACTATGTAATTACAGAATTCAAATAAATTCTATGATTTTTTGACATAGAAAAACTGAACCCTCAACAACAGATTGTTCTATTAATGCTATCAGAATCACTTGTTACCTATCTCTTAAAAAAAAAAAAAAAGACAACTTTGACAAACAGACCATCCTCCCACCAGCACCCACCTCACCCCACCCCCCCAAGCCCCCACCCCCCCGGCCAAGCTCTAACAAAAGAATTAACGTCTTCTGCAAGTGATAGCGTGGCTTGTCATTTCGGTGCAATAAAAATCTAAGTTGAAATAAAGAGTTAGGAAGGACTATTTATTTTATCATATTTCTAGAAAAATGATTAGCATTAGTGGTCTCTTTTGTTTTTCTGTTCTCCTCACAAAAATAACTGAGCATTTACTGACTATGAAAAGAAATGGACGACAAAGCAGACAAGCACAGAGCCTCTTAGAAGCTGATAAATAGAAAAGCTCATTGTTAAGAGAAGAAGAAAAAAAATAACCTCTATTCTTACCAAAGGATTATAAAGAATGTCATTGAAGCAAATGCAGTCTTCATTGCAATAAACAAGGAAAGCAATAATGGTCAAGTGAATATTTGTACTGTAATTTATTATACTAATGGCTATTAAATTATGCCAAGGGATAATTTATCTCACAATTTTAATTAAAACATCTGTTCACACTCCAAGGTAGGCTATGAATGATTAACTTTCTTGCATGGCTTTTGTTTCTGTGTATTTTTCTTTCAAGTAAATCAAAGATATTTGTTAGGTATGATGGCATCTTAATTTGTTCAAATGATTTGATCTTTAACAAATAATCAAAAGAAGAGCGAAATAGGAACAATAATACATAAAGAACAAATAACTTTGGAATCCAGGAAAACTGCCTTTTTAAGGAAAATCAGAACAGCCTGCTCATCACATCAGCATCTTCTACTGCAAGAAAAAGGCCTATCCATCCTTGTTTATTTCTCAAAAGGGACCAGGGTGGTTTTAATCCAGCAGGAAATAAGTCAACACAAATAAGATTAAAACGTTCTGAAATGTAGTTTGGAAGACATATATATGGCTAAGTGCATGTACAAGGGTATTTTTATTTCAACTACTCTTAATTATTTCAATGTTTTACATAGTTAAAATAAAATTTTCTTTGCAACTGGGTTACGCTAGCCTGAAGGCTCTTAACCTATTCTAAAAACTATGTACTTTAAATTGTACTGACAGCAAATAATAATGATTACATATATACATATACTCTATCTTAGTAAATAAACTGAAAATAATCAAAGAATTTGGTGATTTATGATTTAAATATGTTATTACAGGTTATATTTGATATGTTTTCAAAAATATCAATCATTCAGTCTCATTGAAATAAATACATATTTTGGAATAAATCAAATAAAATGTTTATTCTGTGCACTAAAACGTGCACAAAATTATACAGAAAATGAGGAATAATGAGATGATTTTTTTTTAAAAAAAGGGCCTACATGTAAACCATACTATGCAATTTAAAATCTTTGCCTATAATGAAGTCCAATAATCTTTCACGATCTCTTTAACCATCTTTTATTTATCTAAATTTCTTTCCTTACTTCTTTGAACTTTCCTATTTAATATTATTCCTTTGATTAAACATTATACTTTAAAATTACTGTGATTAAATAAGTAGAAAATAAAACCTCAACTACCAGATGTAATTATTTTACTTCTAATCTATTTGAACAACTTAAATAATCACTTGTACCTGACAAACAAGTTGTATCCTGTCATCAAAATGCTAATATAGGGCTTCCCTGGTGGCGCAGTGGTTGAGAGTCCACTGGGGAAGATCCCACATGCCGCGGAGCGGCTGGGCCCGTGAGCAATGGCTGCTGAGCCTGCGCGTCCGGGGCCTGTGCTCCGCAACGGGAGAGGCCACAACAGTGAGAGGCCCGCGTACCGAAAAAACAAAAACAAAACTAAACAAAAACCTCTTTTATTAGAATATTTATCTCTATCTTTCTATCAATGCAGAAAAATGAATTCAGATTCCAAGCACTTATTATAATTTAAAACCATGCAAAAAAATGCTAATATAAATCAGTTATTTTATTATATTCGGTAATATTGGTTCAAATTTGCATTGCTATAAATTTTAGTAATAGTCATGATAATTTTAATACCCGTTTTGATTTAATGACATTCTCCCTCCACAACTGCTAAATGTATGTGGTTTTATTTTTTCCACACTACAGGACATTTTCCTGTTATCATTTATAATTAGGGTTGTCCGCAGCAATGTGAAAAAAAAAATGCAATGATCTTCATTAAGCACCCAACTGAATTTGTGAACCTGACTACATTAAATGAATGCCCACAAAATCAGAATGAGTGCATTAATATTTTGAAATTTGAATTGTTATTAGTATTAAAAAACACTTGGTGTACATTTCTCATTTTCTATTCACAGTTTTCAAGTGGAGGTCAGATATGAGATCCTGCCTCTCTGCATAGTAAAAGGGGAAATTTGCCATCAGTTTATGATCTGATTAGTCCATCTACATATTTATTATGTGGGAGACAGTTTGCCTGAGAGTAGAGAAGTCAAAAGGTAAAAACAGTTTGTCACTTCCTGTCCTCTCTCTGCTCCCGGCAACACGGAGCTGGGGAGTGAGGAGAAAAGTGCAAACTCACCCCCAGGAGGAAAGAAAAACATCTTAGGCATCCAATGAAATCCAGTGTTTACTGTATCGACTTAACTTTCATTTTATTCTGTAGTGGTTCAACACAACCCAACATTATATTTCATTATTCTCCATGTGTCTAAGTGGTTTTATTACTCTTACATTATTTAAATTAACAGAAGATATGCTACATTAAAAGTCTTCATAGATATACTAGCTTTCACAAAAATAGGGACATTTCAACTGAAACAATACAACATATGGGTTAAATATTAATCTATTATAGACAGAGATAAGGGGGCCATCGCTGGATTGAGACCCATCTAAGGGAGATTTAAGAATGTGCTAATGTTGCTGGATTGTCTTTGCTAAACTCAAGCAACTTTTACAGCCTGGAACAGATGGAAATGTTATTTAAGTATACGGCTATAGCCCAGATATAAAATTAGTCCTAGAACACAGCTTTGTTTTTATTGTGTGATTCTTAAGTTATGTGAGCACAAAGGGCTTCACTGCAGTAAGTTTTAATACATTACATGAGGTATTCCACTTGCATTTTTAATAAATAGGATATTTCAATTCAATTAAATGAATGTTAAAAGTCTTAACACTAGTATTAAGAACTCGAAGTTACATAGGTAGTTTGGGGAAATATTCAGAGTGACGTGCAATTGTTTTTTGCTATAGTTGTAGTGTTTCCTTTCTTTAGGTATCTCATAGCTATGTATTCTGATGATCTGGATCAGCGTTGGAGAGCTCTTGTTTCCTAAAATACTCATTCCTATGTAACCTAGTGGATCTTCTGTGAATTCAGCCATGACTAATGAACTTTTATTTTTTAAATAATCACTTAAATGTACCTTGAAGAGTTAGCTGGTGACTACTTGGTTCTTAAGTTTCACAAGTTAAACCCTATTTTTTTTTTTTTTTTTTTGCGGTACGCGGGCCTCTCACTGTTGTGGCCTCTCCTGTTGCGGAGCACAGGCTCCGGACGCGCAGGCTCAGCGGCCATGGCTCACGGGCCCAGCCGCTCCGCAGCATGTGGGATCTTCCCGGACCGGGGCACAAACCCGTGTCCCCTGCATCGGCAGGCGGACTCTCAACCACTGCACCACCAGGGAAGCCCCTAAACCCTATTTTTAAAAAAAGAATATTCATTCAGGCCTTGAAGAAAAACATGGAATCTATGACAGTCTGTGGTTGCTTACAGGAATTAAATAACAAAATTAAGTCTTTTTGAACTTTCTTCACCTAAGAAAAAGACTTAGAGGGCTTTTAAGGTAGGTTTTTCAATGTTGGACGTTGTTGAGATTTAATTTTTCCTGCTTATATTTCAGAAGCATAATTACTGTGTCTACATTAACATTTCAGGCTTTTCTTCTTGGACCACATACTGTGCAATTATCAAGTCTGGGGCATTCTACAAGTGCCTCTCCATAGCACCACTGAAGTAAAACTCCAGCTCTGACAAATTTTCAGCTTGTTTATTAACACGTTTCATAATTATACACATATTTTTATATTCTGAGAATATAACCTATGTAGTACTCAGGCATACAGTAAATTATCCTCCAATATGAGGGTTTTCATATTATATTCATTCTGGACAAAATACATGGCAGTTTTTCATAGTGCATAAACAATATAATTCCAATTCTAGAAGTGCTGTTGCATTTCTATTGCACAAGTGTGTGTGTGTGTGTGTGTGTGTGTGTGTGTTCTGTTGATCTTGTTTCTGTGAAGGATCCCAATAGCTAGATAGTATAGTGAAGAAATGATGTAAAAACAGTGGAATTTATAAATCTGATGTAGATGGAATACAAGTTTAAAGCAAATTCTAGCATTATGTTCCATGGTGCCCATTAAGATATATAATTTTAACACAGATTGCTTCAATCCATGGCTTTGGAAAAAAATGACAGCTGTGGTCTAGAGCATTTAGATTTTCATACATTAAATATTTTGGAGAAAATGTTATTTTTCATTTTTAAGACATCTCCCACACTTCAAAGAAATAACCTCAAGTTTTGCCTCAATACATGAATCTAACATAAAGAGCTTCTGCAAGTGAGTTTGTTCATCTCAGCAAAATTCATACAGGGCAACAATGAGTATGTGAGATAGTGCAGTAGATCATTTAACACAACTCAATGTTTTGGACTAGCTTGAAATGCAAGAGGTAAAACTTTTATTGCCAAATCAGAATCCCAGTTAGGGTTTAAGGTCAGTAAAATACAAATACACATCATGATGTATATACTTACTATTAAATTTTTATTTAAAGCATTTCGAAGAAATACACTTTAAAAATAAAATAACCAAATGCATGCTGCTAAGTATATATATGGCTTTAGCTTGAGTGAAGACTGTGAAATAATATCAGAAGTGATATCAGAGTTTAAGATACTGGTTTAAAATATGATAATAAATTAATTAAACGAGTAATGATGGAATCTGCACCAAATCTCTTTCTGATCTGTCACCTACAAATTGGCACTTGCCATCTACCTCTACAAGGATCAAATTATGAGCCGCTGCAGCTGCTGACCTTCAACACCCCCTGAAAGGAGTTCAGGGTGGAGATCAGGAATGAGGCACTCTGTGCTCTGGGAAAAACTGGCAGAACAGGTCTTCAGATAGTTAGAAATTTTCAGGAGACCATTTTATGAGCCCAATTCTTGCATCTCCTCATAGCTAGAAAAGCACTAAAATCCTTCATGGTGACATCTGCTCCTCATGACTAGCCGTAACCTTCACGACACCAGCAGAAATTTTCTGCAAAAAAATATGTGCTTGATTGCATGTACTCTGCCTTCACCAAAATCACATATATACTGACCTTCCTCCCTACCTCTTCAGAGCAGTTCCTCAGAGCTATCTGAAATGCTATCTCCCAGGCTATAGTCCTCATTTTGCCCCAAATTTAACTCACAACTCTCACGTTGTGCTTTTTTTTTTCAGTCGACATCTTTGGTTTTTAATATATACATACAAGAGGAATCTAAATACTGTTTCCTACTTCTGTTTCCTGAAAATCATCAGAGTTTGTACTCATAATATGTGGTCCAGGATTGCAAAAACAGGGCAATAACTACAGATCCAGAGAGAAAAAGCACATGTTATTGTCAGCATCAGAAATCAATTCTGTGATTTTCATTGTAATGTCTTCTGCTTTCCCCCATTTTTATGAACTTGCCTTCATGAAAAACTAATTAATTAAACTTCTTTAATGTGTTTGGGCCTCATTTGCATGCTTTCTTTTTCTAAGAGCAGAAAATCTTACGAATCTTATTTTAAAACCTATCTTAAAAGGCAAATCTGGACTTCCCTGGTGGCACAGTGGTTAAGAATCCGCCTGCCAATGCAGGGGTCACGGGTTTGAGCCCTGGTTCGGGAAGAGCCCACATGCCTCGGAGCAACTAAGCCCATGCACCACAGCTACTGAGCCTGTGCTCTACATCCCGCGAACCAAAACTACTGAGCCTGCGTGCCACAACTACTGAAGCCCGCACGCCTAGAGCCCATGCTCCACAACAAGAGACACCACTGCAATGAGACGCCCACACACCGCAACGAAGAGTAGCTCCCGATCACTGGAACTAGAGAAAGCCCACGTGCAGCAACAAAGACCCAAGGCAGCCAAAAGTAAATAAAAATTTTTTTAAAAGGCAAATCTTACCAACGTCTTGAAAGTTAAATCTTACCAAGTATTTACTAACTCATATTAATCTGATAAAGTACTCTCTTTTTGAATACTATGTTTAATGGCATCATCAAATATCATCTAAAAACCTAGTAACAATTTTTATAAATTAAAACCACAAGTCTATATCCTCTAAGTTGGAAGCACAGAACTAATCTTAGATTTTTACCTAATATGATAAATTATCTTAAACATTGTACATATTAAAGAACCATATATATAACCATATATATAAATATAAATTGCCCTTTGACTTACTACAGAAATAATGCTACTGTGTATTTGATGAACCTCATAATGTCTATACATATTAACTTGTTAAATGTTAATGACACCTATCAAATAAGTAAAAAATTATATTGTACTAGGCAATTTGGGGTTATCTTTGTAAGATAGTTTTGTCTTATTAAACAATTTGAGATAACCTTCTCAGATATCTAAAATTTGGGGTGAGATGAGAACACAGAACTGCAGATATTCTAAAGTGATTGTTTTCCCAATGTAAGCACCATGCTGATCTTCTTCTATAGGTTTGTGTAAATATATGAGTTGAGACATCCAATTCTGACAATAAGGCAGTGCCCATATCCTAGAAAATGCTCTTTTCCGGAAATGTAGAAAAATGCTTACTAAAGTGCATAAAACACATTTAAAGGCACTGTTGAGCAAGTGAAAGGAATGAAGGCAAATCATTCTCAGAGGCCAACACGAAGCATGTCTCTAGAGATATAAACTATCACCTCAACCAAGACTGCCCTAGGGAGGAGGAAGACTTCTGTTAACTTAGAGAATCCTTTTGAACAGCTTTGTGGAGCCAACAACCAGGGTCTGGTGCCTGCAAAAGGGGAGGAAGCCGACAGGAAGCCTCACCCTAACCTCTGTTCCCACAGGGCTATGAAACTGTGAAGCAGAAGAGGGGGAAGTAACCCTTAGGAAACAGAGAGAAAGCAGGAAAGCTGACTCAACCCCATTCAGGATGGAGGGGGAAATGGTCCTTTAAATATTTATACCTCAAGTTTGGGTACATGTAGATTGAAGAACTGGATTCATCTCACTTCTCTAGTGTCTTTGAGACAGAGATTGAGAGAGAGAGAGAGAGAAGAGGGACAGCAAGAGTAACTACAACAAAACTCCTAAAGCTAAGTTATTTGTTTAAAAATGATTGACAATTATACTCCCGAGACCCCAGCAAAAGCAACATGCACACAATTGTTGAAAAAGAAAATATGCAATCAAGCATTTTAAGGATTCTGACAAATAGAATCGATAACATTATTATCTTGATGTTTTATCAATGTTTGATTTATGTAATTTGAATCAATAATATCAGATGAATATAAATTTTGGGTTGTATGTACTTTGCATGTTGTTAAGATGAAATAATATTCCGCTGATGGCATTATTCAACTAGGGTATGAAGGTGTACAGGATTTGTTTGAGCATTAAGATGCTTCTGAAAAAGCCATAAGTTACGGATGCCCTTTCTCCATGGGGGAACTTACAAGACAAAATACAGATTTTTGTTAAAAATGTAAGGTCCTGGGCCAGACAACAAAGATAAATTAAAAGAAAAGTTCAGCCATGAGTTCTTTTCTTAAAATGCTAAAAAAGGGTAATTGATTTTAAGCTAAAATGGTAGAAAAAAAGATTGACCTTTCCTGAAAATGACAGGAGAACAGGAAAGAAAAATGAGAAAGTAAAGATAAAGCCGATGGGGATATTACTTAAGCCTAATGCTTTCATAAGCAATGCAGAGATAAAGTTTGTAGAAGAAGCAGAGAGCAGAAGTATTGATTATCAATAGGCTCCTAGGATGTGAAGCTGTACTGTATTCAGAGCATCATCAAATCAGGAAATGTACTGCTTTGTCTGAAGTCTCAGTTCTTTTAAACACTATTTAGTCCCTCATTTGATTCATTTTCTGTATCTCAAGCTTCCCAAGTCACAAGTGTTGAAACTTTACAGGAACAATCTGACAGTCTTCTTCACCCAGTTCAAAACCTTTTAAGATTTAGACACTGTTTTAAAAATCAAGACCAAATTATCACTTTGTATTATGATAAAAGCTCACTGTCAAACACATTTTATATCTGGAGGATTTAGTCATTCTTCACTATTAATTTAAACAGATCCTTCCACTCTGTCACAGGCATAGCTGGAAAACCACAGGCTTTTCCTGAATTGGCAGGTCCATTTTGTGTTGGAAGGTTGTATTGTATATATCACTGGTCTTAAAACTGGGTAGGAAAATATCCTGATATTAGTGTAAACACACATACTTTTAAACAAATCAGCATTCAGACCTTGTCATCCACATAGACTCTTATAATGTCAATTTGAGTGTAACACTGTTTCTCCCAGAAGAAAACAGGTATATTACCATGGTGCTTTGCACCCAGATGTAAAAATATCCAGGGCACCAAAACATGGAACAATTCAACAAACGGATGTCAGTAAAATTTCTTTTAACAAAGATACAAAGCTCTCACATCTATTTTATTAAGAGTTGCTGCTATCGGGGTGCTTCAAGATGGTAAACGAGTGAGACGTGGAGATCACCTTCCTCCCCACAAATACATCAGAAATACATCTACAGTGGAACAACTCCTACAGAACACCTACTGAATGCTGGCAGAAGACCTCAGACCTCCCAAAAGGCAAAAAACTTCCCATGTACCTGGATAGGGCAAAAGAAAAAACAGAGACAAAAGAATAGGGACGGGACCTGCACCTCTGGAAGGGAGCTGTGAAGGAGGGAAAGTTTCCACACACTAGGAAGCCCCTTTCGTGGGCGGGGACAGGGGGTGGGCAGGGGGTGAACTTCGGAGCCGCGGAGGAGAGCACAGCAACAGGGATGCGGAGGGCAAAGCAGAGAGATTCCCGCACAGAGGATCGGTGCCGACCAGCACTCACTAGCCTGAGAGGCTTGTCTGCTCACCCGCCGGGGCGGGCGGGGGCTGGGAGCTGCGGCTCCGGCTTCAGAGGTCAGATCCCAGGGAGAGGACTGGGGCTGGCTGCGTGAACACAGCCTGAAGGGGGCTAGTGCACCATAGCTAGCCAGGAGGGAGTCCAGGAAAAGGTCTGGAACTGCCTAAGAGTCAAGAGACCATTGTTTCAGGGTGTACGAGGAGAGGGGATTCCTTTCCTTTCTGCCCACAGAAGGCAGAGCACTGCCTAAACGAGCTCCAGAGATGGACGTGACCACGGCTACCAGCGCAGACACAACAGACAGGCATGAAACGCTAAGTCTGCTACTGCAGCCACCAAGAAGCCTGCGCTCAAGCACAGGTCACTATCCACACCTTGCCCCTCCCACGCTGGGAGCCTGTGCAGCCTGCCACTGCCAGGGTCCTGTGATCCAGGGACAAATTCCCCAGGAGAACACATGGCGCACCCCAGGCTGTTGCAATGTCACGCCGGCCTCTGCCGCAGCAGGCTCGGCCCGCATTCCGTACCCCTCCATCCCCCTGGCTTGAGTGAGCCAGAGCCCCCTAATAAGCGGCTCCTTTAACCCGCTCCTGTCTGGTTGGAGAAAAGACACCCTCAGAGGACCTAGATGCACAGGTGGGGCCAAAACCAAAGCTGAACCCCAGGAGCTGTGTGAACAAAGAAGAGAAAGAGAAATTTCTCTGTACAGCTTCAGGAGCAGCGGATTAAATCCCCACAATGAATTTGACGTACCCTGCATCTCTGGAATACCTTAATAGACAATGAATCATCCCAAAATTGAGGCGGTGGAATTTGGAAGCAACTGTAGACTTGGGGTTTGCTGTCTGCGAGTGACTTGTTTCTGATTTTTATGTTTATCTTAGTATAGTTTTCAGCGCTTGATATCATTGGTGGATTTGTTTATTGGTTTGGTTGCTCTCTTCTACGTTTTATTACTTAAAAAATTTTTTTTATTTTAATACTTATTTTTTAAATTTTAATTATTTTTTAAAATTTTATTTATTTATATAGTTATCTTTACTTTTTTCTCCCTCTTCTTCTGAGCCATCTGGCTGACAGGCCTGGTATCAGGCTTGAGCCTCTGAGGTGGGAAAGCTGAGTTCAACACATTAGACCACCAGAGAACTCTACCCTATGTAATAATAATTGGCAAGAGCTCTTGCGGAGATTGCCATCTCAATGCTAAGACCCAGCTCCACTCAATAGCCAGCAAAGCTCCAGTGCTGGACACCCTAAGCCAAAAAACTAGCAAGACAGGAACACAACACAACCCATTAGCAGAGAGGCTGCCTGAAATCATAATAAGGTCACAGACACCCCAAAACACACCACTGGATGTTGCCCTGCCCACCACAAAGACAAGATCCAGACTAATCCAACAGAACACAGGCACCAGTACCCTCCACCAGGAAGCCTACACTAGCCCCTGAACTAACCTTGCCCACTGGGGGCAGACACCAAAAACAACGGGAACTACGAACCTGCAGCCTGTGAAAAACAAACCCCAAACATAGTAAGTTAAGCAAAATGGGAAGACAGAGTAATATGCAGCAGATGAAGCAGCAAAGTAAAAACCCACCAGACCAAACAAATGAAGAAGAAAAAGGCAGTCTACCTGAAAAAGAATTCAGAGTAATGAGAGTAAACATGATCCAAAGTCTTGGAAATAGAATGGAGAAAATACAAGAAAAGTTTAACAAGGACCGAGAAGAACTAAAGAGCAAACAAACAATGATGAACAACACAATAAATGAAATTAAAAATTCTCTAGAAGGGATCAATAGCAGAATAACTGAGGCAGAAGAATGGATAAGTTACCTGGAAGACAAATAGTGGAAATAACTACCGCAGAGCAGAATAAAGAAGAAAGGATGAAAATAATTGAGGACAGTCTCAGAGACCTCTGGGACAATGTTAAGCATACGGACATTCAAATTATAGGGGTCCCAGAAGAAGAACAGAAAAATAAAGGGTCTGAAAAAATATTTGAGGAGATTATAGTTGAAAATTTCCCTAACATGGGAAAGGAAATAGTCAGTCAAGTCCAGGAGGCACAGAGAGCCCCACACAGGATAAACACCAGGAGAAACACGCCAAGACACAAACTATCCAAAATTAAATACAGGGGCTTCCCTGGTGGCACAGTGGTTGAGAGTCCACCTGCCAATGCAGGGGACACGGGTTCGTGCCCTGGACCAGGAAAATCCCCCATGCCACGGAGCACCTGGGCCCATGAGCCACAGTTGCTGAGCCTGCACGTCCGGAGCCTGTGCTCCGCAATGGGAGACACCACAACAGTGAGAGGCCCGCGTACCAAAAAAAAAAAAAAAAAATTAAATACAAAGAATAAATATTAAAAGCAGCAAGGGAAGAGCAGCAAATAACATAAAAAGGAATCCCTATAAAGTTAACAGCTGATCGTTCAGCAGAAACTCTGCAATCCAGAAGGGAGTGGCAGGACATATTTAAAGTGATGAAAGGGAAAAACCTACAACCAAGATTACTCTACCCCACAAGGATCTCATTCAGATTCGATGGAAAAATTAAAACCTTTACAGACAAGCAAAAGCTAAGAGAATTCTGCACCACAAAACCAGCCTTACAACAAATGCTAAAAGAACTTCTCTAGGCAGGAAACACAGAGAAGGAAAAGACCTACAATAACAAACTCAAAACAATTAAGAAAATGGTAATAGGCACATACTATCAATAATTACCTTAAATGTAAATGGATTAAATGCTCCAACCAAAAGACATAGCCTGACTGAATGGATACAAAAACAAGACCCGTATATATGCTGTCTACAAGAGACCCATTTCAGGCCTAGGGACATATACAGACTGGAAGTGAGGGGATGGAAAAAGATATTCCATACAAATGGAAATCAAAGGAAAGCTGGACTAGCAATTCTCATATCAGACAAAATAGACTTTAAAACAAACGCTATTACAAGAGACAAAGAAGGACACTACATAATGATCAAGGGATCAATCCAAGAAGAAGATATAAAAACTGTAAAGCTTTATGCAACAAACATAGGAGCACCTCAATACATAAGGCAAATGCTAACAGCCATAAAAGGGGAAATCGACAGTAACACAATCATAGTAGGGGATTTTGACACCTCACTTTCACCAATGGACAGATCATCCAAAATGAAAACAAATAAGGAAACACAAGCTTTAAATGATACACTAAACAAGATGAACTTAGTTGATATTTATAGGACATTCCATCCCAAAACAGCAGAATACACTTTCTTCTCAAGTGCTAATGGAGCATTCTCAAGGATAGATCATATCTTGGGTCACATATGAAACCTTGGTAAATTTAAGAAAACTGAAATTGCATCAAGTATCTTTTCCGACCACAAAGCTATGAGCGTAGATATCAATTACAGAAAAAAAAACTGTTAAAAATACAAACACATGGGCGCAGTGGTTGAGAGTCCACCTGCCGATGCAGGGGACACGGGTTCATGCCCCGGTCCGGGAAGATCCCACATGCCGCAGAGTGGCTGGGCCCGTGAGCCATGGCCGCTGAGCCTGCGCGTCTGGAGCCTGTGCTCTGCAACAGGAGAGGCCACAGCGGTGAGAGGCCCGCGTACAGAAAAAAAAAAAAAAATACAAACACATGGAGGCCAAAAAATACGCTACTGAATAACCAAGAGATCACTGAAGAAATCAAAGAGGAAATAAAAAAATAGCTAGACACAAATGACAATGAAAACACGACAACCTAAAACCCATGGGATGCAGCAAAAGCAGTTCTAAGAGGAAAGTTTATAGCAATACAATTCTACCTCAAGAAACAAGAAAAATCTCAAATGAACAACCTAACCTTACACCTAAAGCAGTTAGAGAAAGAAAAACAAAACAACCACAAAGTTAGCAAAAGGAAAGAAATCATACAGATGAGATCAGAAATAAATGAAAAAGAATTGAAGCAAACAATAGCAAAGATCAATAAAACTAAAAGGTGGTTCTTTGAGAAGATAAACAAAAATGATAAACCACTAGCCAGACTCATCAAGAACAAAAGGGAGAAGGCTCAAATCAACAGACTTAGAAATGAAAAAGGAGAAGTAACAACTGACGCTACAGAAATACAAAGGATCATGAGAGATTACTGCAAGCAACTATATGCCAATAAAATGGGCAACCTGGAAGAAATGGACAAATTCTTAGAAAAGTAAAACCCCCCGAGACTGAACCAGGAAGAAATAGAAAATATGAACAGACCAATCACAAGCACTGAAATTAAAACTGTGATTACAAATCTTCCAACAGATAAAAGCCCAGGAATAGTGGGCTTCACAGGCAAATTCTATCAAACATTTAGAGAAGAGATAACACCTATCTTTCTCAAACTCTTCCAAATATAGCAGAGGGAGGAACACTCCCAAACTCATTCTACGAGGCCACCATTACCCTGATACTAAAAACAGACAAAGAGGTCACAAAAAAAGAAAACTACAGGCCAATATCACTGATGAACATAGATGCAAAAATCTTAATGGAACCCTAGCAAATAGAATCCAACAGCACATTAAAAGTAACATAAGAGGGGGGACCTTGAAGATGGCGGAAGAGTAAGACGCGGAGATCATCTTCCTCCCCACAGATACACCAGAAATACATCTACACGTGGAACAACTCCTACAGAACACGTACTGAAGGCTGGCAGAAGACCTCAGACCTCCCAAAAGGCAAGAAACTCCCCACGTACCTGGGTAGGGCAAAAGAAAAAAAGAAAAAACAGAGACAAAAGAATAGGGACGGCACCTGCACCAGTGGGAGGGAGCTGTGAAGGAGGAAAAGTTTCCACACACTAGGAAGCCCCTTCGCGGGCGGAGACTGCGGGAGGCGGAGGGGGGAGCTTCGGCACCGCGGAGTAGTGCACAGCGACGGGTGCGGAGGGCAAAGCGGTGAGATTCCCGCACAGAGGATCGGTGCCGACCGGCACTCACCAGCCCGAGAGGCTTGTCTGCTCACCCGCCGGGGCGGGCGGGGCTGCGAGCTGAGGCTCGGGTTTCGGTTTCGGACGGAGCGCAGGGAGAGGACTTGGGTTGGCGGCTTGAACATAGCCTGAAGGGGTTAGTGCACCACGGCTAGCCGGGAGGAAGTCCGGGGAAAAGTCTGCACCTGCCGAAGAGGCAAGAGACTTTTTCTTCCCTCTTTGTTTTCTGGTGCGCGAGGAGAGGGGTTTAAGAGCGCTGCTTAAAGGAACTCCAGAGACGGGCGCGAGCCGCGGCTAAAAGCGCGGACCCCAGAGACGGGCGCGAGCCGCGGCTAAAAGCACGGACCCCAGAGACGGGCGGGAGACGCTAAGGCTGCTGCTGCCGCCACCAAGGGGCCTGTGTGCGAGCACAGGTCACTATCCACACCCCTCTTCCGCGGAGCCTGTGCAGCCCGCCACTGCCAGGTTCCCGGGATCCAGAGACAACTTCCCCGGGAAAACGCACGGCGGGCCTCAGGCTGGTGCAAAGTCACGTCGGCCTCTGCCGCCGCAGGCCCGCCTCTCACGCAGTGCCCCTCCCTCCCCCCCGGCCTGAGTGGGCCAGAGCCCCCGAATCAGCGGCTCCTTTAACCCCATCCTGTCGGAGCAAAAAACAGACGCCCTCCAGCCACCTACACGCAGAGGCAGGGCCAAATCCAAAGCTGAGCCCCTGTGAGCTGTGAGAACAAAGAGAAAGGGAAATCTCTCCCAGCAGCCTCAGAAGCAGCGGATTAAAGCTCCACAATCAACTTGATATACCCTGCATCTGTGGAATACATGAATAGACAACCAATCATCCCAAATTAAGGAGGTGGACTTTAGGAGCAAGATCTATGATTTTTTTCCCTTTTCCTCTTTTTGTGAATGTGTATGTGTATACTTCTGTGTGAGATCTTGTCTGTATAGTCTTGCTTCCACCATTTGTCCTATGGTTCTATCTGTCCATGGTTTTTTTTAAATTTTTTTTCTTAATAATTAATTTTAATAACTTTATTATACTTTACCTTCTTTCTTTCTTTCTTTCTTTCTTTCCTTCCTTCCTTCCCTCCTTTAGACAACAAATCATCCCAAATTGAGGAGGTGGTCTCTGAGAGCAAGATTTATGATTTTTCCCCCTTTACCTCTTTTTTGTGAGGGTATATGTGTATGCTTCTGTGTAAGATTTTGTCTGTATAGCTTTGCTTCCAACATTTGTCCTAAGGTTCTATCCGTCCCTTTTTTTTTTTCTAAATATTTTTTAATTCAATAACTTTATTATACTTTATTTTATTTTTACTGTATCTTCTTTCTTTCGGTCTTTTTTCCTTCTTTCCCTCCCTCCTTCCTTCCTCCCTACCTCCCTCCTTTCTTTCCTTCTTGCCTTCTTTCCTTCTTTGCTTCTTTCTTTCTTTCTTTCTTTCTTCCTTCCTTCCTTCCTTCCCTCCTTTCCTTCTTTCTTCCTTCATACTTCTACTAATTCTCTCTGCTTCTTCTCCCTTTTATTCTGAGCTGTGTGGATGAAAGGCTCTTGGTGCTCCAGCCAGGAGTCAGGGCTCTGCCTCTGAGGTAGGAGAGCCAACTTCAGGACACTGGTCAACAAGAGACCTCCCAGCTCCACATAATATCAAACGGCAAAAATCTCCCAGAGACCTCCATCTTAACACCAGCACCCAGCTTCACACAACGACCAGGAAACCACAGTGCTGGACAACCTATGCCAAACAACTAGCAAAACAGGAACACAACCCTACCCATTAACAGAGAGGCTGCCTAAAATCATAATAAGGCCAAAGACACCCCAAAACACACCACCAGACGTGAACCTGCCCACTAGAGAGACAAGATCCAGCCTCATCCTCCACAACACAGGCACTAGTCCCCTCCACCAGGAAGCCTACACAACCCACTGAACCAACCTTAGCCACTGGAGACAGACATCAAAAACAGCAGGAACTACGAACCTGCAGCCTGCAAAAAGGAGACCCCAAACACAGTAAGATAAGCAAAATGAGAAGACAGAAAAACACACAGCAGATAAAGGAGCAAGATAAAAATGCACCAGACCTAACAAATGAAGAGGAAATAGGCAGTCTACCTGAAAAAGAATTCAGAATAATGATAGTAAGGATGATCCGAAATCTTGGAAATAGAATGGACAAAATGCAAGAAACAGTTAACAAGGACCTAGAAGAAATAAAGATGAAACAAGCAACAATGAACAACACAATAAATGAAATTAAAAGTACACTAGATGGGATCAATAGCAGAATAACTGAGGCAGAAGAACGGATAAGTGACCTGGAAGATAAAATAGTGGAAATAACTACTGCAGAGCAGAATAAAGAAAAAAGAATGCAAAGAACTGAGGACAGTCTCAGAGACCTCTGGGACAACATTAAATGCACGAACATTCGAATTATAGGGGTTCCAGAAGAAGAAGAGAAAAAGAAAGGGACTGAGAAAATATTTGAAGAGATTATAGTTGAAAACTTCCCTAATATGGGAAAGGAAATAGTTAATCAAGTCCAGGAAGCACAGAGAGTCCCATACAGGATAAATACAAGGAGAAATACGCCAAGACACATATTAATCAAACTCTCAAAAATTAAATACAAAGAAAGCATATTAAAAGCAGCAAGGGAAAAACAACAAATGACACACAAGGGAATCCCCATAAGGTTAACAGCTGATCTCTCAGCAGAAACCCTACAAGCCAGAAGGGAGTGGCAGGACATACCGAAAGTGATGAAGGAGAAAAACCTGCAGCCAAGACTACTCTACCCAGCAAGGATCTCATTGAGATTTGATGGAGAAATTAAAACCTTTACAGACAAGCAAAAGCAGAGAGAGTTCCGGACCACCAAACCAGCTTTACAACAAATGCTAAAGGAACTTCTCTAGACAAGAAACACAAGAGAAGGAAAAGACCTATAATAACAAACCCAAAACAATTTAGAAAATGGGAATAGGAACATACATATCGATAATTACCTTAAATGTAAATGGACTAAATGCTCCCACCAAAAGACACAGATTGGCTGAATGGATACAAAAACAAGGCCCATATATATGCTGTCTACAAGAGACCCACTTCAGACCTAGAGACACATACAGACTGAAAGTAAGGGGATGGAAAAATATATTCCATGCAAATGGAAACCAAAAGAAAGCTGGAGTAGCAATTCTCATATCAGACAAAATAGACTTTAAAATAAGGACTATTAAAAGAGACAAAGAAGGATACTACATAATGATCAAGGGATCGATCCAAGAAGAAGATATAACAATTGTAAATATTTATGCACCCAACATAGGAGCACCTCAATACATAAGGCAAATACTAACAGCCATAAAAGGGGAAATCGACAGTAACACATTCATAGTAGGGGACTTTAACACCCCACGTTCACCCATGGACAGATCATCCAAAATGAAAATAAATAAGGAAACACAAACTTTAAATGATACATTAAACAAGATGGACTTAATTGATATTTATAGGACACTCCATCCAACAACAACAGAATACACATTTTTCTCAAGTGCTCATGGAACATTCTCCAGTATAGATCATATCTTGGGTCACAAATCAAGCCTTGGTAAATTTAAGAAAATTGAAATTGTATCAAGTATCTTTTCTGACCACAACGCCATGAGACTAGATATCAATTACAGGAAAAGATCTGTAAAAAATACGAACACATGGAGGCTAAACAATACACTACTTAATAATGAAGTGATCACTGAAGAAATCAAAGAGGAAATAAAAAAATACCTAGAAACAAATGACAATGAAAACACGACGACCCAAAACCTATGGGATGCAGCAAAAGCAGTTCTAAGGGGGAAGTTTATAGCAATACAAGCCCACCTTAAGAAGCAGGAAACATCTCGAATAAACAACCTAACCTTGCACCTCAAGCAATTAGAGAAAGAAGAACAAAAAATCCCCAAAGCTAGCAGAAGGAAAGAAATCATAAAAATCAGATCAGAAATAAATGAAAAAGAAATGAAGGAAACAATAGCAAAGATCAATAAAACTAAAAGCTGGTTATTTGAGAAGATAAACAAAATAGATAAACCACTAGCCAGACTCATCAAGAAAAAAAGGGAGAAGACTCAAATCAATAGAATTAGAAATGAAAAAGGAGAAGTAACAACTGACACTGCAGAAATAAAAAAGATCATGAGAGATTACTACAAGCAACTCTATGCCAATAAAATGGACAATCTGGAACAAATGGACAAATTCTTAGAAATGCACAACATGCCAAGACTGAATCAGGAAGAAATAGAAAATATGAACAGACCAATCACAAGCACTGAAATTGAAACTGTGATTAAAAATCTTCCAACAAACAAAAGCCCGGGACCAGATGGCTTCACAGGCGAATTCTATCAAACATTTAGAGAAGAGCTAACACCTATCCTTCTCAAACTCTTCCAAAATATAGCAGAGGGAGGAACACTCCCAAATTCCTTCTACGAGGCCACCATCACCTTGATACCAAAACCAGACAAGGATGTCACAAAGAAAGAAAACTACAGGCCAATATCACTGATGAACATAGATGCAAAAATCCTCAACAAAATACTAGCAAACAGAATCCAACAGCACATTAAAAGGTTCATACACCATGATCAAGTGGGGTTTATTCCAGAAATGCAAGGATTCTTCAATATACGCAAATCTATCAATGTGATAAACCATATTAACAAATTGAAGGAGAAAAACCATATGATCATCTCAATAGATGCAGAGAAAGCTTTTGACAAAATTCAACACCCATTTATGATAAAAACCCTGCAGAAAGTAGGCATAGAGGGAACGTTCCTCAACATAATAAAGGCCATATATGACAAGCCCACAGCAAACATCATTCTCAATGGTGAAAAACTGAAAGCATTTCCACTAAGATCAGGAACAAGACAAGGTTGTCCACTCTCACCACTCTTATTCAACATAGTTTTGGAAGTTTTAGCCACAGCAATCAGAGAAGAAAAGGAAATAAAAGGAATCCAAATCGTAAAAGAAGAAGTAAAGCTGTCACTGTTTGCAGATGACATGATACTATACATAGAGAATCCTAAAGATGCTACCAGAAAACTACTAGAGCTAATCAATGAATTTGGTAAAGTAGCAGGATACAAAATTAATGCACAGAAATCTCTTGCATTCCTATACACTAATGATGAAAAATCTGAAAGTGAAATCAAGAAAACACTCCCATTTACCATTGCAACAAAAAGAATAAAATATCTAGGAATAAACCTACCTAAGGAGACAAAAGACCTGTATGCAGAAAATTATAAGACACTGATGAAAGAAATTAAAGATGATACAAATAGATGGAGAGATATACCATGTTCTTGGATTGGAAGAATCAACATTTTGAAAATGACTCTACTACCCAAAGCAATCTATAGATTCAATGCAATCCCTATCAAACTACCACTGGCATTTTTCACAGAACTAGAACAAAAAATTTCGCAATTTGTATGGAAACGCAAAAGACCCCGAATAGCCAAAGCAATCTTGAGAATGAAAAACGGAGCTGGAGGAATCAGGCTTCCTGACTTCAGACTATACTACAAAGCTGCAGTAATCAAGACACTATGGTACTGGCACAGAAACAGAAATATAGATCAATGAAACAGGATAGAAAGCCCGGAGATAAACCCACACAAATATGGTCACCTTATCTTTGATAAAGGTGGCAGGAATGTACAGTGGAGAAAGGACAGTCTCTTCAATAAGTGGTGTTGGGAAACCTGGTCAGGTACATGTAAAAGTATGAGATTAGATCACTCCCTAACACCATACACAAAAATAAGCTCAAAATGGATTAAATATCTTGAGGTAAGGCCAGAAACTATCAAACTGTTAGAGGAAAACATAGGCAGAACATTCTATGACATAAATCACAGCAAAATCCTTTTGACCCACCTCTTAGAGAAATGGAAATAAAAACAAAAACAAACAAATGGGACCTAATGAAACTTAAAAGCTTTTGCACAGTAAAGGAAACCATAAACAAGACGAAAAGACAACCCTCAGAATGGGAGAAAATATTTTCAAATGAAGCAACTGACAAAGGATTAATCTCCAAAATTTATAAGCAGCCCATGCAGCTCAATAACAAAAAAACAAACAACCCAATCCAAAAATGGGCAGAAGACCTAAACAGACATTTCTCCAAAGAAGATATACAGACTGCCAACAAACACGTGAAAGAATGCTCAATATCATTAATCATTAGAGAAATGCAAATCAAAACTACAATGAGATATCATCTCACACCAGTCAGAATGGCCATCATCAAAAAATCTACAAACAATAAATGCTGGAGGGGGTGTGGAGAAAAGGGAACACTCTTGCACTGCTGGTGGGAATGTGAATTGGTTCAGCCACTATGGAGAACAGTATGGAGGTTCCTTTAAAAACTATAAATAGAACTACCATATGACCCAGCAATCCCACTACTGGGCATATACCCTGAAAAATCCAAAATTCAAAAAGAGTCATGTACCAAAATGTTCATTGCAGCTCTATTTACAATAGCCCGGAGATGGAAAGAACCTAAGTGCCCATCATCGGATGAATGGATAAAGAAGATGTGGCACATATATACAATGGAATATTACTCAGCCATAGAAAGAAACGAAATTGAGCTATTTGTAATGAGGTGGATAGACCTAGAGTCTGTCATACAGAGTGAAGTAAGTCAGAAAGAAAAAGACAAATACCGTATGCTAACACATATATATGGAATTTAAGAAAAAAAAATGTCATGAAGAACCTAGGGGTAAGAAAGGAATAAAGACGCAGACCTACTGGAGAATGAACTTGAGGTTATGGGGAGGGGGAAGGGTGAGCTGTGACAGGGCAAGAGAGAGTCATGGACATATACACACTAACAAACGTAGTAAGGTAGATAGCTATTGGGAAGCAGCCGCATGGCACAGGGATATTGGCTCGGTGCTTTGTGACAGACTGGAGGGGTGGAATAGGGAGGGTGGGAGGGAGGGAGACGCAAGAGGGAAGACATATGGGAACATATGTATATGTATAACTGATTCACTTTGTTATAAAGCAGAAACTAACACACCATTGTAAAGCAATTATACCCAAATAAAGATGTTAAAAAAAAAAAAAGTAACATACACCATGATCAAGTGGGGTTTATCCCAGGAAAGCAAGGATTATTCAATATATGCAAATCAATCAATGTAATACACCATATTAACAAACTGAAGGATAAGAACCATATGATCATCTCAATAGATGCAGAAAAAGCTTTTCAGAAACTACAGCACCCATGTATGATAAAAACTCTCCAGAAAGTAGGCATAGAGAGAACTTATCTCAACATAATAAAGACCATATATGACAAACCCACCACCCAGAATCATTCTCAATGGTGAAAAACTGAAAGCATTTCCTCTAAGATCAGGAACAAGACAAGGTTGCCCACTCTCACCACTATTATTCAACGTAGTTTTGGAAGTTTTAGCCACAGCAATCAGAGAAGAAAAAGAAATAAAAGGAATACAAATCAGAAAAGAAGAAGTAAAGCTGTCACTGTTTGCAGATGACATGATACTATACATAGAGAATCCTAAAGATGCTACCAGAAAACTACTAGATCTAATTAATGAATTTGGTAAAGTAGCAGGATACAAAGTTAATACACAGAAATCTCTTGCCTTCCTATACACTAATGATGAAAAATCTGAAAGAGAAATTAAGGAAACACTCCCATTTACCATTGCCAGAAAAAGAATAAAATACCCAGGAATAAACCTACCTAAGGAGACAAAAGACCTGTATGCAGAAAACGGTAAGACACTGATGAAAGAAATTAAAGATGATACAAACAGATGGAGAGATATACCATGTTCTTGGATTGGAAGAATCAACTTTGTGAAAATGACTATACTACCCAAAACAATCTACAGCTTCAATGCAATCCCTATCAAACTACCACTGGCATTTTGCACAGAACTAGAACAAAAAACTTCACAATTTGTATGGAAACACAAAAGACCCCGAATAGCCAAAGCAATCTTGAGAAAGAAAAACGGAGCTGAAGGAATCAGGCTCCCAGTCTTCAAACTATACTACAAAGCTACAGTAATCAAGACAGTATGGTACTGGCACAAAAACAGAAATATAGATCAGTAGTACAGGATAGAAAGCCCAGAGATAAACCCATGCACATATGGTCTCCTAATTTATGACAAAGGAGGCAAGAACGTACAATGGAGAAAAGACAGCCTCTTCAATAAGTGGTGCTGGGAAAACTGGACAGCTACATGTAAAAGAATGAAATTAGAACATTTCTAATGCCATACACAAAAATAAACTCAAAATGGACTAAAGACCTAAATGTAAGGCCAGGCACTATTAAACTCTTAGAGGAAAAAATAGGCAGGACACTCTATGACGTAAATCACAGCAAGATCCTTTTCGACCCACCTCCTAGAGAAATGGAATTAAAAACAAAAAAATACAAATGGGACCTAATGAAACTTAAAAGCTTTTGCACAGCAAAGGAAACCATAAACAAGACCAAAAGACAACCCTCGGAATGGGAGAACATATTTGCAAATGAAGCAACTGACAAAGGATTAATCTCCAAAATTTACGAGCAGCTCATGCAGCTCAATATCAATAAAAGAAGCAACCCAACCCAAGAATGGGCAGAAGATATAAATAGACATTTCTCCAAAGAAGATATACAGATTGCCAACAAACACATAAAAGGATGCTCAACATCATTAATCATTAGAGAAATGCAAATCAAAACTACAATGAGATATCACCTCACACAGGTTAGAATGGCCATCACAAAAAAATCTATAAACAAAAAATGCTGGAGAGGGTACGGAGAAAAGGGAACCCTCTTGCACTGTTCGTGGGTATATAAATTGATACAGCCACTATGGAGAACAGTATGGAGGTTCCTTAAAAAACTGAAAATAGAATTACCATATGACCCAGCAATCCCCCTACTGGACATATACCCTGAAACAACCATAATTCTAAAAGAGACATGTACCACAATGTTTACTGTGGCACTATTTACAATAGCCAAGATATGGAAGCAACCTAAGCATCCATCGACAGATGAATGGAAATATGGCACATATATACAATGCAATATTACTCAGCCATAAAGAGAAATGTAATTGAGTTATTTGTAGTGAGGTGAATAGACCTAGAGTCTGTCATAAAGAGTGAAGTAAGTCAGAAAGAGAAAAACGGATACCGTATGCTAACACATGTATATGGAATGTAAAAAAAAAAAAAAAAGGAAAAAACAGTTCTGAAGAACCTAGGGGCAGGACAGGAATAAAGACACAGACGTAGAGAATGATATTGCACTTGAGTACATGGGGATGGGGAAGGGTAAGAATGGATGAAGTGAGAGAGTTGCATTGACATATATACATTACCAAATATAAAATAGATAGCTAGTGGAAAGCAGCCACATAGCACAGGGAGATCAGCTTGGTGCTTTGTGACCACGTACAGGTCTGGGATAAGGAGGGTGTGAGGGAGATGCAAGAGGGAGGGGATATGGGGATATATGTATACTTATTACTGATTCACTTTGTTATACAGCAGAAATTAACTCAACATTGTAAAGCAGTTATACTCCAACAAAGAAATAAAAAGAAAAAAAGAAGAAAAAAAGTGTAAAAAAAAAAGAATTGCTGTTATAATTCTTTTTTCATTTTTAGTAACTACCAATACTTATAATATGTTCAAATGGTTTTGACTAATTATGTAACATCCATAATTGTAATGACAATCCATTGAAAAATAAATTTTAAACACAAAACATTCTAGAACTAAATATATAAAACCTGAAATTAAGATCTCAGTGGAATAAGTAGATATAAGAAAGTTCGCAAATTGGAGAGGGGTCAGAAGGAAATAATGGATGGGAAATATATAGGAAAGGACAAAAAACATAGGGGATATGAGATGAAGAAATTTAAGATATGTTATTGAAACTTAATGATAAGAGAGAGATAATGAGGAAGAATCAATATCTGAGAAATTTCTAAAATTGATAAAAGACATCATGCTACAGATAACAGACACATTATGAACCTCAAGCATGATTAATGAAAGAAAACACAGCAATCAAAAATCAGAATCCAGAAGACAGAAGATTAGAGACAAAAAACATATTTAATACTATTTTTAAAACTTTAGTCCTTTTTCACCATCTCTAGCCTTGGATCTCTGTATACTTATGTGTATAAGAGCTAATGTGACTCAGAGAAAGCACAATCTGGAGAATGTCTGAAATCCACAGCCCTAGCTGTACAGTCCAAAGATTAGGGAATGATCTATCAACATGGCTGTGTTCTGGTGAGGGCCCACTTCCTAGTTCATAGCGGTCACCGTCTTGTTGTGTCCTAACATGGTGGAAGGGGGAAGGGACCTCTCTTGAGCTTCTTTTACAAAGGCACTAATTCCATTCATGAAGTCTTTGCTCTTATGAAGTAAATATATCCCAAAGGCCCCCATCTCCTAATACATCTACTTTGAGGGTTAGGGTTTCAACATAATACTTTAAGGAGGACAAAAAAATTCAGACCATACCAAAAAGTAACTTTTAAACATAGTTTTGGACTCATAATTTTTGTACTACTTATTGCTTTTCTGGATTTGTTAAAACTGAGTAATTACTGGCATTAAGGTTACCATTAATGACATATTTTTAGACTTTTTTTTTAATTTGAGAGCTATCAAACTGAATGAGTTTAAGTAAGAAAAAGGTTAAATTGCAAATAAATGTAGGTTCATTTTATATATAATATTCACATATTAAGCTCATTGACATTTTCCCACAGATTTCAGTGGGCATCAAATATCCCAGCACTCTTAATCAAGGTTCAATTGTACTTGGGAAATGTACGCTGCTGAGACTGGTTGTTTTACCCAAAGAAGACTTAATAGTTTAAACTAAAGAGTATCATGAGAGTTAAGGTCATGAGCAGGAAACCCAGAGGCTAAGCAGAAAGCAGAAACTTAAGCAGTATTTTTCACAGTTCTGTGGTGCTGGGGAAGTAAACATATGGTCCAATTCTACCAAAGAGAAGGGGCCCAGGTGGAAAAACTAAATAGACTTTGAAATAAATGATGTAAGTTTGATTATACATTCTGATGGGAAAACAACCAAATAAATAATAAATTAATTAATAAATTTTGATCTATACTTAAACCAAACAAAAAATCCAAGCAGATTTTAGACCTAAATGCAAAAGCTAAAGCAATAAATCTTCTAGAACAAGACATACACTATCCTTATAACCTGGGGTGGGGTAAGATTCATTTAAAAAGAGCACAAAAGCATAAATAAAAGATAAAGGAACGTATTAATAAATTATACTTTCTTACATACAGAATGTATAGAGACCTCCTACAAATATGTAAGAAAAAGACAGATGATACAACAAGAAATAAGCCAAAAAATTGAACATGACCTTCACCAAATAAAAAATCCAAATGGCCAATGAAAATACAAAAGGTGCTCAGAATCATTAGGTATTAGGAAAATGCAAACTCATCCTCAAATGAAATATGACTGCACAACTACTAGAATGACGAAAATTGAAAAAAAAAAACAACTAACAAATAAGGAGAAATCTGAACTCTCATAAACTCCTGCTGGTAGTAAATATTGGTACTGCCATGTTGTAAATATGTTGGCAGCATTTTGTGCATTTCCTAATATAAATGTCATGTCTTGATAATGAATATACTTTGAGAAAAGGAAAAGAAATCATTTTCCAATTTTAAAGCCATCTTGCCACAACCAACCACTTCTTAAATCACTGGGAACTTTTTTTCCCTCTAAATGACACTTGTTTCCAGAATTTTGAAGTTGGAATTAACTATGTGATATTCCTCCTCCAATTTTGTTTCACCTTTCTGAGATTTTTTTTTTTTTCTGATTCTTATCTCAGATATCTAGTAAGTGTGCCCCTCTGAACAAAATTAGCCTCTGGACATTCTTAATCTTTGAATTCTATCTCATTACTTTACATTATGTATCAAGTCTTATTATGCTCTGGACTTTTCTACATTGTCTACATCTAGTCAAGGACAGTCTTCTCTCTTTTGTCATGGTGAGGGGACTCTGGAGTCTTCTATTTAGACTTCCCCAAAGTGATAACATGGGATATTAGGAGGAATATCAACAGACTGGGATATAGGGGTATGAAGTTGCTCTGATACAAATAACACGATACAGCCCAAAAGTGAAATGTAACTGGTCTAATTAAGATGATCAGGCAAAACTGTTTCCTGTCTGTAAACAAATCATAAAGCGTGTTAACCCAAAGATTTCTGGAAGGTTCTATACAATTGTATACAATCTGAGAGAAGCTGACTGCAATTATAATTTAAGAAATTAATTCATATTAGCTGTCCTTAACATCAAATACTCTATTACTATTGCTAATGCTAAAAATGATGGGTGATCAGCAGGCTGAAATGTGTGTGTTAACATTTGAAGCTTCAGAGACAGCCAGCTTAAGGTCTTCTTTGTCCAAGTGGAAAGAAGTATTCCAAGGGAAAAAACTTACTTTTTCTCTCTGCTTTGAGTATGTTCATGTTCAAGGAAGGCAGACTCTCTTTCAATGTCATTATTATCATAATAATTAGTTTATGTATGTGTAGGAAGGTTTTTCTATTAGAGAGAAAGAGAGAATCTATTGTGTCATGGTAGAAATGGAGGGCCATTATCATAAAGGACAGAAATTTTATGGAGAATAACTTGCTTAGGTTTAGAGAAGTTCTTCTAAACAAAATCCAAACTCTTATGATGCTTTGATTCCACCCTTCCACATTATTCTGGTCTCAGTATGCTGGTCTCTAATCTAAAGAATGACTTAGAATCTTCACCTTAAAATTTCAAAAGTTTGGGAAACTCTAAAGTTGTAAAACAATTTTTGATGTAGCCTCAGACCCATATATAGCCCTGGTTATCTATTTATAATTGTAACACACTTCACTGAGTCTGAAAGCTCCCTGTGTAAAAAAACACGTTTTCCAAATTACTACTTAGTACTTTAGGAATAAACTGAGAAGTAGTAAAATGAGCTGACAGAATACTCAAGAATTGTTAAGAGATATGCCATGAAAAAGTAGCCTAGTCTTCACGCTCCTCTTAAGCAGACCTGGGTATTTGACTAGAATGACCTAGTAATATTTCTGAATTTGTCTGTTAACAAACAGATTTTCCAAAAGCAAAATCAACAGGCAATAGCTAAGATTTTCAAGGACATGAATCACCATTCAACAAAATTTTAAAAAAACCCAAAACCTTGTCAAAATGAATCTAGGTAAAAAGGAATCTATGCTTGCTCAATCTAGTAAATAAACCTGGGCCAGACAGATTGACCAAACTAAACCAAAAAAACAAGAACAAAAGGATTTATCTGCAATGAAAGAAAATGAATAAATAGAGACGG
Source organism: Monodon monoceros (assembly GCF_005190385.1). Taxonomy (NCBI): domain Eukaryota; kingdom Metazoa; phylum Chordata; class Mammalia; order Artiodactyla; family Monodontidae; genus Monodon; species Monodon monoceros. Next base: position 20,037,843 of record NW_021703768.1, on the reverse strand, counting down.
GTAAAGTTCCTTGGTCTTACAATGAACTTTTCTACATCTAACCAGAAGGACATGGTATATTTCTGGAACAGAGACTAGTACATGATGCTTACCCTTCCCTTCCAAAGGAGAAATGTGATAGTCATTTCTGCATCATGGTAAAGTCCATATGCCTTCCCCAGCGTCTTTTCTCTTTCTGTTGCAACAGTGGAGGATGTATTTAGTTAGCCGTATTTTCAATTTCCAAGAATTATTTTTCAGCCTCTCATTGCTGCTTTTAATTGTGGGTTTTTTTAAAATTTTCTTCGATGGATACAATATGGTCCCAAATCCCTCTGCAGCTACTAATTAGAATTAAGTCTCTTCTATTTCTTGAATTATCTTTGCATCCTATATTTGTCCTCTCATATGAATTATTAAAATTATTTTCTTGCAAGTCTCTTTACTTTCACTCCATCCCTATAGTCTGTTGTTCATAAAGCAACTAAAGTGAACTTTGAAAGAATACAACATAGATGATGATGCTTTCTAGTCCAAGTCATGTAATGATTCCTCCATTATATGTCAACTAAAATACAAATCCTTCACCTTGGCCTACAAGTCCCTTCTTTGTTACTGCTGGCCGCAGAACCACCAACATCACTACCACTCTCCGTCTCCACCATTTTAAACCTTCTTGCTCCCTTTCTCTTTTTCCAACAATTAAGCTCATTCTTCCCCTGGCTTTTGCACTTATTGCTTCTTCTGTGTAGAATACTCTTGCCCTCATATCTTCATCTGTCCCACCTCCTCCAAACTTCCACTCAAATCTCCCCTCACTGTAGAACGTTTTAATATTGACTCTACATAAAGTGTTTGCCAACACATTTTCCCCCATCCCATTTTGCTTCAGCAAAACTGATATTACTGTTATGGACTGAATTGTGTTCCCCCAAAATTCTTAAGTTGAAGGCCTAACCTCCAATGGGACTAAATTTGGAAAAAGAGCCTTTAAGAAGGTTATTAAGTTTAAATATGGTTGTAAGGGTGGGTCCCTAATCCAATGGGACTGAAATAAGAGAAAGAGACGCTAGGATTTTGCACACAGAGAAAAGGCCATGTGAGGATACAATGAGAAGGCAGCCATCCAGGAGTCAGGAAGAGAGCCCTCACCAGGAAGCAATGATGCCAACACCTTGATCTTGATACTCCAACCTCCAGAACTGTGAGATAATTAATTTCTGTTGTTTAAACTCTTTGGGATTCTCTTATGGCAGTCCTAGCCTTCTAAGGCAAGTATACTATATTTTTGTTTACAGGCATTTCTTGCTTTTAAAATAAAGCATAATATTCAATATAGAGAAGATTTTCCTCTTTTATTCACCATTTTATAGCCAAGGTATGTCATTCATTAATGATAGATGAACAAATGAATACATGAAATACATAAAAGTTTTGAACATTTTCTATAATTCTGTAATTTTCTAGGCTTCTTCAAGTTACAGTATTTTATTTTCCTTTGTATATCTTTTGTCTGATCTGTTCTGGTAGGCATTAGGTGAGCTCTTACAATTTCAAATCAAGGCTTGTGTCTTACCTCTGGGAAATTTGCTTTTATCATTTTGTTGATAAATTTCTCCTTTCCATTTCCTCTGTTCTCCCTTTCTGAAATTCCTTTTATATAAATGTTAAACCTCCTAAATTAATGATTCAGGTTTCTCAATGTTTCCTTCTTATTACTAAACTCTATTTCTTTTTTTGTTCTACAGTTGGGAGACTTCCTCAATTTTTTTCTTCTAGCCCTTCTATTAAATATTTTATTTAAGCAATCATATTTTCAATACCTAAGAACTTGTTCATAGTCTCTCCTTTCTCCTTTTCATAACAGCTTATTCCATTTTTATATATCCAATATCTTCATGAATCTTTCTGAGGCTACTAATTTGAATTCTTTTAAATTATTTTATATTTCCTGATTTTTCTCTGCATTGTGAAAGCTATTCTGCATGTGTCATTTGAGTTGTTTTATTTTTAACTTTGTACTTCTATGTCCCTTAAATATCTGGTAATTCTCCCTTGTCCATTCATATTTATTAGTCAAAACTTAAAAAGTTTAACATGGGCAACTATGTAAATTTCTTCAGCAGTTGTGTTGACACACTTATGCAGCAGGTCTCTGCCCAGCCTGGGAGTGTGACAAAGGTTTCTATGTTTGCAAGCATGGTGAGGTGATTAGCAAGTTTTATTTGTGATATAGGGACAGGCCAAAAAGGCTGGCATCTCAGCTCAAATATTTTCTTCTTCTATTTCTGTATGTCTTAAAAACACCTCCTGCAAATGTTCTGGACTGTGGCTTCTTTGACTGGCTCTACTTCAAATATCAATCACTTCAACTCTTCCTCTTTCCAACATGCATCAAAATACCTGGTATGATAATACATCTTCATCTCACTATCATGTACTGAAATGATTGGAAATATTCATATGTAATGAAATTTGGGTGAATGAGGGAGTTATGCTCCATCTGCCCTATTAATTCCTATTTTTGTATATTTAACTTAACTTCACAAAAAATTGAAGCCCATTTTGGTGGCAATATGGTGTTCTCTTTTGAAAAATTGCTAATTCCTGAGCTGAAACTCATGTAAAAACCTATCTTCAATAAAATAATGCATGATGACTTTCTCTCTGGCTCTACCTGTCCTAACTGAGCAACTTTACTAAAATAAAAATTAAAAAAACAAACGAACACGAGCGCTATTTGTTTTTGGGAGCCTTGACACTAATCTTTATTCCTTTAGGAAATAAAAGGCCATCAGTAAAGGGGCAGAAATTCGGGAAGGGAGAAGAATAAACATCACTCATGTTAAATGATTAGTTGTTCATTTTCCTGTTTCTTTCTTTAGCCTAGATACTATTTGAGAGCATAGTTCAAACATTTTTAAACTAACAACACATTCCTGGGTGACAGACAAACTAGGGTCCTTACACTTCTTTGCTATTTGTGGGTGAATCAAACTGGGTAAATGTTAGAGTCCTCTTGTGAAACAGAGAAATAATAATATTATCTAGTTCAAAAGAGTTGCTTGAATATAAAATGAAGTGCTGGTTGCAAAGTGCTTTACCTAGTGCCTAGGACAAATATATGATGAATTAATATTATCTATTGCTTTTGCATGTCATTGGCTAGAACACTGTGCTAGAAACAGAGTAGTCATTTAATAAACACCTATTGAACAGGGAAAACAAAACCCAGCACCCTACTGTTACATTCTTTGTATCTAATTAGGCAGTGGCTCAAAATCACTGATGAGTGAAGCATAGAAATGTAATGCCATGTTAAATGGATGGCAATGCCAATATGGTAGTTGTACTAAACAATTAAACCCTTAAGCAGTAACAAGCTCTGTAAATCGTTGAAAACTGTGGGATCACATTGACTTCCAATTCTACACAGCCAACATCCAGAATGTTTTTATTTTCTCTTCCTTCTGAGATTTTATTTAAATTTTAAAATATTAAAAGGATTAACAGGACAAGGATGAAAGATTTTGAGGGTAGACAAAAGATAATAACACATGTCTGAAAGATAAGTTGAGGGTAAAAGATGCTGACCACGAAGGCAGAGTAAATGAGTTCAGAGTCCAGAATAAATTAGACCAAGAGGAGGAAACTGATTTGCCAATTAGAACTATAGGGAAAAGGTGAGCATAATGTGATTAAGTAATGAGGACTGGAAGTAAAAGGGAGGCTAGAAATAAGGCATTGCTAAATCCTATCTATGCGAAAATTACACCAACTCTATCCCTAAACACGTATGTAGAGCTTGATTTTATAACTGGAAAAAATACCTAAGCATTATTCTCACCAGAATGAGATATGGATTACGGTAGCCCTAGGTAAACTCTATCCATAAGTTTCTCCTGCCACAAACCCTATAGTGCAATGTGCTAAATGTGCTAAATGGCAGTATCAATATCCAACAATGAGTTTCTAATTATTTTATTTCCCTACTTGAGAGTGACAACTATTGGGAAAATAAATATACATATAAAATAGCAAAAAAAAATCATCTACTTCGGAAAATTTAAGCAAGTCTCCCATTTTAAAAATGTATGGGCAATTTAAGATCACAGTACATTGGGGAAAGAAAACAGATAATTTAGTGTAAAATATCAAGAAATATTTAAGAGGATAATTCAAAAAGTAAATCATAATAATGTTCTTAAAATAGATTATAGTGTCCTCAAATTCAATAATATTTTACCTACAAAGTGGAAAAGGATGCTAGAAAAAAGAAACAATTGGAAAAATTGAATAAGAAAAAGAACTCTTAATAATTAGAAAAAATACAGCAGTAGAGCAGTTAGAGGAAAAAATATTAATGATACTGCACTGGGATAGGATAAAAAGACAAGTAAATAAAAATAGTGAGAGAAAAATGATATAGAGGCCAAAATTGAGGAGGTGCAATATTGGATGAAGGGGGGAATTGTAGAATAACACAATTGTTTTTGAAAAGAAAAGTATCAAGTCTTTCAATGTAGGTGCTAAAACAAATGAATGGACAGATTTTTTTAAAAAGACAAGAAAGTGAAACCTGCATTTAATGCATCTTAGTGATATTTGAAAATTCCAAGTTTCAGAAAATGGCCTACGAAATTTAAGAAAAAAAACCCAGTTCATCTCCACAGAGAAAAGAATAATGTTATTATACTTCTCATCAGGAACTCAGAAATGGAAAGAAGATGGAAAAATCACTTGGAATTCTAAGAGAAAATTATTTACAAAGTAAAATCATATATGCATCTAAATCATCAAATCAGGATGAAAATAAAATAAAGCTGTTTTCAGAGTTTTAAAGGTTACTCTGGGTTTCATCTAAAAACTGACAGTGAAAAGCAAGAGATGGATAGGCGAGATACAGGACGTACTGAGATCAGGCCATGAGTTCATTCATGACAGCACCCCTACAAAGCGATGAGTCCAAATTACTGAAATGTTAGTTGATTCCAAAGATAGTGTTATCAAGAAGAATGGGGTAGATCAGTGATAGACTGCAATCCTGACATCCATTCTTTACCCCTTCCTGTGTTCAAATTCTTTGCATTTTAACGTTGCTATACCCCTCCTCCATGGAAGAGCTATCCCACCCAGGATGTGACTCTAGGGGCAGCCATGAAATTATTTTGACCTCTGTTTATAGGTAGATGGGACACAAGTAGAGACTGGAAAACAAAAAAAGAGAGAAACCCAAAACTAAAAAACACTACACAACTTCACCCAGGGCCTTGTTGTCTCCAAGGACTGTAGGTAAATTTCAAGACATGTTACGTGTATGTAATTGGTGTTCCAGAAGGAGAATAAAAGAGCACAAAAGAAATCAGAAAAAATATTTGAAATAATAATGGCCAAAAGCTTCCCCACATTAATGATATTCACCAGACTACGGACTAAGGAAGCTCGGAGGAAACCCAGAGGATTAATAAAACAACAAACAAAAACACGTAGACATATCACATTCGAACTGCAGAAAATCAACGGCAGAGAAAACCTTGAATAACAAAATAAAATGTCTTACCATAAAGGCCCAAGAACAAGAATTGCAGTGGACTTCTCATGAGAAGCCACACAAATAAGAAGAGAGTGGAGTGAAATACTTAAAGTGTTGGGGAAAAAACCAAACAAACAAAACTGGAATTCTATATGTAGCAAAATTATTCTTCTAAAGAGAAGGAGATAAAATGACTCTCTAGAGAAACAAAAACAGAGAATTTATTATTTACAGACTTGAAATGCAAGAAATGTTAAAAGGAATTCTTCAGGAGAAGAAAAATAATAAAGATGAAAAACTCAGATTTATATAAAGAAAGGTAGACCATTGGAAAAGGAATAAATGGTAAAATAAAATATTTGTTTCATTTTTAAGTGATCTAAAATATAACTTTTGTTTAAAATAGTAACAATATACTGAGTGATATGTCATATGAATAAGTGAAAAGAATAACAATGTCATAAGAGCTGAGAGAGAGGAATTCAGAATATTCTACGATAAGGTAGCTACACTACACTTGAAGCACTTTAGTGTTATTTAAAGGGAGGCTTAGATTAGTTAAAAATATATATTGGGAGCTGTATGGCAACCACTAAAAATATTAAAAAGAAATATAATTGATATCCTAAGAGAGGAGATAAAATCAAATCATTGCATGAAAAAGTAAAAACTTTTTTCTCATTGTATCCCTGTAATCTATAAATCTTATAGAATAGAGCAACATATATGTGTGAAATGAATAAGTTTATGAGTGAAAAAGTTACATGAAATTTGGTCAGCATTGAATGCTATGAATACACTTGTCAAATTTTTAGAAAGATTAAAATGACTGAAAATTATTAAGATAAATATTAGCGTTGAATGTGTAGAAAATTAATAAACAGAAACTTCAATTAAATAGTTGGGAGACCAGAAGGGGAGCTCTCATGCCCTGAGGCAATAGCAGAGCCCAAGAGGAAGAAGGAAGACTCTTACTTCTTGGCAAGGACTCAGCCAATGAAAAACCATGGACTCTTTACTATGGCCTTCCCAACTTCCCTTTCCTTTCTGTAATAGTGTTCTCCTTTTGCCATGCAGGGAATTTGCATGTGACTCGCCATGGTTGCAGACCCTGAATTGAAATTCTCTGTTGATCCCCAGCAAACTCATCTTTGCTGGAGAAATACGTGGCAGTCTATTTGTTTCAGGTCAACAAAGATTTAAAAAAACTGTCTTTTCTTTTATAAAGATATTAATGCAAGTATCCTGCACACACATACACAAAACCATAGAGTGATTTGCTTAAAGCAGGAAAAACAAGAATTGTTTCCACCTTTTTTTCTGTAGAGGTCAATATTTGTAGAGAAAACAACTGCACCTCTATTTCACAAACATTCATCAAATTGAATTTCTTAAATCAGTATTTTAGTTTTTTAATAATAGAACTGCAGTTATCATCATTGAAGATCAATATTTCAGTTTTATATATCTTGAATTTTGTCAAAGCACTCAATTAACAGCAGGAAATTGTTTTCCTTTGATAGCATCATTTAAGTGTTTTCTTCATTTACATGTCTAACGTTGTTATTCTTACAAGATGAAATTAGTTTTCAAAGCTGGAATGAGATAATTATGTTGTTTGTGCTGAACTTCTTTTACAAAATATACATCTCTAAAAGAGTCCTGTAAATAATTTCAAAATAATAGAAGATTGGTCCATTACTAAAATACGTTAAATAACTTACCATTGATTTACTATTTAGTAAAATATATGTATCAGTCATCAGAACACTACAGATATTATTCTGTATGCAAAATAAATGGTTATAATTAGACTTTCTTTTGTCTTCTCATCCTTTAAATCTGGGTTTCTTTCTCTGTCTCATTTTCTATGAAAGTCACATAACACATTCAGTTTTCTAAGACAGATCAAGACTTATCCCTCTCCTTAAACTCTAGCTGCATTGCCTCATTTGACAAAATCCATAACAAGATACATGGTTCTGCAGCTGAATTCCATAAAACATAACTGCCACCACATGTAGAGGCTCCTGTGATTTGGCATTTGCTTTCTCCCTAGGCTTATCTTTTGCCTACTACCAACTCATGCCCTGTTTTCCAAACATATGTATGATGTTTGTCCTCTGATGTTTGGTCTGTCCAACCATTGTTTGGAAGAGCAACTTTTTCCTCTAGAAGTTCTGTCTTCCTATTCCAAGACTGATTATAATTCAGCTTCAAAACAGTTTGATTTGCTCTCCCTCCTCACTTTTGGGATAGGCAAGCTATTCAAACTAGGCCTATTAAAATTCTTCCCTTGGAGGAATATGTATATTTAAATATTAAAAGACAACAACAGCAGATATACACAGACACACACATACATATATAAATAACTATATACATACCTATATACACATATAGACACACATACACTGGAAAAAAGGGAAATAAAGGAGTCCCTCTTTAGTAGTTGGAAAAGTATATGAGTACCTGAAGCCTGAAGCTTATGCAATATCGAGGGCCCAATTTAAGAAAAGAATACACTTTTAATAACAAGACCCTAGAAGGGTCTTATGTCCCTGAGGGCCACTGAAAGCTAAGTTTCATTATCTGGATTTTAGAGATGATAAGTCATTCCTACTTTAAAATTCTAAAAGTCAAGGACACTGAAAATCTGTAATTGTAAACTTAATGAAATAATTGGACTCAATTGGCAAAATTAATACCAAATTGTGAATGTCTTTCTATCATATATGTACAGGTTAAATTTATATGTACTGCCTAAATTTAATCAGTTGGCAATGTTGCGTTTATAATTATTTGATAGAATTAAATCAGTTTAAAAACATATCTGATAGTATTTGGTCTCAAATTTTAACTTACATTGTAGTATTTTGTGAATTAATGCACAAATAATTAAAAGACATCCTTTACAAATGAGTGTTAAGCATTTAATATTCATTAATAATATTGACCAGTTTAAGAACCAACTTAATTATCATCATATTTAATTTTTAACCCCATCTTATATTTAACTTATCCAAGATCAAACTGCTAATAATTTGGTGAGAATGGGCAGATGGTATGGTTTCTGATTCTTTGCCCAGTACTATTTTTACTGTACTTCACAGTATATCTTAAATACATTTGTCATCACTGCAATATAATTGTTTTCTTAATATCTTTCTTAAAAAATCTAAACTTATTAACATTTTAAAATATATAACATTATAAACAATACATATATTTGTCAAAATATACTTACGATAGATCAGTTCTGAAATAAAATGATTGCCACTAACACATACATTATGGGTGGCTGTCTAAATCTTAACATTGTGTTCTTAAAATGTTATCTTGCCTGCATATTTATTTATTTAAGCTTTTAAAACTCCAAAAAACCACTGCATTTTAGTAATATATTGATAACAGATATTTCTATATTTGAACAATGTCACCTGATTGAATTGCCAGGCTTTTTTCCAGTCTTCCATTTTTTCACAATATCTACTAAGCTTCCCAATTTCAAAATTTAGGAGAGCTGTTTTTTGGCTTTTTTGTTTTTTTCTTTTAATCAGAAAATGTTGGTACTGGAAAGGTCATAAACGAATACTTCTATAAGTACATTTAAAAATCAATTCTTAAAAAGTTAATTAACATACAGTACAAAAAATGCAATTTTGAAGCCATTTATTATATTGCAATTTTAATAATTAAGTCTTATTTTTCTTAAGAATTAACTCATTTCATGTCACTTTGCAAAACACATTGAGATGTGGATAGGTGAGCGAGTAAGGAATAACATCATGTACTTTAATTACTTTATATGTTTTAAAGGCAAATTAGTGTTTGGTATTATAATATTGAAATAAATTTATTACCCTTTTATTAAACATTAATTCCTACAAACTACTATAAACCATTTCTACTTTTGTACTAGTGTACAGCTTTCTCACGCTCTCTCAAGTTTCTAGAAAACTGTAATTGCTTTATGTTAGTAAGTATAATATAAATACATTTACCATTAAAAGTTGATCAGAATATTTTCTATAAAACATATTATTGATTTTGGTGTAACAATGCACGCTAAAGAATTTCTTGATTACTCATTTTTCAGTGAATGACTCATGGGGTTTTTTGACGAGTAGATTTAAAGATAATATATCATTATACTAGTGAAATGCTAACAGAATATCCTCCTTTCAACAAGGACCAAGACATAAATATTAAAATTCTTTTTATAAACCTGAGATCTAATTAACAGAAATGGAATTGGGGCTTCTTTTTCAAATTATGGAAAAACACTAACAATCTGACACTATGTTCACAGTTAAGTTAAAAAAAAGATTGTTTTCTGAATTTTAACATTTCAAAAAGTAAGTGAATCAAGAGTGTAATTTTTAACACATAATACATAAAATAAAATTCTGAAATTGTAGTTCTACGTGGTCATTAGAAGATTCTTTTCAATTTTTGGCATATATCCCTTAGTCTAATTTGTTCATTTCTTCAATTCAACTGTCTTCTGACTTTAAGCAACAGTATATGAACTCATTGTTATTACCTAATTATAAGTATAGAAAATTTTGATTTTCTAGTTTGCACAGTGAAGAACCTACTTCATGTAAAAACAGATATTTTTAAAAAATTTTGTAAAAGGAAAGTCATGTTTCTCCAGAAATAGTTGTCAAATGTTTGTGTGAATAAACATCATTTGAGGAGTCTGTGTAAGAAGCATGTTCTGAGACCCACTCTGAAAAATCCTAAACCATTGTACCTGAGTTAAGGGCCATAAGTCTGCATTTTTTAATGAGTACCTCAAGTGATTATAATGTCAAACTCTGTATATCATGATGACTCATAATCAGAGAACTAAAATGATTTTTTAAACTTCTCCTGAAGCGACTTTATGCTAGTAATTAGAAATGTTAGCAATTCACCATCCTTACAGAGAATAAGGACAATTTTAGCTCTCATGGTTCATTCTCGCTTTCCAAACAAAATCTGATATGGAATCATAATTTGTTCATTACTTCATTGATTTGATCAGTCAGTCATTGTCACTCTGCAGCTATTCGTTTGGTACCTCGTATATTGAGACTGGAGATACAAAGAAGAAACTTCTTCATGAAGTTTGCAGTTTAGTGAGGAGAAACAGTAATGACATAAGTCAGTAAGACAGAGAAAGACAAATACTGGATGAGGTCACCTATCTGTGGAATTTTTCAAAAAAACAAACTCACTGAAGCAGAGATCAGATCTGTGGTTGCCAGAGGTGGGGGATAGTAGATGGTAGAATTAGGTGACGCTGGTCAAAAAGTACAAACTTAAAAGATAAATTAGCTCTGGGGTCGCAATGTTCAACATTATGATTATAGTTAATGATACTGTATTATTGTATATTTGAAAGTTGCTAAGAGAGTAGATCTTTAAAGTTCTCATCACACACACACAAATTGTAACTGTGAGGTGATGGATGTTAACTAATCTTATTGTGGTAATCATTTTGCAATATAGTCACATATGAAATCATTATGTTATACACCTTATACATATATAATGTTGTATGTCCATTATATCTCAAAAGAACTGGGGAAAAACTCTAAAAAATCCAACTGTAGTATGTACCATGAAGTGGGAATCAATCAGGTTTGTCAGGAAAGCAGAATCATTATGAGTGTTCTGGGATATATTAATTTTCTATTGCTGTGTAACAAATTACCATAGAATTATCAGCTTATAACAACACAGATTCCTTATCACACAGTTTCTGTGAGTTAAGAATCTAGATATAGCTTAGCTAGTTTTTCTGTTCAGGGTCTCACAAAGCTCTAGTCAAGGTGTCAGCCAGGCTGTCTTCCTTTCTGGAGCTTGTGTTTGCTTCCAAACCCCTGTGGTTGTTGGCAGAATTCAATCCCTTGCAGCTGTAAAAATGAGGCCCTCAGCTCCTAGAGGCTGTCCACGGTTTGCTTCCAAGTTACTCCCTCCTTAGACAGTCTTGTCATAACATCTTGTCTCCTCAAGACAAGCGGGAGAGGATCTCTCTGCAATCAGCTAAGACAGAGCCCTATATAATGTAACATAACCAAAGGAGTGATAACCACACTGACTTCACCATATTCTATCGATTAGAAGCAACTCAAAGTTTCTCCTGAATTCCAGGCATTTTCTGCACTTCTTCCATTGCAAACCTATGTTCCTCTATAAAGTCAGAATAAGCCACTTCAACCAGTATGCTAACCTGCTTCTTTGCTTGTTGGTCAACTGGTCTGAGGATCCCAATATGTCCAAGTGGCACCTTCAACTAACCAGTTTAAGGAAAACGTTATTCTTCCATTTATCCTACCTCCATTGGGAAATAACATCTATAAAACAGCAGCCAACATTGCAAGATAGGAAACAAACCTTTTGCTGATGGATTGATAGGGGTAATAGTAAGAAGGTTCGCTTACTTAACACAATATGATCCATAAGGAGGCGATATACCCGCTAAGCAAATTGCCACATTTGACAATTTACAGTGAAAGAAAATAACTAGATAAGATTATTGAGACCTCCATTGTCCATAATTACCTGAATTTAGTCAGAGATAAAGAACCATGATGAGAATTATGAAAGTCATGGATATTACAGGAGTGAGGGGCTAAGAAGTAAAGATCGGTTGAATGAGTAGACACAAAGATAGACTAACAACACTTCATGAAGCATAACACAGATGAGCAAATTGGAGCTTTTGTGGGGGAAGTTGAGAACCCAAGCATGTCCCTGCCAGCTCCTGGAGAAGTCTATGGAGGCTCTTGCTACAACCAAATTTCTGGGGCCACTATCACTCATGAAAGATCAGCACTCAAGATGCAGAGTCCTGGGCTAAGCAGTGGTGAGTGAGATTCAGCTGAAGCCCAATTGGCAATTCTCTGTTCATTACCATATCTGACCTCAAAGACTTACAGAGTAATAGTGGCCACTTCATTTCCATCATTTAAATTATATGCAAGGTCCTCTTTGGGCTAACTCTATATATAGTGACAGAGACTCTGGGAAACATACTTCCCAGCTTCACCAAATTAGCAATGGTTAGGGGTTCTGGATTTAGTAAATAAAAGTACAGGAAACTTTGTTAAATTTGAATGCTTGATAAACAATTCTTTTTTTTTTTAGTATAACTATTGCATGGGACTGATACCATACTCTATTCTACTCCACACTGCTACTCTGACTAGTATTTTTAGTATTAAGTATTTATTTAGTATTATTGAACCATGCAGTATTTGACACAAACTATACTAAAAGAAGTATCTGTTGCTTATTTGAAATGAAAATTTAGCTGGATTCCCTGTATTTTGTCTGACAATGCTAACAACAGCACAATTTAAAACAAATTACCTGGAAGAGAATGGGAGCTGTAGCTGCAGGGGTAGACAGGTTGAGGTCAGACTATAAAAAAATCTCAAAATCCATATCGCTGCTAGTATTCAAGATTTTTTCATTTATGTGTTCTCATTTGAGAACACCTTCATAATAGCTTCACAATTTTTTGATTAAATAATTAGAAGATATTTAGAAATAATTAAATAGATGATAAAGAATTTAGTTGTTTACATTAAAACCTTATGATAAATTATTTCCTTTATATTAGATTGGCTATAAATATTTATTACCACTTACAACAAGCATTCACAGGGATCCTTTAATATGTTGGTATCATAAGTCCTATATCTACCACAGAAACACAATTTCAAAAATTAGTACCAGTGTTTGCATTGAGGAGTTATATACACAGTGAAGATTTGTACAAAAAAAGTAGGTAACATTTTTATTTAATTAGCTCTTAACAGGATATATATATACTATATATGCATTATAAAAACTATAATAATTAAAATTTTAAAAATCCATATGTCCAAAAGAAACCACAACAAATTGTTGGTAATGTTTCCCTTCATAATTGAGAATGCACTGAATAATCTATACTAATTCTATATTTTAATTCTTAGATTACAATAATATTATATGGTGGTTGTGGGATGAATTGTGAGATTGGTATTGACATATATATGCTAATATGTATAAAATAGATAACTAATAAGAACCTGCTGTATAAAAAATAAATAAAATAAAATTCAAAGAAAAGCATATTATAATAGGTCTAAGACATTTTAAATAATTGTCCAACTCCTGAAAGTGTAAGGATTACTCCTTATTGTCTTCCATTTTTTATATCTAATATTTGCCCCAAAAGAACATGATTTATCACATTATTTTAAGAGTTTAATAAGACTTTAAGAGTTTAATTTTAAGAGTTTAATAGCAATATAATATCTGCTCTTCCTATAGTAGAAATATATTAGTTCAAAATATATAGATTTTATGTAATTATAAATCATAGTTAAGTTTTGTTTTATATGAAAAATTATGAAATAGCATAGAATAAAGCATTCTTATGCTTTTTATTTTTATGGCATCTTACTAAAGAATATAGGCTATATGCAATGAAATTTCTTTAAAATAATAGATTTTGTAACCTGTCTATAGTTCTACCACACTCAAGAATAAAATTGCAGAAAATAAATTTGCATACTAGAACCACTTGCGGCAGTCTTAATCTGTGTGGCTGGTGCCTTACAATTTAGTCATAGTCAGGAATAACTTTCTTCAACCTTCTTACCCCTGAAAGCATTCCACTGACATCCTTTTGTTCTGTTGAAACAGGATTGGCAATGTATGCATTATTTGAAACAGCTCAAACCTGCCCTCATAGAAGAAGTTGCAGATGCCCTTTGAATATTTGGCCCTAGATGTCCATCACGGTAGGCAATTAATTTGGTACATTGTTACTATATTCAATTCTTGGTCTTTCTGCCAATACTGCCAGACAAATATTCTAATTAATGCCAGTCAAAATGGTGATTTTGTGGTATGAACATTTTGAGGACTAAAACACATTTAAATACAAATTTATACTACATCAGTTTCAAAAATATCTAGCAGATGGCAATTTGAATTGAATATCCATTTGACCTGGACTTGGGCCTCATGCCCAAGATTCAAAATTTTTTAAAATTTATGAGCAATATAGACAAATTTAGTCCTTTTTAAGATTTTTTTATCACACCATATAATTCCAGGTTATATTAATGTTATGTTGAAGGAATTTGGTTTGAAAACTTATCTTTCCTTTTATAAATGATATTAGATTGTTTATTGAAACTGTTTCTATGTAAGGATCATTGAAACTAACTAATAGGCACTTGAACTATTCATGCTACATCCAGTGAAATTTAACAGAAGAGTATATCTGAACTTATATAAGTTTATATACCTGGAAGCATAGAAGTACTGACCCTGTTTATTTTTTTTAGTACCAGTTGTTTATTTCAGTTATCTTCTCATCTCTATAATGTTCACAATAATAGTCTGTAGGTCTCCAATATTATATGACTGCTTCTAATTTCACAGAGGGATGTGGCTTCATGGGCTAAATCAATTTGTAATGTATAGCCTTCTGGTAAGGGCTATGAATTTTGATGCTAATTGCTAGATATAATTTCAGGGTACTTTTTATCAAGGATCATCTTAGGCAGAGAGACTAAAGTCCAAACTGAAACCACATTTGTAGAGTTTTAGTAGAAACAGTGTCATAGGCAAAAGAAAATGTTATCCAAATGAGAAAATAATTGTAAAGCTGGTGTTTTGAGAAGAAGAGAGAGAGAGAGAGGATTTTAAACAAATTTAAAAGGTACTTAAAGAGATGGCCCAGGGTGAAGGGAACCTATGTTCTAATCCTACTTCTTTGACCTGTGAACTTGGGGCCTGTAGTAGACAGAATAATGGCCTTCCTCAAGAGGTTCAGATGCTAATCCCAGAGAAAGACTTGATAGACCATTGCTGGCTTTGAAGTGGAAAGGGGTCTGTACTTCCAGTTTCTGGCCTGATATGTAAAGAGCGCGGAAGTTCTCACTCCCTCCTCAAAATAAAGAAAAAGCTGAAGAAACTGAATATCAACTTTTCTTAGATCTATAAGAAAAGTAAGGTCAAGGATAAATCACTGCCCTGAAAGCTGGAGAGATGGATACCAAAAATCACAGCTTTCCAACACCACAGTCAAGAGCAAAAACCCAAGCTGGAGCCAGAACCTATGGGAACACTTCAAATGTTATTGAAAAATTGCCAAAGGTGCAATGTAAACTAGCTTGAAATCAAAACACCAGGGGCCAAGTTTGGGGGAGCACAGCTCACATTTATGAGTTTTACCTCCAGGATCCTTACCAGCTTCTCACATTGAAGATCAGAGAAAGATCCCCTTAGGCTTCTTGTAGTTGGGAGAGGAAAAGTAACCATTTTGAAATACTCCCGAACATTCTGTTCCCTTTATAAAGAACTACACTCAAAAGAAATGGGCTTCCCGGGGGCGCAGTGGTTGGGAGTCCGCCTGCCAATGCAGGGTACGCGGGTTCGTGCCCCGGTCTGGGAGGATCCCACGTGCCGCGGAGCGGCTGGGCCCGTGAGCCATGGCCGCTGAGCCTGCGCGTCCGGAGCCTGCGCTCTGCAACGGGAGAGGCCACAACAGTGAGAGGCCCGTGTACCGCAAAAAAAAAAAAAGAAAAGGAACTATTTTACCAGAGCTTACCAACTTTGGGAAAGGGAAGTTACACCCTTACTAGCCTTCTCACCTACAGAGGGAAAAAAAGTGTTGAGAAGCACTGTTGAAGTCACAGCCTCAGAGCTCATGCTCACTAAAAAACTGAGACCTAATCATAGGATTACAGGATGCTCCCCCAACCCCACACCTTACCCCACAGAGACCAGGCTCCTGTATAATAAGAGACTACAGCTAAAAGGACTGCAAAGCTCAGACCCTTTTTAAGAAGACAAGCAGGAGACAAAATGAAAGACACTAGAGTAAACATTAGCCTCTAATGCATACAGCTATAGCAAACATTAACACAGTTTAACCTCTTGCCACATAAACTTAAAACCTCCCACTAAAGGCCTGTTTGCTTCAGTACCTTTTTACCCAATACATCATGTGTGCTTTCAACAAGATATTATAAGCCATGCTAAGAGCAAACAACTAAACGAATGAAAAACCAAAATCAAACAAATAGAAAAAACCAGTTCAATAGACAAAGTGAGCATCAGAACCCAGACTGAGGTATAGCAGAGATTTTAGAATTATCAGACTGGGGATTTAAAATAGTTATGATTAGTATGCTGAACTAACAGAAAAGTGGAAAACATGCAAGAACTGATGGGTAACGTAAGAAGAGAAATGAAAACGCTAAGAAAAAAGTTTTAAATGCTGGAAGTCAGAAACTTTATAACAGAAATGAAGGGTGCCCTTTGGACTCATCAATAGATTGGAAATTACTGAGGAAAGAGTCAGTGAGCTAAAAGACATGTCAAAAGAAACTTCGCAAACTGAAAAGCAAGAGAAAAATGAAAAAAATCAAAAAGTACATCCAAGAACTATGATACAATTATAAACAATGTAATACATGTAATCCAGAAGAAGAGAGAAAGGGATGGAAAAATATTTGAGACTCCCAGGCGTCTGAGGAAGGGAGGGTGGTGGCAGCGGTGCTGGTGACTGAGCGGAGCCCAGTGACAGGACGTTGGTGTTGGTATTAGGAGACCTGCACATCCCACACTGGAGCAACAGTTTGCCAGCTAAATTCAAAAAACTGCTGGTGCCAGGAATGATTCAGCACACTCTCTGCACTGGAAACCTTTGTACCGAAGAGAGTTATGACTATCTCCAGACTCTGGCTGGCGATGTTCATATTGTGAGAGGAGACTTCAATGAGAATCTGAATTATCAAGAACAGAAAGTCGTTAACTGTTGGGCAGTTCAAAATTGGTTTGATCCATGGACATGAAGTTATTCCACGGGGAGATATGGCCAGCTTAGCCCTGTTGCAGAGGCAGTTTGATGTGGATATTCTTATTTCAGGACACACACAAATATTTGAAGCATTTGAGCATGAAAATAAAGTCTACATTAATCCAGGTTCTGCCAATGGAACATATAATGCCTTGGAAACAAACATTATTCCTTCATTTGTGTTGATGGATATCTAGGCTTCTACAGTTGTCACTTGTGTGTATCAGCTAATTAGAGACGTCCTGAAAGTAGAACGAATCGAATACAAAAAATCATAAAGCTAGGCGTGTCCTGATGATTTTTCTGTTGGGTTTTTTTTTGTTTTTCATTTCCCTGTTCAACTCAAGTAATTAATCATTTAAGAGCCACAAAATTGTATCACTTTTATAATATTTTGCAGTAAAGCATAATCTCGTCTTCTGTTAATACAATGTTCTAAGCTTCTTGTAAACTATAAGATTATATTTAGTTTAAGTATATGATTTCTATGAAAAAATGTCCACCACACAGTAAATGGTCACGTGTTAAGAAAAATTTGTCCTTGTAAATATCTTCATAGTTGATATTTGGAACTTTATTACCAAAGTAGTGCATGAGGGGAAAGAAACTAGATTTTCTTGTAGACATTCTTCTCTTCTCCAGTAATAAACAGTTAACTTTCATTTAAAAAAAAAAAATTGAGCTGAGGAATTTCCAAAATTAATGAGAGACCAGAAACCACAGATTAGGGAAGCTCAGAGAAAACTGAGCAGAATAGATAACAACAAATCTATACCAAGGCACGTCATATTCAAACTGCAAATAAAACAAAGACAGGAGAAAATCTTGAAATAAGCCAGAGGGGGAAAACACACATCCTACCTACAAATGAGCAAGGATAAGAATTACATTAGACTTGTGTTCGGACACCATGCAAGTAAGATATTTAAAACATTGCAAGGAAAAAACCCACCAATCTAAATTTCTGGATTCAGTGAAATTATCCTAAGTGAAGAAGAAATAAAGACTTTTTCTGACAAAAATTGAGAGAAAATGTTGCCAGTAGACCCACTTTGCAAAAAAATGTTTTAAAAAGTTCTTAGGAGTGAAAGAAAAATACTACAGTTCAGAAACTTGGATCTGTATAAAAAAGGAAAAGTGGTAAAGAACAAATTCATAAAGATAAAGTCTTTTAGTTTTCTTATTGTTAATTGATCTAACATAAAAATTTGTTCAAATAGTTATAGCAACAATGTATTTGGAAATTATAGTTTATAGATCAGTAAAATGAATGACAGCAATGTTATCAGAAACTGGAAGAAGAAATTGGGTATGCTCTGTTACAAGGTACATGCACCACCTGTGAGGTGGTACTGTGTTATTTAAAAGTGGACTTAGGGCTTCCCTGGTGGCGCAGTGGTTGAGAGTCCGCCTGCTGATGCCGGGGAAACGGGTTCGTGCCCCGGTCCGGGAGGATCCCACATGCCGTGGAGCGGCTGTGCCTGTGAGCCATGGCCGCTGAGTCTCCGTGTCCGGAGCCTGTGCTCCGCAACAGGAGAGGCCACAACAGTGAGAGGCCTGCGTACTGCAAAAAAAAAAAAAAAGTGGACTTAAAGTTGTTATAAATGTATGTTGCAGACTCCAAGGGAACCAGCAAATGAAAAATAAAAAATGACAAAAAGAGTATTAGTCTGCAACCTCTAGAGGCTTAAAAAGTCAAGGAAACATATTCTTCTATAAGACCGAAAAAAGAACTGTCAAGACCTTGATTTTAGCCCATTAGGACCCATGTTGAACTTCTGACCTAAAGAATAATAAATAAATAAATAAATAAATAAATAAATAAATTTGTGTTGTTTAAATCTACTAAAATTGAGGTAATTTGTTGTAGTAGTAATAGGAATTTCATACATGACCTTTGGCAAAATACTTAGCATCTTTCATACAATTTTCCTTTGTTGGAAAATGAGTGGTGAGATTCTTATGCAAATTCCTATGTTTGCAGTATTGTTAGAAAGAGTTCTAAGTTTAAAAATTCTTTCTTTCTTGTTTCCTTCTTTCTCTCTTTCTTTTACTTTCCTATTCTCCTTCATGCATTTCCTTCCAAGACTTATTTAGCATCCTAAGTAAGATACTGTTCTCGAGAGCTAAAAACAAATACATCAGAGAAAATTACAATATAATAAAAGTCAGAAAAAGTTATTATAGATAAAATTATAATTACATTAGAAAACTACAGTCAAAAAATAAGGTGGGAACAAATAAGACACAAATCTAAGTCAACACTCCAAAATTCCATCATACTCCAAAAACAGCATTTTTATTAAAAAAAAACCCTTAGCATAATATTGGGGTTGTAATACTATGAAAGACTGGAAGGACTAGACTATCTTTCCAATTTGCTCTTAGCTTTTCTTGAACAAAATTGAGAACACAGATTTCTTTATTTTGCAACCATAATGGCAGAGGGGAAAAATTAGCAGAGGAAGAGACTTCATAATTATTAGACAAGTCAGAAGATGCATGTAAAGAGACGACAACAATGTACAAATGCTATCCAATAGTACTCTCTGCAAAGATGGAAGTATTTTATGTTTGTGCTGTTGAATATGGTATCTGCCAGTCACATGTGGCTATAAAGCCTTTGAAAAGTGGTTTCTATGACTGAGGAACTAAATTCTTAATTTTAACTATTTAAAATTTAAATCCCTATACATGATGAGTGGCAACTGTAGTAAACAGTTGAACTCAAAAATATTAATGATGATTAACTAGATCATGAAACTAAAATCTCAAACTATGACTCTTCATATGCTTATATCCCAGATGAATTTTCTCAAAATGAAATATTAAGTTGTATATTTCCAAGGAAAAAATCAAGTATGGTGTTCTTATCCAGTTAGTCATTCACCAGGAAAACTTTATCAGACATTATACTGTGAAAGGATCTGGAACATTCAGTGTTGCTAAAGGGACACCAGATAGTACTCTTTCATCTCTTGTGATATTTGAATGCCAGGATTTACTTGTTACAAAGAAGTCTGCCCCATCTCCTTATGAAAAATTGTAATGATTTTCATTACCCTTTATGCTTACTTATAAAAATGTATTTATAATATGGCTTAGATGTAAAAAAATACGAGTCCATTGGATCAGGATAGAAAATGGTAACAGCTATTTTTCTTGGTATACTATGGATTAACACTCTCTTTCTTCATGATACGGTAGCCATTTACACTTTTATTCTAGTTTATAATTTCATATAAGCTTTAACCACTAGAATATAATATGATATATCTCCTCTATAATAAATTTTTTAAATTCATGATAGCACTTTCATTAAATACACTTTCTCATGTATGATAAGTTTCTCTCATTACAACATGGAAAGAATATTACTTAGGACACTGGCTATAAATACCTAATTAGAAATAATAATATAAATTTATGCTAAAATTAAAAGAGATTTCCCACAATTCTTTTAATTTACGATTGTCGATCAAACAAGTAAGAACAATTTCAAATGACCAATAAAAAGCCCAACTAAGTGATGGAAAAATAGAATCCATTATTGGGACTCTATGCTACATTTTTAGAGGCCTGATACAATAGTGACAAAGGACAAGATGTTTAACCCAGCAGTTCTCAAACTTTTAGACCTTAAAGTTTATTCCACAGAAAAAATGAAATTAGTATTTAATGAACTAAATTTTAGGAAGTGTGGTTCTGGTTTCTTTATGTTTGCAGCAACCTGTATTTAAAGCGGCACTCAGAATATGTCTGCACCATGCCAAAACAACTAATCCAGTCAAACTGAGGTGACAGATTAATATGATTTTCACAATTACCAATTTATTAATTTATATGTTTATTCCTTGCACCTAGTATGTGTAAGTAATAAGTAGTGGCACACAAAGTTGGAAGAGTGAGTGATTTTGACACACCTTGAGCACTGAATATTATTTTCCTTTTTAAAAATTAACTTGGCATAACATAATTATGCAATATAACATAATTATGAGATAAATTAAATTATTTTTTATTTATCCCTGGGTCTCTCTTGAAATGCTTCAGTGTTATATGCCTAGAATTCCTCACAAATGCTGATGTCATATGCATATTTATAATATATGGAAAGATAATCATTTTCCTCCTTTTAAAACATGATGTAGGAAAGTGAAGCAACTTCTGTCAGTCTGTTTTTCTGTGAACTTTATAGGTAAGGATCACTAAGCTCCATGGATGGAATATTTGGGCTAACAGTAATGGCACAAAAGTTGGTGTATAGGTAATCAAAGGACAAATTCCTTGTGACACTCAGTCATCACTGTATATGTTACTCAATTTATGAATTCTGCAGATTTTTTTTGAAGAGGATATTAAAGTGGAGAAAAATATAAATAAATAAATAAAAATGGAGGTGAACTTTCTTCAATTAAATTAGAAGTTACATCTCCATGATGTTCATAATCTTCAAAATGCATTAATATATCAGATCGAAAAGGGTCAGGGATGTAAAAGCACAGCTCCTAGTATCTAAGTTCCAGAGCACAGAGCAGCAGAAGGAGTTGAGGTGCAGGAGAGAAAAGGAGAAAGCATAGAGATGCTATCTTTATTGTCTACAATCCCAAATGTATTGTACTATATACATATATATTCCCTTGGTATTGATCTCCAGGACAGGATAAAAAAGGGAAGAGAAGAAAGAAATAACATGCATCCCAGCAGCTGTACACAGAGACAGCTCAGGAGAGACAAATATACACTAAATCACCATAAAAAATGTGAAATAATAGGGTATTACTGCAGGGCAGTCTGACCTCCTGCTCACCCTACAGGGACAGAAGAGGAACGCTGAGAAGGGATGTGCACCCAAGGGAGGTACCTCACACATTTACAGAGAAATTCATTCACAGTCACTGTATTATCATTTAATCAATTTTCACAGTTATTGAGAGAACAAATATATATTATTATATTCTTTCATTGCACTCTGAGAATTTTAAATTATATTTTCATTATTTCTTGATTGAGAGTCAAAGTTTTCATATTTCCCAATGTGTACACATATATATATATATTCATTTTATAAATTGGAAGTCTTAAAACAGTTTTTAAATACTATCATAACTACTTATTCCATATATATATACATACATACACATTTATATTCTAAATCTATCAATTTTGTATTAAATATAATCTATATACATAATCGTTTCTTTCCCTTTCTCTCTTTCTATATATAAAATCTTGATCTGTCAACTGTGGATGGTTATAGAAGATAAATAAATTTAGAGCAATAAATAAATAAATGTTGGAAGTTAAGTGATGAACAATGGCAAAGTAGACAAATTCAAAGAAAGTATGCTACTTTTGAAATGAATGCCTGATAATGTTATCAGAGGTTGAAAGCATTAAATAATGTAAAGAAATTACATTATAATGCTGAAAAGAAAATGATCTGCAATTCACCATTATACTATCACTAATATTTTGTCAAACCACGTAAAACAAAATCTCACAAAATATAATAATGTACTGAAATAAACACAGTATAGCAGTAAAAAATGTTCATATCTTAAACCTCGAAAGATGTAATATATAAAAGAAAAGATGTATAGGATAATGACACAGCTCAATGCACACACACATGTACACACAAGCACTTACATACATATGGACACATTCATGCTCTCTCTCACACATACACACACACACAATAGTCATGCATTATTTTCACATAGAAAATCTCACTATATCCCCAAATAGGAATAGTACAAACCAAATTCCTTGATCATTAAGCAATAAAATAAGGAATATTAAAAAAACCCCTCATATTCTAAGATAAAAAGAAGAAATAATGAAAGAATCAACAAAAGAAAGAAAAGCGAACCAAAGAATTAACAAATCAATGGAAAAGGAAGGAAAGAAAGGGAGAGAGAAGAAGGAAGGAAGGAAGGGAGATTGAACATTATTGCTGACAGAATTACAAAAAAACAGACTAACAAAAAATAAACAAAAAACATTAATTAATAAAGAAAATTTTGCAATTAAATGACTAGAAAACAATAATATAAAAAGATATTTTTCTGATAAATAGGAACACTGATGAATAGATAAGAGCTGATTTTTTGAAAAAAATATCAGAAGCTAATACATTCAGAAAAAAATTAAAAACACAAATATACAAAATTATAAATGAAAAAACACCCAAAATCATAGAGAAAATTTTAATAGTTATAAATCATTTTACTGAATCACATGCAAATAAATTTGAAATGATGATCTTACAACTGTGTCAAATTTTTTTAAATAAACTTAAAAACAGATAAATAAATAACTAAACCTAAGCCAAATTATTATGTGGTAGAAAAAATAAAGATAAGTCATCAAAGAACTTTCACTGCAGAAACACCAAAACAATAATTTTGAGGATATTTAAACAATGGGTACATGCTTCCTACACAAGTGAAAATGATTCCACACCTTTGGTGATGACTCTCTTACTAATTTACACATGAGCCAGTCTATGAACTACAGCTACCAAGTCAACACTGAGATATTCAGAATTTCTCCCCGACTTCTTGTGATCATGTCACAGATCATAAAATATAGAAAGCCAAATGATTATTTTTTCAGGATGACAAAAACTAAAAGGTATCTATTGTTATTCTGATATCACAGAAAGTAAAGTAACTTAAGGCTCTTATTCTGCCCAGGTCTCATAGTTGAAAATAGGCAGAGTCAGAATCAAACCCTGGTCTATTCAACTCCAAAGACTTTGTTCCTTTCATTGTTTGTGCACTTTAAAGAAAATGAGTTTATTATTTGAAGCAAATTATAGAAAAAGGTTCTTCACATGACTCCAATATAATAAGCTAGTTTGCTAGAAAAACTCCATAGGGTTGTTTTGCTTTGTTTTTGCGTATTTCATAAAAATGTATATAACGTTTGTAGATAAAAGTGATTAGAACATTTAATTGATTTGTCAAAAATAAAAAGTCAGGTATTCTTTGCTGCAGTGACTAAAGTGGATATATACACATCAAAACTAGCGGGATAGAAAGATATGGGGAATAAAAAGACCCTTGACTTTTAAACATAAAGTTTTTATTGCCAAGGTTTTAATTACTTTTGTGATGCTGGGAGTCAATGATTGTGGATATCAAATGACATGCGGTCTAATACCTTTTTTAAAAAAGGTTTGGAGGAGACTTCTCACTTATTCTTCAATATTAGTGATTATAATTTCATAACAATTATTTTCCTTTACTTTGTGCTGAAACCTCTAAAAATGGAACACCCCCCCCAAATATTTTTAATGAGAAAATCTAAAAAGTGTTAGAACTTTCGTCATCTGTTTTCCTCCTATTTACTCCTTATCCTCTTTACTTTCCAGTTTTTGACTGTGGCATATGAAAGCTTTTTCCACCAAAATTGTTACTGTTAGCCTTGGGAATAAGTTGTTTCTTTCCTCGACTTAGACACAGTTCAATCTAGATACTCTAAGAATTGTCGTGTTTTAACTTCATATTTACTGAATTGTTCAAGGTTGTTTTATTTTCATGCTCTGTTTGTGTTTATAGTTTGTTCCAAAAGTGAAGACATTTCTCGTATTTTATATTTGTTACATTCCATGAAGCAGCATCATTCAAATGCCATTTCCTTTCTTTGTTGATGATATTTCCTTCTAAATGACTTTCTATGATGAGGTTCACATACCAAAGTGATTTCCTTTTGTTGTGTTGATAATTTGCATGAAAGAAACCTATGAAACATTGATGGTAACTGAGTAATTCTAGTGACTATAGCTAGCTCACTCTCATTCCTGTAGTTTTATTATACAACAAGTACTATATCCTTTTATGAAGGAGTATGGCAATATTTGTCTTAAAATGAAAAATGCAAACCTATAAGCAGGTTTATTTAGTCGTGTGGTAATATTTAAATCAATGTTATCTATCTGTGATGCTTCTAACTTCATAGAATGATTCAAAACATTTCACACAGACAATGAGCCAGCCAGAGCTGATAACATTCATTTGGCAACTAAAAATGAGTTACTCTTTCGGTACTTCTAAAACTGCTGAATTTATGATTTTTTAACTTCATGACCTAGTTTACATACATCATTGAAATGTAACCTCAGGCCATGCAGTCAAGTTTTCTTTCTTTTGATAACTGTTTGTTAATATCTCAGTCTGCCCAGTTGTTTTGGTCACATTGGAGTTAATATGTGTTTAGGTCAGAGCTGCTACATTTGTTAACTGCGTGCATTAGTCAGTTTGGATTAAAATCCATTTAAGGAAATGGCTTGTTCTACTACAGAGTAGACCTTGTAAGGACAAAGACATGGATAGATATGTATGAATCATTTCAGGTAATTCTATTGATTCTATTCAATTTGCTGTATAAAGTTTGTGGTTTCAACTTATTTTAAAGAAAATATTTTCTGCCAAATGTCCAATGTTCTGAATTTTGAAAATCAGCATATTAATGCCACTCATTAATGCCCCAGAAATATAAGAACTGAAAAAAAAATCTCAAAAAATTCAAAAGACTGTTCCTTGAAGGCTCACAAGGAATTGCTAACAGCAACCCTCTAAAGACTTTTCTGGGGAAAAAAATTATAGTTATCTGTCAGAGATTTATACTCAAAATATTTCCTAATTAAGTTTAACCAATAATCTTTTAGCCCTCCTGGAACAAAATGTATTGTTAAATAACCACTGATTCCAGAAAGTCTCCTATTATTTTTATATCACATTATTGCATGGCTGAATAATATTATTTTACTTCAAATTTATTACTTGTTTCCTGATCATGTGTGATTGTTGTTGTCAGAGTTAGTGTTATATATTAGAAAGAGAATGGAAACTGGAGTCAGACAAATCTAGTATAAAATTCTAGCTGCACTAATGTCTAGTTGAGTAAATTTCAATCAAGTTCTGCAATCTTTGGTTAAAAATATGCATGGATTATTTCAAGCATTAAATAATACAGTGTCTAGGGTTCATAGAACCAGTGTAGTACTTAATTGGAACTCAATAAATTTTTCTTTATCCCATCTTCTTATGCTCCTCTCACTGGTATTACTCCACTTCTCCTAAAAATCATTTTATATTGTCCAGTTCTTGAATTATATTATTTTCAATGTCCAGTCTTTCTCTGAGAACTTGTTGCCCTTGCTCTCACTGCATGGATCAATCCTTTATGATAAGCAAGTTGATCTACGATGGCTCAGTACAAAAGGTAAAGATTTTATGAAGACTTCCAGAAAAAAAAAATCTTAAATACATTCATTCCATAGAGGATATGAGATGGAATGATGCTTTAAGAAATTTCAAGTATTGTCATCTCTCCAGAGACTAGTTTTATGTCCCACAAAATAGCAGCAACACATTTCCAACATCACTTTAACAATCACTGTCTCACTTGACAATCATCCCTGTGCTTGCAATTCTTATCCCTGAGAGGAGGGGATAGAGGTTATTTTCTTTTCCAACAATATCAAAAAGCTTGATACTAACTTTAAGGCTCAAGGTAGACTCACTGATTTGTCTACTCACCCAAAAGTTAGCTTTTCTTTCCCTCCTTGAACAGCCTCTCTATTGGTATTTTCAACATAAGTTCATATTCCACAAAAGAGGTTTTGGACATCTTTCATATTAACTATTAGGATAGTTTAAGTCTTGCTGTTCCTTAGCAAAACAGATTTATACTCAAATTAGATTTGAGTATAAATATAATTGAGATATCAAAAAAAAGATACATATAATAAGAAACAAAAATGAGAATCCATGGATGCTCAATTTTCTAATTATACTGCAATGTCACTTTTTGGTATGAGATGTGAAAACCTGAACTTGTGTGGTATAAGACTGTAAATAAAAGTTTCAAAATATAAGTGAAGGGAGTTGTCCTGGTGGTGCAGTTGTTAAGAATCCACCTGCCAATGCAGGGGACATGGGTTCGAACCCTGGTCCAAGAATATCCCACATGCCACGGAGCAACTAAGCCCATGTGCCACAACTACTGAGCCTTTGCTCTAGGGCCCACGAGTCACAACTACTGAGCCCACACTCCACAACTACTGAAGCCTGAGCGCCTAGAGCCTGTGCTCCGCAACAAAAGAAGACACCGCAATGAGAAGCTCACACACCACAACAACGAGTAGCCCCTGCTCACCGTAACTCGAGAAAGCCCGTGTGCAGCAATGAAGACCTGATGCAGCCAAAAGTACATAAATAAAATAAATTTATTTAAAAATATATATATATTGGCTTCCCTGGTGGCGCAGTGGCTGAGACTCCGCCTGCCGATGCAGGGGACATGGGATCGTGCCCTGGTCCAGGAAGATCCCACATGCCGCGGAGCGGCTGGGCCCATGAGCCATGGCCGCTGAGCCTGCGCGTCCGGAGCCTGTGCTCCGCAACGGGAGAGGCCACAACAGTGAGAGGCCCGCGTACCGCAAAAATAAAAAATTAAATTAGAAAAAATTAAAAAAAATATATATATATAAGTGAAATATAAAATAACTGAAACCTTCTCAAATTAGAAAGGCAATCAATAATTGCCCAATTTTAAAGCCAGGGACTAAAAAATTATAAAATATGTTTAGGGCAAGTAAACCACAACCTTGCCCTTCATTCCTTAGACTAGTCTAGAGTTATGGGAATGTTCAATTTTATACGTTTTTTGGAAATTCATTTCATTACAATCTTGCAAACTACACAGTGGAAATCAGGCTCTAAAAACTGCCAATTTTTTCTGTGAATCCAAATTAGTTTCAGAGCAGGTGATGAACAGAAATAAAGAGGGAAGTCCTTTTCCATCAGCAAATGTCTCTAGACAGTCAAACATAATGAGAAATCATGTAAGTACAGCAATTAAGCCAAGTGAATGGTTTTAATGCTTAATGACCAGTTTTATTTCTAATTGAAGCCAAGGAAGAGTTAATGCCATGGTATATGCTCTTGGATGACTTTTGACAGAAAGATTGTACTGTACTTTTTTTCTGACAAAATCTGTAGAACATATTAAATATTTATTAGATGCAAAGACAAGGGATATATTTGCTGGCATTTTATATAAGATAAAGCATTTACTTTCCATGATGATTTTCATGAAATTGTCATCATTATTCCACTATTCCACTAAGACATTTTATCCAGAAAGTCACATAGCTATTTGGGGTTAGATATTTTAATATATTCTTTTCATTATGAAAAATGCTCATCTCTGTCTTTCTAAAACACATGTTTAAGGGAAACCTTATTGTTTCTTCATTGAGAGTGGCAAAGGAGCCTAAAATTAGAGCTTTGGTCTTTGTGCTGTCCTTCGAGTTCTCCCTGGCTTCCTCATCAATGTCCATGGTTTTGCCTGAAGCCATAGTTCATGTTGTTTATTTTATGACATGTTATAGGATGACTTTGACCCTTACATTGGAAGCCATTTGGTTATACCCACTGACTCTCAACATTCAGCTGCCATCTACATTTGCTCTCTGAGAACACTCAGGAATATCTTGAATTTTAATGCAACACATAGTTGCTGCGGGAGATCAATTATCTCTGGATTTTTTTTCTCTAACATAGGCTATTCAACTCTTCCATAAATAAGGAATGCCTTCTTTTGTGCTAGGTAATCGTTATAGACATTTGGCCAGTATAAATGAACACTATGCTATAATCAATCTTTCTCTCTGAAGTTCATGACTCAAGTTTGCCTGAGATGGTACTGATGTTGGGCTACTCCAATAAAATGCAGTTTTCATTCTATATTTTTGTGGTTCTTTGGTACTGGAGATATTGCATTGAAATAATACAGATGTGATTTTTGCGGTCATAGGGTTAACGTTCCAGGTTTTCTAATGGAAGGTCATGGCAGACAATTAACAAATAAACATACAGTAAAAAAGATAATTTAAGCTAAGTTTAAATAATATGTTGAAGATAAAACAATGGGTAGATGATTAATAAAACAGAGAATAACTTTGTGAGAAAAAAATCATTGGCAGGGCATTTTATTGAGTAAGGCTTTACTCAGGAAGTGATCCTCAAGCATAAACTTTATTCACGAGAAAGAGGTATTCAGGAAAATACCACGGGTGGAGTACTAGAGCCTAAGGAACAGCCAGAAAGATGGTGTGATCTGAGCATTCTGAATAAAAGTGGTATAAGAAAATCTACAACACATTTTTAAAAGATCCTTTTGGCTATGGTGTGAAGAATGGATTAATAGAGCCAAGAATGAAAGCAGGGAGGCCAGTTAAGAGGACCTTCTTCTGGCTCAGAAGACAGGGCGATCACTGGGACAAGTGTGGTGAGAGTGGAAACAGAGTAGAGAGGAGATCATGATGATTTTAGAGGTGAAATGAGGAGCTGTCGGTAGATTGAAAGGTGTATCGGGGTTGTAGAAAGATTGTAATTTAAGATAGTTCCTTTGTGTTTCAGCTTGAGAAACTGCGTGTGTGTGTGTGCGTGTGCATGTGCGTGTATGTGTGTGTGTGTTTACTGGTGGTGGTGGTTTCTTGAAATGGGGAATATCAGTGATAAAACATTTTAGGGATAAAAATCAATGGGTCAGTTTTGAACTTATTTATTTTTTCAGATTCCTCTTAGACTTCTGTGGGAAGGTATTATGTAGCTATGTGTCTTCTTTTCAAGAAAGACTACAGCAGAGGAAATTTAAATTTCACAGTCATCCACACATAGTCACTGTGGGCCCAGAAGAGATTACCTCAGAGGAGAGTTTAGATGAGAAAAGGAACAAAAGAAATGTCTTCTGGGAACTCCTTGAGAAATATCAAAGTGAGATGTTCACTAAAGGAGGAGATGCCTACCTATAATCTTCAAATGGCTTCTTTATTAACTACAGAGTGAATTTCAAAGATGTAAGTGACAGTAAGACCCAATTGACCTTCCTAGGTTTTTCATACCATGTTCTACCAAACTCAACAATGTCTTATTCATGGAATTCTCTTTTATTCTGGCTATCCCTGATGCCATTATTACTTGGAATTTCCTCCTCAAAAACCTCCAATTGGAACTGCCTTCTTATTTTTCATGATCCAGTTCAAATGCAATCTTTTTGGGAAATTTTCATGATCATCACCAGTTATACTTTTTTATACTTTACCTTTAATCAATATAATAGAGAAATTGCAAAATTTCCTTGCACTTACTTATATCCCTAACAGATTATGACCTCCTAAAATGAAATGATTTTATCTTATTCAACTTTGATCCACAGACTCTGATTAGTAGTGGCACAGTCAGGAACCTAGTGTGAGAAATTATTGAATAGTTAGCAGCAACATTTTAAGTGATTCATGATCTTTATGTTTAGTCTTTAGTAGTGAATATATATTCTTATTATATACCAAACTTTTTATTATATGTCAAAACTGATTTCAAAGCTTTTATTATGATATGGCTTTGTTTTTTCATTCTAATATATTGTATCTCATATATAATGATTCAATTGAAAATATTAACCCTTGATGATCTAAAAAGTTACAGTACAGCTTCTTGCAAACAATTCCCCTTATTAAACATGATTAAATTTAAATATAACTTGGATTGATAATGTGTTTAAAGCAATGAGGATAAAAATGAAAGTCATTATATGCTGACTAGACATATAATATTCCTGGGAAAGAATGATCTGAGTTAATAAATATTTCAAGTTATATAATACTTAATAGCATATAATTTTATTATCTTCTGATATGTAAATATTTTCATTGACCTCAACTACTTATGAATATTTGATGAGACTAAAAATTATCAGACTGACTGGTTTTATAAAAATGTGATTCTCAATGTGCTTTAGTATTTTGAAAAGTACTTTGCCCATTTTCGTACCTTTAAAAATTCTTTTCATAGAACCATTTGATGTGATTTATCATTATAGGAAGGTTACATTAAGGAAAGAAAAAATAATATCATAACAGTTCACCAAGTCATTATAAAATCTGCATTATGCAAATTCTGATTAATGTTATTCAACTAAATATTACCATAAGTAACTACAAAGGGACAAAACATCTTTTACAGTTGTCTTATTTTCTTATTTTGCATTCCAGTGTGTCTAATAAATATATCAATCACTGAAAACTCTACCTATTCTGAGGAATTAATATTTTTCTATAATAATATGGGAAGCATAGCAATAAACACCAAATGGTTATGATAACAGTGATGATGATGATCAGGGCAATGAAGGTGATGACGACCATGATGATAATAACTCTCTAGTACAAGTCTATCAGAACCTAGGACAAGTAGTTGGATACAGGTAGACTATTTGAGAAAAAGCAAGACTAAGGCAGTGGAGATAGGGTGAAAGGAGAGGTGATGAGACAAGGAAGCAGAAAGACAACTGCAGATATTTTACTGAACTGTGGGCACCTGGGACCTAATCCCACTGTGGGCCCTGTAAGGACTCATGTAGAATATGTCACAGAATTGTACCTCCAAAGTAGGGGAGGTGGAGTTGCACCAGGGGCTAATCTCTACTCCTGGGCCCACCCCACCCTCACTCCTTGGGTCTTCCCTTGGTGTAGCATATCTGAGCCAGCTTCATTTTGTAAGGAAAAGCATAGAGACAGAAAAGATGAGAGTTTCAGCAGGCCCAAGAGGTGAGACACTAGTAGAAACTGTGGGAATTCTCTACCACAAATGGAGCTGAACTGTGTGATGGATCAAAGGCATGTGGTAAAGGGCCCAAGGATTGTGTGCTACACAGCCTATTAGGGATGATGACAAGGATAATATAGAAGAGTTGTGGAAATAGAATTTATGGAAAGTTTGATAACTTGCTTAAGGGTTAGAAAATAGTGGAACAGGGCTTCAACCTATGGTCTGAATTTCCAAAGCCAGTGTTCCTAGCCACACTATCCTCTTTTGGTGTTTTGTTTTGTTTTAATGTTTAACAAGGAGAAAGAAAGATAAATGTTCAATAGCTGAATCAAGATGGCACTAACTTCTACAGTCTTAAGACTTTAATTAACCACTTTAAACTAAATGGGATATATGTCAATAATTATTAACTGTGTTCTTGGCTGTGAATCTTCTGGATTCTAGTATTTCCTATAACTATGGAAAATTAGCTCTGATCATCATCATTTGCCCCAGAAGTCCTGCCTGCTCTGAGTTTATTTGCTGTCCTAAACTAAAGCACAAGCCATACTGAGATAATTGATAAGATAGACTTTACATAGCAGTATATGATAATTTCTCCATTGCAATTCAGAGATCCAGTATGTAGGCTAATGAGCTATTCAGAGGTTAAGTATGTCGTGTCTAACTTGACCAAACTTTTTCACATTAATATGCCTTGAAATTGCATCATTAAACACTAAACTTCTAGTTCTCCCCTGTGTTAGATTTTGTGTTTATATAAAACTAGTTTCAATAAAATACAGTTTTAATAAAAGTACAAATCACTATAAAAATTGAAATCAGATACAGAATTGTATTGCAATAATGAAAAGGAGATATGTTTTAAGAAGCTTTATTACAACTAAGCTGACTTATTTAAACCCTGAAATTTGGATAGTTAACCTAGAAGGAAGCATAAATTCCTATTTTGTACCTTTGAGTTAAAGGCCGTGAGAATCTCTTAACAATCTTCTAACATTTGACACTTCTCTTTCTCTGGAGGCAAAAAGCGACTCTAAGATTAATGTATTTTTTTCATTTCTGAACACATACTCAGGACTAGAAGAGAAGTTATGAGTCTGGCATAAAAAAGTAAAAAAAAATAAAAACACAAATAGATATACCCTTCACTACCATGAAAATGCCCACTGGTTAAAACCAAAACAAATAGTTCACTCAGCTACAAACCTCCAAATTTGTAATGTGTACTCTCTTTCTCCTTGTGTCACAGGCTCATGAATGCTAAACTGAGAGGATAAAGAAAGAGGAAAGGGGATGTCTGTTTCTATTTTTATTTCTGGATAAATTCTAATGTTGTGTCCTCTTAATTATTTCCCACTTCCTATGAGTTTATAGTATTCATCATTAAATTTAATAGATTTATTGAATAAATTGGTTACTTCTTTATTCATTTTCTCCACTATTATTACCTTATCCAGACTAAAGTTGTTCACATGAATGAGTAAAGGCCCAACTTTTATGCCAAGATAGTATTGTAGACAAATTGAATAAGTAATCTCAGGATTTGTTTAAGGTGGCAACTGAAGTATATTAAACAGGATATTATTTATCTTTTTTAAAAATTTAAAGAATGAGTTTTATTTAAACACTCTGACACATGGAAAGAAGAAGGATGTGTCTAAGACACACACACACACTCACACTCACAAACATACACATCTACCTCACCAGTTAATATTTCCTTGTTTTATGAGTTAGATCAGCATGAAGGATGAATGATAGAGCAGAGGAAAGTATTTGATCTTACTCATTAAAGATGGTCTGTGGAGCTTCGTCAAATGCAGCGAAGAGAAACCTTTGGAGAGGGTAGAGTTAATGAGGGGAAATCAAGTGGATCTTTTCTTGACCTTGTGATGTGCATGTAACAAGGGCAGAGAGAGTGTTTAACTCATAGTGAGGGCTCAGTACCTATTGGTTCTTAATATATTTTAATTTTAAGTTGATCATACGATACTCATTCACTGATTATTTGTTCCATCATTTTCTATTTAACTGTGTAAATATTTCAACAAATATTCAAGAGTTTAGTAATATTCCATTGCCATCAAATGGCAAGAATAGGCTAAGAATATTCTTCTGATAACTAATGAAAAAAATGCTTCCATATACATGGATCATATTAAAAGACAAATGGAAAAAAGAATTGTCTGATAAATAACATCATGAGATATTCATCAGAAAGTTTTCTGTATATAACTATATAAGGAGAATTTTCTATATGTATCTTATTTCCAAAAGTTTTTTCCTGTTTTTGGACTGTTTTGGTCTGCTGTCTTCTTATTCACTTTCTATATGTCAACCACAACTACATACACAAATGATAAAACAGTTCCTAATCCAATGAGCAGCGAGTCTATAGGTGAGAAAGCCACACTATTATGACACAAAATTTATGCAACAAACATACAGTAATATGAGGACAAAGGAGAAATTATGTTACTTTGCCTTCTTGCTGTTGTCATAAGAATTTCTTCAATCTCTTAGTAAATATTTACTGAAAATCCAAAGAACTTTTTAGGCATTTTACTAGATGTTCTGAGCAAAGAAATTTGGTATAAACCCCTTTCCTTACAGAAATGTACATTCTAGCCAGGAAAACAAGTAAGTTATAATGATCAGTTCTATAGCACAATAAGCTATATATAAGGATTTCCTGGGGAAAGATAAATTAATTTTATATTCTGGGTAAAGTCTCAGAGAATAATGTTGAAGTCAAATATTGATAAATAAATGTATTAAATAGAAGAAGAAAAAAGTGCCAGATAGAAGGATCATGAACTAAAACAAAGATCTTGGCCAGCTTAATTGGAAATAGAGTCCAAAATGTGTGTGTGTGTGTGTGTGTGTGTGTGTGTGTGTGTGTGTGGAGGTGGGGGGTTATGAACTTTAACCAGGTAGTTATGAATCTAAAATTTTTTTTTACTATAGAAATAATCCAAACCAGTTCATTTTTACAGAAGAGTTTACCTGAGGAATGTGAAAAGTTTGCTGAATGTGGTAGAGATGGAAGACTAATAGCCTAATTCAGAGTGATTTAGGGTAACTCTTTTAGTTTTGGTGAAAAACAGGACTTGTCTCTAAAGTCTGTCTCAGGAAATGTTGATGATTTTTCATCCCAGACTGCTGGAATCACAGCAATATCCCACCTAGGAGTCCAGGGAGTCAGAGGAGAATGAAATAAATGGGATGATAGAGTCACACAGGAAGAAGAAAGTCCCCAACAAGGAATTAACAGGTAATGGGGCATTGGAGTTAAGGCCTTAGAAAAAATGACTTAATCTTATGCATCGGCACCAAAAGGAAGATGGCTCCAAGCTAATTATTAAAAATTCGGAACTGAGTACTCTTTAAGAAAGGAAGACTTTGGATTTTGTTTTACCCTAATAAAGAAAGCAAGGATAGAGTGAAGCATCTATTTAAAAAGCTCAGGGGAACCAACGGCCATGGATGTGGATCTAGACATAAAAAGATTTATATGAGAGCATATGTCCTAATTTAATACACTGAATTTGTGAATATTATCCCCATGCAAGTCTTTATACTTTAATTTATAAATTTAAATAAAGATATAGTGCTCTGGACTGAAAGTCTGTGTCCCTCTAAAATCAAATGTTGAATCCCTAACCCCCAATGTGATGGTAGTTGGAAGTGGTCCCCTTGGGAGGTAATTAGGCTGAGATGAGGTAATGAGATTGGGGACCTCTAAGATGAGATTAGTGTCCTTATAAGAAGAGGAAGAGACCAGAGCTCTCTCTCTCTCTCCACATGCACTGCCCAAGGAAAGGCCATATGAGGACATAACAAGAGACAGCCATCTACAGACCAGGAATCTACTTTGACCATAAACATTCCAGCCTCCAGAACTGTAAGAAATGAATGTTTGTTGTTTAGGCCACCCAGTCTATGGTACTCTGAAATAGCAGCCAGAACTGACAAATATAGAAGTTGATACTGAGAAGTGGGGTAATGTTGTAACAAATACCTAAAAATGTGAAAGCAGCTTTAGGACTGGGTAGTGAGTAGAAGTTGAAAGAGTTTTGAGGTGCATGCTAGAAAAAAATGATATTGCCATGAAGGGGCTGTTCAAGGTGATTTTGGTGAGAGCTCAGGCAGAAGAGAGATATAGCGATAGCTTCCATCTTCTCAGAGAATACATAAATAATCATACACAGAATGTTGATAGAAATAGGGACTACAAAGTGATTCTGATGAGATTTCAGACGGAAATAAAAACCTATTATTTGACAATGGATGAAAGGTATTCCTCTTCATAAACTGGCAAAGACCTTGGTCTAATTGTGTTCTAGTACTTCGTGGAAGACAAAACTTGCAAGCGATGAAACTGAATATTTTGCTGAGGAGATTTCTAAGCAGAGTTTTGAAGAAATGGCTTGCTTCCTTTTGACTGCTTATAATAAAATACCCAAAGACAGAAATGAATTGAAGAAGAAACTTCTAAGTAAAAAGAATTCAGAACTTAAAGATCTAGAAAATTCTCAGCCTATCCTATTGCAAAAAATTAGAGCAAGTGTTCTGAAAAGAACACTTAGGGTGTGGCCTAATAATCATTTGATAAGGAGATTAGTATGGGTGTGAATCATGAATTTAATCAGCCACAGGAACACAGCCAGTTTAAACTGAAGGAGGCAGATATGTGATGGAATGGAAGAAGGCTGTTGGACTTCTTAGATTCTACAGGAAAGAACAATGAGCTATTCTGATGCAACTTGCACTATTCTTCAAGAAAAGGGAAAAATGGAGAAGTGGCCAAGATGGTGGAGTAGGAACACCCTGAACTCACCTCCACCCAGAGACACACCAAAATTATAATTCTATGAGAACAGCCTGAAGCAGAAAAGATTTTCCACAGCTAAAGACATGAAGAAGGAACTACAGGATAGGTAAAAGAGGCAGAGACAAGGTATACTCAGGAGCCACACCCTGGGGTCCACACAAATGAGGAATATCATAATCATAGGAGTTCTCCCCGAGGAGCTAGGGGTCTGAACCTCACATTTGAGATGCTCCCTTTAGCCTGTTAGCACAAGGGATGCAGTCCTGCCCTCCAGTGGTCCATAGCCACCACATGAAGAACAGCCTAGCAACCAGCCAGGCCACGGACCAGGCCCACTTACCCCCACACCACAGTAGTTGACCATGGTATAGTACAAGGGCTGATGAAACCCACATAGGAGAAAATCTCAGAAAAAGAATAAAGCAAAGTAGAGCTAAGCAATCTACGTGGTTCCCACATACAGAGTACCCCTAGAACATATTGCTCTGGTGACCAGAGGAGAGCACACTGCTAAGTCCCATAGTATGTCTCCTAAACAAGGTCACTTCTCTGAGATTGGGAAAAGTAACCAATCTAACACAATGAAAGAATGAAAGAATACAATAAGAGAAATTTAAAAATAAACTAGAAGAAACAAACAGTAGATTAGATGATACAAAGGAATGAATAAGTGAACTGGAAGACACAGTAGTAGAAATCACCCAAGCTAAGCAACCTAAATGTCCATCGATAGATGAATGGATAAAGAAGATGTGGCATATATATACAAGGGAATATCACTCAGCCATAAAAAGGAATGAAATTGAGTTATTTGTAGTGAGGTGGATGGACCTAGAGTCTGTCATACATAGTGAAGTAAGTCAGAAAGATAAAAACAAATACCGTATGCTAACACGTATATATGGAATCAAAAAAAATGGTACTGATGAGCCTAGTGACAGGGCAGGAATAAAGACACAGATGGAGAGAACAGACTTGAGGACACAGCGGGGTAAGGGGAAGCTGGGATGAAGTGAGAGAGTAGCATGTGTACGCAAATGTCAAATCACTATGTAGTACACCCGAAACAAACATAAATTTGTATGTCAACTACATTTCAGTAAAAAAGGGAAGAATAGCCCCAAGGTAATTTAGAGATCATCAGGGCCATTGCTTCTGTTAAAAGGCCAGATGGATTCCAAACAAAGACCTGAAGGCTGGGCTAGCCTCAGAATGAATCACTCATACCTTATTTGGATGATATTCGGATGAGAGTTTGGAATTGGAATTGACACTTTAGAGTTGATGTTAGAACAAGTTAAGACTTTGGGGGCTATTGAGATGGAATGAATTGTATTTTACACATAAGAAGAATATAAACGGGGGTAGAATTTTAGGGGTAGAATGCTATATATTAAATGTGTACCCCCAAAATTTATATGCGGAAGACTTAATCACCAGTGCAATGGACTTGCACATAGGGCCTTTGCGAGGTAATTTGGTTTAGATGAGATCAGGAAATTGAACCCCATTATGAGACTAGTGTCCTTATAAGAAGACAAAGAAACCAGAGCTCTCTCTCTGTCACATGAGAATACAGTAAAAAGGTATCCATTACCAAGAAGGTTCTCATCAGAATCTGTGATGCCGTGATCTTGAACTTCCCAGCATCGAGAAGTGAGAAATAAATGTCTATTTTATTTTATTTATTTATTTTTTGCGGTACGCGGGCCTCTCACTGCTGTGGCCTCTCGCGTTGTGGAGCATAGGCTCCGGACGCGCAGGCTCAGCGGCCATGGCTCACGGGCCCAGCCGCTCCGTGGCACGTGGGATCCTCCTGGACCAGGGCACGAACTCGTGTCCCCTGCATCGGCAGGTGGACTCTCAAACACTGCACCACCAGGGAAGACCTAAATGTCTATTTTATAAGCCACCCAGTTTATGATACTTTGTTATAGCATACCAGGCTGAGCTAAGACATATATCTAAAATGTAGAGTATTGATTTGCACACTTATCATTTTATTTGATTTAATACTCTATATCAGTGTTCTATATCATTTCAATAGAAATGTTTGTGATAATGAAAATGTATTATATTTGCACTCTCCAGTACAGTAGCCACTAGCCACATGTGCCTATTAAGAATTTTTAAATGTGGCTAGTGAAACTGAAGAGCTGAAGTTTAAATCATATTTTATTTAGGTTAATTATATAAATTTAAATATCCACATGTGGCTAGTGGCCAGCCATAATGAACAACACAGTTTGTATAAACTTATGCAGGTTTTCTCTCCTGATTTTTATTTTAATCTTGGGGAAAGAAACATTTCTTAGTTGCCATAGTTCTAATGTCTTTCAGCTTCCTATTGATTCCACACATTGAATAACATCAATATTATTATACCTCTTTACAGTAGGTTTATTACATGTCCTAATTTGTACCAAGTTTTTCATAATTGGACCATACTTTTTATGTTGCTATGTTCTATAGCCAATTCATTGTTCCTATATTTTATGCAGAGTATTCTATGGCCTCTAGTGAACCAAACGCTCAGGAACACTCTATATTAAGAACTTCATTTATTTCTGGCAACCTGTTTACTGAAATATACATATCCTCATATTCAAGAACTTCAGTGGAGTTATTATTCTGGGCTTTTCTTTGACTTGCCTGCTGGGTTATTTATATTGTTCCTGGTTACTATGTTGTCTCTTTTGTTTGCTCTCTTTTTTTTTTTTTTTTCTCTCTTATTTTTGTTACATGTAGCCACAAGTACTTTTCTACAAAAACTGTGAGGGTAAATTTTCAGAATCCTTCAAGTGAAAAAAATGTCTTTTTTCTTTTCCATGTTTGATTACTAATATTTTGAATAATCATAAGTCACATTCCTTTGTACCTTTGAAGATGTTCCTTCATTGTTTTCACCCATCAAGCATCAAAATTTAATTATGATGTAAGTCTGATTCATGTTGATATGTTGGTAAACTCTTTACATTCTAAAAGATTTTAGGATCTTTTATTTATCTTAATTTCTGAAATTTGACCTGGATTTACCTATCTGTAAGTTTCTTAACTTCATCTAAACCTTAGCAGGTTTTTTTCAGCTTGACCCTCCACATTTTCCTTCAACTCAAAATGTTCTCATATTAACATGTAATATCCCCTGTATTTTTTGTGTGTATGTTTGTTTTTGGAAATCTGTTAAATATAGGTCCTATCTCTTGAATTAATCTTTTACATCATTTTCCTTCTTTGAAAAAATACGTTTTTGTGGGGAGCATTCTGTATTTTAGAAGATTTTAAGAGATAAACCGTTCCTTCTAATTACTTGTATTATTTATTTTTTAAATAGAGAAGTTTTAAAAATCTATGATTGTTGTTTTATTTTAATATCATATCCTGGTTTATGTGTGGAAGTTATTTAAAATCTTTCAAAGGATACTACTAGATTTTTTTAAATATGTACTCTTCTGCAGATTGCTTCAAAGCCATTTCTCCTTTGTCCACCTTAGATTTTCTTTTAGATTTCAGAATTTCTCAAATTCAGGTGATACTTATGATTATATCTATTTTTAAGAATGAAGCAAGGAGGAGTTTCAAGATGGCAGAAGAGTAAGACACGGAGATCACCTTCCTCCCCACAAATACATCAGAAATATATCTACATGTGGAACAGCTCGTACAGAACACCTACGAACACTGGCAGAAAACCTCAGACCTCCCAAAAGGCAAGAAACTCCCCACGTACCTGGGTAGGGCAAAAGAAAAATGAATAAACAGAGACAAAAGGATAGGGACGGGACCTGCACCAGTGGGAGGGAGCTGTGAAGGAGGAAAGGTTTCCACACACTAGAAGCCCCTTCGCGCGCAGAGACTGCAGGTGGCGGAGGGGGGGAAGCTTTGGAGCCGCGGATGAGAGCACAGCGACAGTGGCGCGGAGAGCAAAGCAGAGAGATTCCCGCACAGAAGTTCGGTGCCAACTGGCACTCACCAGCCTGAGAGGCTCTTCTGCTCACCCGCCGGGGCGGGCGGGGGCTGGGAGCTGAGGCTCGGGCTTCGGTCGGAGCGCAGGGAGAGGACTGCGGTTGGCTGCGTGAACACAGCCTGCAGGGGGTTAGTGCGCCACGGCTGGCTGGGAGGGAGTCCGGAAAAAACCTGGAGCTGCAGAAGAGACAAGAGACTTTTTCTTGCCTCTTTGTTTCCTGGTGCGCAGGAGAGGGGAATAAGAGCGCCACTTAAAGGAGCTCCAGAGACAGGCGCGAGCCCTGGCGATAAGCGCGGACCCCAGAGACGGGCATGAGACGCTAAGGCTGCTGCTGACGCCACCAAGAAGCCTGTGTGCGAGCACAGGTCACTCTACACACCACCCCTCCTGGGAGCCTGTGCAGCCCGCCACTGCCAGGGTCCCAGGATACAGGGACAACTTCCCGGGAGAAAGCACGGTGCCTCAGGTTGCTGCAAAGTCATGCCCGCCTCTGCCGCCGCAGGCTCGCCCCGCACTCTGTACCCCTCCCTCCCCCCAGCCTGAGTGAGCCAGAGCACCCGAAATCAGTGGCTCCTTTAACCCCGTTCTGTCTGAGCGAAGAACAGATGCCCTCAGGTGACCTACACGCAGAGGCGGGTCCAAATACAAAGCTGAACCCCGGGAGCTGTGCGAACAAAGAAGAGAAAGGGAAATCTCTCCCAGCAGCCTC
This sequence comes from Monodon monoceros, assembly GCF_005190385.1. Taxonomy (NCBI): domain Eukaryota; kingdom Metazoa; phylum Chordata; class Mammalia; order Artiodactyla; family Monodontidae; genus Monodon; species Monodon monoceros. The sequence continues at coordinate 19,996,328 of NW_021703768.1, read as the reverse complement.
AGGAGCAGCAGATGAAATCTCCACAATCAACGTGATGTACCCTGCATCTGTGGAATACCTGAATAGACAACGAATCATCCCAAATTGAGGAGGTGGATTTTGGGAGCAATGATATATACATTTTTTCCCCCTTTTCACTTTTTGTGAGTGTGTATGTGTATGCTTCTGTGTGTGGTTTTGTCTGAGAGTCCTGTACAGGATAAATCCAAGGAGAAACATGCCAAGACACATATTAATCAAACTACCAAAATTAAATACAAAGAAAAGAGTATTAAAAGCAGCAAGGGAAAAACAACAAGGAACACATAAGGGAATCCCCATAAGGTTAACAGCTGATCTTTCAGCAGAAACTCTGCAAGCCAGAAGGGAGTGGCAGGACATATTTAAAGTGATGAAGGAGAAGAACCTACAACCAAGATTACTCTACCTAGGAAGCATCTCATTCAGGTTGGATGGAGAAATGAAAATCTTTACAGACAAGGAAAAGCTAAGAGAATTCAGCACCACCAAACCAGCTTTACAACAAATGCTAAAGGAAATTCTCTGGGCAGGAAAAACAAGAGAAGGAAAAGACCTACAATAATAAACCCAAAACAATTTAGAAAATGGGAATAGGAACATACGTATCAATATTTACCTTAAATGTAAATGGATTAAATGCTCCAACCAAAAGACATAGACTGGCTGAATGGATATAAAAACAAGACCCATATATATGCTGTCTACAGGAGACCCACATCAGACCCAGGGACAAATACAGACTGAAAGTGAGGGGATAGGAAAAGATATTCCATGCAAATGGAAATCAAAAAAAAGCTGGAGTAGCAATTCTCATATCAGACAAAATAGACTTTAAAACAGACTATTACAAAAGACAAAGAAGGACACTACATAATGATCAAGGGATCAATCCAAGAAGAAGATATAACAACTGTAAATATTTATGCATCCAACATAGGAGCACCTCAATACATAAGGCAAATGTGAGCAGCCATAAAAGGACAAATCAACAGTAACACGATCGTGATAGGGGACTTTAACACCCCACTTTCAACAACAGACAGATCATCCAAAATGAAAATAAATAAGGAAACACAAGCTTTAAATGATATATTAAACAAGATGGACATAATTGATATTTATAGGACATTTCATCCAAAAACAAGAGAACACACTTTCTTCTCAAGTGCTCATGGAACATTCTCCAGGACAGATCATATCTTGGGTCATAAATCAAACCTTGGTAAATTTAAGAAAATTGAAATCGGATCAAGTACCTTTTCCGACAACAACGCTATGAGACTAGACATCAATTACAGGAAAAAATCTCTAAGAAATACAAACACATGGAGGCTAAACAACACTCTACTTAATAACCAAGAGATCACTGAAGAAATCAAAGAGGAAATCAAAAAATACCTAGAAACAAATGACAATGAAAACACGACGACCCAAAACCTATGGGATGCAGCAAAAGCCCTTCTAAGAGGGAAGTTTATACCAATACAATCCTACCTTAAGAAACAAGAAACATCTCAAATAAACAACCTAAACTTACACCTAAAGCAATTAGAGAAAGGAGAACAAAAAACCCACAAAGTTAGCAGAAGGAAAGAAATCATAAAGATCAGATCAGAAATAAATGAAAAAGAAATGAAGGAAACGATAGCAAAGATCAATAAAACTTTGGTTCTTCGACAAGATAAACAAAATTGATAAACCATTAGCCAGACTCATCAAGAAAAAAAGGGGGGAAGACTCAAATCAATAGAATTAGAAATGAAAAAGGAGAAGTAACAACTGACACTGAAGAAATACAAAGGATCATGAGAGATTACTACAAGCAACTATGTGCCAGTAAAATGGACAACCTGGAAGAAATGGACAACCTGGAAGAAATGCACAAATTCTTAGAAATGCACAACCTTCCAAAACTGAACCAAGAAGAAATAGAAAATATGAACAGGCCAATCACAAGCACTGAAATTGAAACTGTGATTAAAAATCTTCCAACAATCAAAAGCCCAGGACCAGATGGCTTCACAGGCAAATTCTATCAAACATTTAGAGAAGAGCTAACACCTATCCTGCTCAAACTCTTCCAAAATGTAGCAGAGGGAGGAACACTCCCAAACTCATTCTACGAGACCACCATCACCCTGATACCAAAACCAAACAAAGATGTCACAAAAAAAGAAAATTAAAGACCAATATCTCTGATGAACATAGATGCAAAAATCCTCAACAAAATACTAGCAAACAGAATCCAACAGCACATTAAAAGGATCATACACTATGGGTCTTTTTTATCCCACACACTATGGGATATGGGGCTTATCCCAGCATTGCAAGGAATGTTCAATATATGCAAATCAATCAACGTGATACACCATATTAACAAATTGAAGGATAAGAACCATATGATCATCTCAGTAGATGCAGAGAAAGCTCTCGACAAAATTCAACGCTGCTTTATGATAAATACTCTCCAGAAAGTAAGCATAGAGGGAACTTTCTTCAACATAATAAAGACCATATATGACACACCTACAGCCAACATTGCCCTTAATGGTGAAAAATTGAAACCATTTCCACTGAGATCAGGAACAAGACAAGGTTGTCCACTCTCACCACTATTATTCAACATAGTTTTGGAAAGTTTAGCCACAGCAATCAGAGAAGAAAAAGAAATAAAAGGAATCCAAATTGGAAAAGAAGAGGTAAAGCTGTCACTGTTTGTGGATGACATGATACTATACATAGAGATTCTTAAAGATGATACCAGAACACTACTAGAGCTAATCAATGAATTTGATGCAGTAGCAGGATACAAAATAAATGCACAGAAATCTCTTGCATTCCTATACATTAATGAGGAAAAATCTGAAAGTGAAATTAAGAAAACACTCCCATTTACCACTGCAACATAAAGAACAAAATATCTAGGAATAAACCTACCTAAGGAGACAAAAGATCTGTATGCAGAAAATTATAAGACCCTGATGAAAAAATTAAAGATGATACAAATAGATGGAGAGATATACCACGTTTTTGGATTGGAAGAATCAACATTGTGAAAATGACTCTACTATCCAAAGCAATCTAAAGATTCAATGCAATCCATATCAAACTACCACTGGCATTTTTCACAGAACTAGAACAAAAGATTTCACAATTTGTATGGAAACACAAAAGATGCTGAATAGCCAAAACAATCTTGAGAAAGAAAAATGGAGCTGGAGGAATCAGGCTCCCTGACTTCAGACTATACTACAAAGCTACAGTAATCAAGACAGTATGGTACTGGCACAGAAAGAGGAAATATAGATCAATGGAACAGGATAGAAAGGCCAGAGATAAACCCACACACATATGGTCACCTTATCTTTGATAAAGGAGGCAAGAATATACAGTGGAGAAAAGACAGCCGCTTCAGGAAGTGGTGCTGGGAAAACTGGACAGGTACATGTAAAAGAATGAAATTAGAACACTCCCTAACACCATACACAAAAATAAACTCAAAATGGATTAGAGACCTCAATGTAAGGCCAGACACTATCAAACTCTTAGAGGAAAACATAGGCAGAACACTCTATGACATAAATCACAGCAAGATCCTTTTTGACCCACCTCCTAGAGAAATTGAAATAAAAATAAACAAATGGGACCTAATGAAACTTCAAAGCTTTTGCATAGGAAAGGAAACCATAAAGAAGATGTAAAGACAATCCTCAGAATAGGAGAAAATATTTGCAAATGAGGCAACTGACAAAGCATTAATCTCCAAAATTTACAAGCAGCTCATGCAGCTCAATATCAAAAATCAAACAACCCTATCCAAAAATGGTCAGAAGACCTAAACAGACATATCTCCAAAGAAGATATACAGATTGCCTACTGATACATGAATAAATGCTCAACATCATCAATCATTAGAGAAATGCAAATCAAAACTACAATGAGATATCACCTCACACCAGTCAGAATGGCCATCATCAAAAAATTTACAAACAATAAATGCTGGAGAGGGTGTGGAGAAAAGGGAACCCTTTTGCACTGTTGGTGGGAATGTAAATTGATAAAGCCACTATTAGAACAGTATGGAGGTTCCTTAAAAAACTAAAAATAGAACTACCATATGACCCAGCAATCCCACTACTGGGCATATACCCTGAGAAAACCATAATTCAAAAAGAGTCATGCACCAAAGTTTTCATTGCAGCTCTATTTACAATAGCCAGGACATGGAAGTAACCTATGTGTCCATCAACAGATGAATGGATAAAGAAGATGTGGCACATATATACAATGGAATATTACTCAGCCATAAAAAGAAATGAAATTGAGTTATTTGTAGTGAGGTGGATGGACCTAAAGTGTGTCATACAGAGTGAATTAAGTCAGAAAAACAAATACCTTATGCTAACCCATTTATACGGAATCTAAGAAAAAAAAATGGTCATGAGGAACCTAGGGGCAAGACGGGAATAAAGATGCAGACCTACTAGAGAATGGACTTGAACATACGGTGAGGGGGAAAGGTAAGCTGGGACAGTGTGAGAGAGTGGCCATGGACATATATACACTACCAAACGTAAAATAGATAGCTAGTGGGAAGCAGCCGCTGAGCACAGGGAGATCAGCTCGGTGCTCTGTGACCACCTAGAAGGGTGGGATAGGGAGGGTGGGAGGGAGGGAGACGCAAGAGGGAAGAGATATGGGGACATATGTATAACTGATTCACTTTGTTATAAAGCAGAAACTAACACATCATTGTAAAGCAATTAAACTCCAATAAAGATGTTAAAAAAAAGAAAAAAAGAATGAAGCGAGAAGAGATATGTTATATGTATGTTATCAGATTTTGTCAACTTTCGGGCTTTCCTTTGGGATTAGAGTGTAAGATTCTGACCACTGTACCTGGCCATAGAATGACAGACAGTTCTCTATAGGTAAGCCCACATCAGCTCTTCTAGTATCCCATAGAAAATTATTTCAATTTTCTTTGAGGTGAAACATCTGAAGTTTCCTTCAGAGTCAAGAGTGAAATTGTCGAACTGTTCTCAGTGCGTGATGGAGGTGGGGTCATAGGTAGTCACAACTCAGTATGTAGTCTTTGCACTAAATCTCCCTGTGTTTTACCATGTGTTGGTCTCCCACCGTAGAGAAGTAGCAGAAGAAAGAGAACTGCTATGAGTTTGCAGGTTTCACCAGAGGAATACAAATGCATGACTCCCTATACTCAGAGATCCTTCTTTAATTAAAGAGGGTACTGACGCCAAGTTCAAACTCCAGAACAATGCAATTTATAGTAAATAAGAGAGTAAGAAAAAATTAATCCGGTTATCCTATTTGAAGATGCTCAGAGTGGTGGAGATTGTGAGAGTAAATCTCTGAAAAGGGAAGAATCATTTTTTATTTACAACTCTGGTGAGATACAAAATATAATGAGACCTTTGGATTCAATACAAACTGTAAAGTGAGGCATTGTAGAGTGCTGTGGATGGAGCCCGGATTCTTGGATTACAAGGAATATTACTCTAAGGAAAAATGGCAAGCTGAGCACGTATATTAGCTTTTCTCCCTTTCCAAAAATCAAAAGTTTACAGAAGGCACTTACTGCAGGAAGGAGGCTGGCTATCTGCAGACAAAGATTTAGATAGATTACTGAATGATGGATGGCAGATGTGACCATAATGACGCATACAGCAGCTCAGAGCTTACAGAATAGCACGTTCAAGTGAATATGTGAGCTGTTCATTTTTCATATTGAAACATTTTTCATGTTATATAGTCACTCAATCCCTCTCTTCTTCACTAGTGACCTAGTCAGCACAAACCAAGAGGAAGTGTGAGGAAAGTGTTACTACTCAGAATCACAGATTCAATGCATAATCTTGCAGCAGTTGAATGGGTTGGCCAGCTCCCCACAATTTCCCCATATTTCTATGTACAGGAGAAGATTACTAAAAAAATTTATATTTGACTTGAATTCTGGGGCACCCAAAGTGTAAGTTATATCCCCTGAGTAGAATGGTTATTATTTTGGCAGGGAAAGGAGTGGTTTGCCATCTTAATTATGGTCTCCTTGACACATTCTGTCCAGAAATTAGACACTGGTAAGGTCATAGAATATTTGTGGTAACAGCCTAGTCATAGAATATTTGTGATAACAGCCTATCTTAATCAACATATCTTGTACGTAGGTATGGCCTTAAAACAACACAAAGCAAAATATCAAAGTACACAAATAGAACAAATAAAAAAGAGAGGAAAATATAATGGAAGGGTGAAAAAAAGTAGAAAACCAATGATTGTTTTTAATATTCTTGCATTATTGCTTTCATAATACAATAAAGGCTAAGAAAAAATGTCATAGGAAAAAAACATAGAAATTGAATGATAATTGATGAAAGAAAGTATGCCATACAAAGCTAACAAAAGTTAAAGAGAATTCTCCAGAATAGGAAGGAAAAAAAGAAACAAAGATTTGAGGAAACATTAAATAACTATTGCAGATTGATCCAGCAGAGCCAAAACAAAATGAGACAAAGCAAATAAAAATTTCATAGGATTTTTTGTAACAGAAAATATTTTAAAATTGAGAGAAAACACACTATGTGCTTTTTAAAAACTGGGGATAAAGAGAAAAATTTTGGAGCCAAAAAGCATACCCAGGACCAAGTTCAATGAATGAAAAAAAGAACATACACATCCAAACAAATTCTCATGGCATTCCATGACTTATAGGATAAAGAGAAGATTACAAAACCCCCAGAAATTGTGAATCTATACAATAGTTCCATGAAATCAAATGACTGTCAGAATAACCTTAAACCACTTACCCCCAAAAATGCTAAAACATGAGATAAAGAAGGTTTGTTTTAACATTTATCAGAACATTATTTGAAACATAGAATTATATAATCATCCAACATAGCAATATAGTATAAGAATGAAAAGAAGACGTTTTTGATTACAGAAAAATTCAATGAGTCTCTCTTACAACTTTGTGAAGAAATTACCCGAGAATATACTTAGCAAAACATAGAAGGAATTCAAGAAGGAAAAAGTTTGGACTCCAGCGAGAATGCATCTAACCCCAGTGTTCAAAAAGTAAATTCTAGTGTGAAATTAGGCCTTGAAAACATTTATAAGTGCTTTAAAATATCATGGTTATAGAGAAATACAGTGAAATTGAAAAGGGGAAAGAAAGACAATGAGTATATTGCAGTTGTCAATTTCACTGATGATGCTTAAAAAAAAAAATAACCACCAAACTCTGTGTTATCATACACAAATATTTATTTTTGCTCATAAGCCTAAAGTCAGCTGGGTCATCTTTCTGGTGGTGACTGGGCTCCCTAGGACAGTTGTGAGTCGAAAGGTCAACTTTGCTGACCCTGGTTGGGCTCTCTCAGATACTAGGTGTTGATTTATAAGCTGTACAGTGTCAGCTAAAGCATCTGGGCTCTTCTCCACAAGGTCCCTTATGTCCAGCATGCTTGTCCAGACTTATTCTTATGATGAACCCCCTTGTCTGAAAGAAAGACCAGAGGTCACATGCATTGAGATCTAGACACTGAAGTGGCACACCATATATTCTACCACATTCTATCGGCCACAGCAAATTATAAGTCCCGGCCAAATTCAAGATTTGGGGGGATATATACATTCTCCTGAGGAGAGGTGCCACAAATTCCCATTAAAAGGGCACTGATAGGGCTTCCCTGATGGCACAGTGGTTGATAGTCCACCTGCCAATGCAGGGGACATGGGTTCGTGCCCCGGTCTGGGAAGATCCCACATGCCGCGGAGCGGCTGGGCCCATGAGCCATGGCCGCTGAGCCTGTGCATCCGGAGCCTGTGCTCCGCAACGGGAGAGGGCACAACAGTGAGAGGCCCGCGTACCGCAAAAAAAAAAAAGGGCACTGATATAGGTTGGGATGAAGAATTGGGAACATTTCCTACATCTATCAGAAAAAAAACTAATAAATATAAAAATATACATATATCTGTTGACAATATAGAAACATTTACTTATAGGTGCAGATATGTGTATATGGATATCTTATGTAATAAATTCTATTTTAGGTTGTAAAAACTCGGTAAAGTTATAGGTAATGGAAGTGTGATAAATTTCCCTCCTTTCAAAATAAGTCAATATATGTTGTACCAATTTGCTATGTAAATAAATAGGGTTATAAAGAGATTATTTGGAAGTATCTAAATATATAATAAATTTAAAAATAAAGAAAATTTCCTCCTCTGAGTTTGAGGTTGAAGAGAGGGAAGGTGAGAAATTTAGATTTTGTGTATGATCAGTTCTGTATTATTTAAATAATTTTCTTTGTGTACGTATGTGTATATATATGTAGCACGATGGCTTTTTCAAAATAAGCATTTTTTAAAAAGAACAAAGATAATGGGTGTATATACCACATGTGTGTGAATGTGAATTTCTGTAATATATGGTAGGAAAAAAATGGAACTGTGGCTTGAGAGAAAGCAGGGTCAACACTTGTTTCCAGCAGAGAAAAACTTTCCACCACCAAAACGGCATATTCATGAGATTATATATGTATCATCTCTTTCCTACTCATTGTATTTCACTTAGAGTGTGCTACAAGACACTGGGCATTTTAATTTTCCATTCATTGCTTTTGGCACTCTGTTCATCTGTTCCTAGTATGGCACAAAAAATGAGATGGATGCTCTGTTCCCCACTTTGGTGGCTTCCTATGGTATTCAAAGGACACCAAAGCAGCTAGCAATTGAGATAGAGTATATTAGATTCTAAAAGCTGAAACCTCTTATTTTCTAACTTTCTTAGGTTTTAACTCTTTGGAACACATCCCTGTGACTTTCTCATCTAACTGGAATTCCTGAGATATATATAGATATAGATATATATAGCTTGATTTAATACTGCCCTGTAAGCATGCCTTTCTTATACTCTCCTAAGTAATTGATTTTAGTCTTAGATTTTTATATGTATTACTAATCCGTAAAAGACTGGGGGTATTAGAAACACTGGCTGTTGTATACCCTTCTCTCTTATTAGATGTCTAATTATATTATATGGAAAGAATTTTAATAATCAGACATATCATATAGCAAAATTAAGTCAAGGAGTTGGTACAAAAAGATTTTGAAATGTCCTGTGACCCAAAAATCCTATTCTTTCTAATATATTTCACCTGATTCATGACATCCAAAATGTTAAAGATACACTTTCTCGAGTTCTCCTTTGACCGCCTTTAGGTGCTCTCCAAATTGTTATTCTAGCCTTCTTACGTTGGTCTTCATAATCCTGAAGACTACCTCTCACTCATGGTTAAAAGTGTACAATTTTATGCTTTCATGAAGATATGAATCATCATGATTAATGAGATTTCTCCTGCATAAATATGGTAGCTTACTGTTACCCACCCTCTAGCAATTTTAGGCTGAAATTGCTGGGGGTGATAGGTAAAATTCATGTTTTCACCTAAAATTCATATATTGAAGCCCTAACCCTAGTATCTCAGAATGTGACTACATTTAATGAGTCCTCAGATAGAGGATTAAGTTAAAACAACTCCTTTAGGATGGGCCTTAATACAAACTGAAGGATGTTTTTATAAGAAGAATTAACACATAGAGAGACAGCAGGGATGCTGGTGCACAGAGAAAACACCATGTGAGGACACAGGGAGAAGTTGGCCATCCGCAAGCCTAGGAAAGAGGCTTCAGGAAAAACCAAACTTGCTGATACCCTGAAGTCAGACTTCTAGGCTCCAGAACTGTGAGAAAACGAATCTCTGTTGTTTAAGCCACCCAATCTGTGGTATTGAGTTATGGCAGCTCTAGCAAACTAATATACTCACCAGTGAGAAATTCACTTGGGTGTGATTTCCTTAAGGTCCCGTGCATAAACACGTACAGGCCAACCTGGGCAGCGTGTAGTTGCCTGGCTACTGGAGATAGTCCTAAAACAATGAGACAGCACTTGGAAAGGAAAGGATGCCAAAAATAATATTCCTCGTTTGTGTAAGAAACAGGTGTTTCTTAGGAAAACAAAAACGAGCTTTGTTACTTATTGTACCTTTATCTTACTTTCTAAAATAGAAGGTTTTATTTGCATTTTTACAATGACCCTAAGTCAAGTCCCACATCTCATCAGCTCATTTAGAACACTGCACCACGATCAAATATTTATTTTAAGCTACATTTCACATGATTTATTTTTCTTTCCCTAATATAGCTTTTGCTTCAATCATAATGTAAGCTGTTTGTTTTTCATTTTGAACTTAAAAAGAAAGCGAAGCAATGAAAAAAAGAACAATATTCATGATCACTGAGATATTTTCTTTTGCTAAAAATGTACCTTGATGCTCCAGCCAAATAAGTTGTCCCGAAAATGTTGAGGACTGAACAAAATTCTATTGTGATGGTAACTGAATATCATGAAAAAACTTCCTGCATTCAGCAACAGCTCTGCAGGAAGTACAGTTAAATTATTTGACAGTTTATGAGAGCAGAAAATTTTCTACTAATAATCATCAGGTTTTAGCACACACACACATACATTGTAAAGAACACAATGCAGCCAAATACAAATTAACAAAGAATAAGTAATAAGCACTATTCTGCTTTCATATATTTGTTCTGTATTTCTTTGGATCCACTGTTTGCTTGTTTCTGAGCTAAAATCACTTTTTTCCTGATAATCTTTTTGAAATGTCCCCCATTGTTTTTAAGAGTAAATTATTTTCTGTAGCTTGCAGCTATTTTCATTACCTCAAGAATTAATAATGGTGTTGGCATAGGTCAGCCTAAATTTTACCAGTTGTAGGACACAAAATACTTTTGCTTTTCAAGCATGCAGTGCCTTTACATCTGATTCTACTTTCTTTCTACATTTTTCTTAATAATGTTGATATAAGAAATTATATCTTGTTAAAGAGACAATATAGATTATGTATCAGTTCAGTTCAATTAAAAATAACATTGATTGAGTACCAATTAAAAGCCAGGCATTATACTGGGAGCTAAAAATACAAAAATAGAGATATGCTCCTGCTTTTAAAGATTCTCAGCTAAAAAGGATAACTTAAATACATAAATGCAATGCTTAATTATTATTTTTTTGTTATGCTTAATTATTCAGAGAGGTTTTCAAAAAGGGCTGAACTGATTTTTTTCTTTGCTTACTATATATTTCTTCAGAAGGTTGTAAATCCCATGTAAATCAATTTGACCATATGAATTTTAAAATATGTAAAGATAAATCACTATTTTCAAGTTTCGAATTAGTTGCAAATATTTTTATATGTAACCTACTAATCAAAGGCATGAAAGTAATCCTTTATAGTCTACTATACACTCCCTGTATCTCTTGGAACATAGTGTTCAATAAATTTTTAGATTAATTAGTTCCCTATGGCCATTTTCATGCAATGTGTTAGCCTTCGAGTCACTGTGAGTACTCAGAATAAATAGAAATGAATCTCAAAGTCCATTAGCTTAAACTCCCATCCACTCTGAGTCTCTTCTAAATTTTCCACCAAATTATCATCTAGCCTAGCCTATGTTTGAGAACATCCCACATGAAGAACTCTTCATTTTATGAAACAGATCATTAAATTAATGAACAATTTTAACGTTGGAAAAATTCTCCTTAATGGAGCTGAAAACTGCTTTCTCTTCATTTCTGACTCTTGTTCCCAGTTCTGCCTTAAAATAAGCAGTTCTTTCTTCCAAATACCAGGCCTTTCATGTTTAGATCTATATCTCCCTATTTTGCCTCCTCTAATTCAGGTTAGACATTCCATTTGTTGGTTTGTTTTTTTTAAGAATTTCACATTTCTTCCTAGTCTGGATACAATCCAGTTTGCAAAAGCCTGGCTTGCAAAAGCCATGTCTATATACCAGTAGCAATAAGGTTTACTGCAAATATCTTAGAAGCAGAGAAACATTTGAAAGCCCACAATCACCTAGCTCTCAGTGACCCACAGAAAAAAGAGCTTGAGTCAAGCACATAATGGAAAATACTCCAGCAGAGCACATTTTTATATGGATATTGAGATGAGTTCAGAGAATTACCAGTCAACTCTGTAAAAATGGGTGTTTTCTGACCAAGGGGATTGCTTTTTTGTTTGGAAGTTAGCTAAAGAGCTTCACATATTAGTATTGCTGGAATCAGCTGAGAGACTCTGCCACACTCTGTGAGGCTAGCTCAGTCCTATGAAGCAGCTTTCTACTAAATGCCAGCCAGCCACCAGTGCCATGCAAGAGACCAATGGCTGGCTGTCCTTAGCTCTCTAGACTCGGACAAGTATCCCAAATTGAATCCAAATAAAGGGATCCATTTCTTGTGATCTGGGATTCATTTTTCCCACTGATCCTATATCAACTAATTTTTAGCTTCTCTGTCAGTCTGCTTTCTCAAATTAAGCTTCTGACCACAAAAGAACTCTTCAGTTCGTAACACTTTCACTTTACATACATAATTTTAGCATAACTTCAATTAGTTAAAGTTAAAAAGCTTTTTAAGTGTTCATGACTTAGATTTCAGAAATTCACCAATGTAACTTAGTGTTTCCCTGCTTAGTACAAATTTGTGGAGTTTTCCTCTTTCTCTATTTCCATTCCATTCCTTCCATCAAGTTTACTGGGAATCTACTATTTCCCTGGCATTGAGAAATATCGTAGCCCTTGACCTATGGAAGAGCTTCAAGCTATACTTATTGTTATGAACTGAATTATGCCCCCGCCCCATTCACATGTTGAAGCCTTAACCCCTAATGTGACTGTATTTGGAGATAGGGCCTTCTAGGAGATGACTAGCATTAAATGAGGTACTAAGGGTGGGGTCCTAATCCAGTAAGACTGGTGTCTTTATAAGAGGAAGGGACACCAGAGCTCCCTCTGCCCTGCCCACCCTCACTGAGAGCACACAGAAAAGGTGATGTGAAGATACAGTGAAAAAGAGACCATCTGCAAACCAGAAGAGATGCCTCACAAGAAATCAACCCTGTTAGCACCTTGAACTTGGACTTCCAGCCTTCACAACTATGAGAAAATTAATTTCTGTCATCTAAGCCGCCCGGTCAGCTATATTCTGTTACATCAGGCTAAACAGACTAACAAAACCTACCAGCACACAAGCAGTATTTATTATGGATATTCTTGAAGAGGTTACCTTACAAGGTGTTATAAAAACCCACATGGAGAAACAAATATTTAGGAAAAATATCGCATGCCTCTAAAAATAAGCACCTTTTCATAAGTACATTAAAGGATGCATCAAACTTAGCAAACCAATCACGTTTCACTGACACTACAATATACATCTTAGAGAGACCTCAATATTAGATAATGCTGCTTGTATTGCTCAGATACATTTGCTTCATTTGAAAGAGGATTTAAGTAAAGCCAGAATTAGCAATACAGAATGATGTGCATTATTCAAAGTTGAAAATACACTTAAATAACTTCTTTTGATATAGATAGTAGAGATATTCAATGTGAAACCTTCTCTTTCTCACCACATTCAACTAGAATGACTGAAGTTTTCTACCTGCAAGCTTGTCCATCCAGTTCCTCTACAAATACTGGCCTGGACTTACATTATCCTTAAAGTCTTAGATTGGGTTAAATGATTTTACCAAAGATCCAGGATTCAGTGCACCTGAAATTGTGGAGCCTGAATGTATTTCACCATGGAATTTTGTTCCCGGAATACAAAGAAATAAAAAAAGAAGAGAGAGAGAGAATTTTGCTCAAGCTTATCAGCTCCTCTTTGACCTTTTTCTTTCTAAAACTGGAGCCTACTTCTTATTGTCATATACGGCATACCTTGCTACACAGTTACCTTCCTGTGCCTGAGGAACAGGAAATTGTTCATAGGTTCTCAGAGTGCTGAGAACTTTAAGGTAACTGGCTTGATTTCCTGAAAACATGAATACATTGACTAGCTAATGAGTATTTAATGAACTGTAATTTTGTGCCATGCAATAGATCTGTTTCCTGTTAGTCAAGAAAGTCTGCTCCTTTCTATTAGTTTCGAAGCGTTAACACCCTTTGATTTCATGCTGTATGGTGATAAGACATGCCATATAGAAATAGGAGTCTTTGGCCAGTGGGTCACTGTACTGTCAGGAATCATTGACTGAACTTCTTACACTAGTCAAATCAGGCAGTGGGAACTGCCAGTGGCTCCAACACCCAAATGTTAAATGTGTCTCACTGTTGAATGAAGTGTCCAGAAAAACCATTCAGTTGATCTACTTTCCTATTTGGAAGAGTAACTATGATCTCCATTAATTACATCATAATAACCTGCTCAGCAGGCACAGATATTATCATCAAAAATCATAATACATTCAAGGTTCATAGAAATCTTACTAGAAAGTCTTTCAAATATCCAATAACATTTCTCTTCCTCTCATAGCACCTTTTTTCTGGAATTTAATACAATTATTATTCTTACTTCTGTCCCTTCTTTATTTAAAAAAAGAAAACTTTTGGTTTTGATCTTATTGCTTCATATACAATGGCCCAATACATAGTCTTTTCAAGCACTCATGGAAAATTCTCCACGATAAGTAATAAAACAAGCCTCAATAAATTCATACAAAGCAAAAGTTCTCTGACCACAATGGAATGAGTAGTCTTTTCAACCAATGATGGTGGGACTTCTGGATATCCACTTGTAAAAGAATACTGATGAACTCCTATCTAACACCATGCACAAAAATTAAGTCAAAATGGATGTAGACCTCAAAGTAAGTTGTAAAACTATGAAACACTTAGGAGAAAACATAAGAATAATTTTCTGTGATCTTGTATTAGACAAAACCTTATTAGATATGACAGTAAAATTACCTTCAAAATAAAGAAAAAAGAAAGATAAATTTTGTCAAAAATGAAAATTTTGTACCTGAAAGGACGTCATCAAGAAAGTCAAAAGACAACTCACAGAATGGGAAGAAACATACAAATTTTATATACAGATAGCCAATAAGCACAAGGAAAATTGCTCAGCATCACTAGCCATCAGGAAAATGCAAACCAAACTCCAGTGGTGTATCATTTTGCACCAACTAGGATAGCTATAATCAAAAAAAAAGATAACTAGTAAGGCTGAGTTGAAGTAATTGCAACTTTCACATACTACTAGTGGGAATGTAAAATTGGGCAGCAGCTTTATAACACAGTTTGACAGTTCCTCAGAATATTACTAATCAACGTTACCATATAGCCCAGAAATACTCAAGGGATATGAAAACATATGTCAACACAAAATTATGTACACAAATGTTCACAGTAGCATTT
The DNA here is from genome assembly GCF_005190385.1 of Monodon monoceros. Classification (NCBI taxonomy): domain Eukaryota; kingdom Metazoa; phylum Chordata; class Mammalia; order Artiodactyla; family Monodontidae; genus Monodon; species Monodon monoceros. The sequence goes on along the minus strand of NW_021703768.1, from coordinate 19,981,007 downwards.
TCATACTAAACAAAATGTGAAAACAACCAAAATTTCCATCAACTGATAAATAGATAAACAAAATGTACTCTATTCTTAAATACAATGGAATATTACTCAGCATTGCAAAGGAATGAAGTACTTATATATGTCTGAATCTTAAAAACATTATGCTAAGTGATGGAAGCCAGTTATAAGCGACACCATATTGTATGAGTCTGTTTACATGATATGTCCAGAATAGGCAATCTATGAAGACAGAAAGTAGATTTCTGGCTGCTGGTTGCCTAAGTGCTGAGAGACTGGGTAAAGAGTGAGTAATGACTACAAGTTGGCATGGGGATATTTTAGTGGTGAAGAAAATATTTCAAAATTGATTGTGGTGATGGTTGCAGTACTCTGTATACTACAAATATTGAATTGTACAATTTAAATGGGGGTCAATGGTATATATGTAAATTCCATCTCTCAATAAATATGTTTTTAAAAATAACACAGAAGTAAATTTGATTTATAAAAGAATAATATTTATGATTTTTATTGACTCAATGAAATGCATAATTCAATACAAGAAAGCATTAATAAGTAGAGTTACCAAAAAGTAATGAACCTATTAATAATTCAGTTTTCAAATTGATAGAAGCAAATAATGAAAATAATTATCAGAAGAGTAGCTGGTCAGTCATTTTGATTTCTAGCAATTAAAGAGAGTTATTTATGTGGTTTTTGAAGATGATGACTTTCTAGGAGTTGATGATGAAGAGTAAAACTTTCATAATATATTTTTACATGCTCGGTTTTTGATGTATTGCTATAATAATGATTGAATATCTGGTTCTATTGGAATGAATTCAATTTTTTGAAACCTAGTTTCCTAATGTTCAAAAAATACATGGCTTATTGAATGTATGGGTATGACATTGAGATTGTTTTAAAAATATGAGTGATTTAGAATAGATTTTCCGAAATATTTATTTGACTAGAAAAGATTTAACATAGCTTGCTTGACTGTTTTTTTTTTGATGGACCTTCTTACAAGATTGGTCCTTGGCTGGCTTCTGGGGACTTGGATTTCTGAGGGTTCTCACCATTCCCAGAATAGATAAGAGTGATTTACTACTGCTAAAGGGCTTGTACAAACCTTGTGGATTATGTTGAACATTTGCTTTCTTTCTGGGAGTCTGGAAAATTGGTACATGCTAAACAGAGGGTGCCTATGTGACCAACCCCCAATAAAAACCCTGGGCACCAAACCTCAGTTAACCTTTCTGGTATACAACATTTAACAGCTGCTGTCACTCCTCCTTGCTAGGAAAATTAAGTGTGTCCTGTGTGACCCCGCTAGGAGATGATCTTTGGAAGCTTATGACTGATTTCTTCTTCACTTCACCCCATTGGCCTTTCCCTTTTGCTCATTTTGTTTATATTCTTTCACCGAAATAAATCATAGCCATGAGTACAATATGCTGAGTACTGTGAGTCCTCTTAACTGATCATCAAACCTACAGGTGGTCTTGGCAACCCCTCAAAATAACTATATAACAACTATGCTACATTTGTAGGATTACATTTAAATTTATTGTATTTGGTACCTCGATCTGTTCTAAGTTTTAATGATAATTTTGTTTAGTGTGAATATACTGCATATAAATACCATAAAATATTTTTATGGGGGACAGTTTTTGAGTTACCAGTATTCGCTAATGTACAATTCTTGCATTTTCTCCTGTCACAAACATGGTGTAAGGCTTATTTACTAGTACATAGGTTAGATTTGTTGCTGGCTATATACCAACCATTCACTGATCTGATATTTATTTTCAGGGTCTAACTTTATATTTTTTCAAGGACAATAGATTATGGCTGTATATTCAGAACTTATAATTATGGACTAGTGCCTATGATGCATTATATTTACATTAAAAAGTTTCCCTTAGGGAAAAATAACTGAATTGCATTAGTTTTTCCCAAAAATATCCTTAAAAATAGAGAAACACAATAGTATACTTTTTTATCTTATGTACAAGATAATATGGCAAAATATTTCATTCTTCTTTTTCCTCCTTTGTACTTGCATAGTTTCTAGCACTTTAGTTCATTATTTTAGTTTATTAAAAATTGAAAGTAAAGGGATATTAATGGTGTCTTCTCTGTTCTCTCTCATCTCAGGTCAGGATAAACCAAGTGCCATAGTGTTTTGTTTTGTTGTTTTAAACTAATTAATTTATTTTTGACTGTGCTGTGTCTTCGTTTCTGTGCGAAGGCTTTCTCTAGCTGCAGCAAGCGGGGGCCACTCTTCATCACGGTGCGTGGGCCTCTCACTCTCTCGGCCTCTCTCGTTGCAGACGCACAGGCTCAGTAATTGTGGCCCACGGGCCCAGTCTCTCTGCGGCATGCGGGATCTTCCCAGACCAGGGCTCGAACCCGTGTCCCCTGCATTGGCAGGCAGACTCTCAACCACTGTGCCACCAGGGAAGCCCGCCACAGTGTTTTTTGTTTCTTGTTTTTATCTACTTACTCAGAATGACCAAAAGGAAAACTACACAGCCAGACCCAAACTGAGTTAACAGATGCTGCTTCTCATAGCAGAAGGTATGGGTGAAAATTCATCCAGGAAACATTACCAAGATTGCCTGTTAGTGATAATAAGTTCAAAAAATAGCATAGGTATTTTGGTCTCCCAGGAAGTTGTCTTTTTATTACTAGGAAATGCTCTGTGAGTAAGCACTAGGAAAAAATAACTAAAACTAAAGGTTAAAATACAAATTAGGTGTGGACAGTGCCTATGGCATTAGGCTTGCCAAGACAGTCCTCTGCTTATATGCACTTTTCTATCCATAACCTAGTAGCAACTGAAGAGGATAAAGTTAAAGTTTGATTTATTAATACCCTGAGTGTCCTAGAAATTATATGACAATATTTTAATATTGGGTATCTGTTCCTAATTGTCTTCTATTCTTTATTTTTCTATGTGTGGGGCTTATTTCTTAAGAACAAGAATCTTGAAACTGGAATAATTTAGAAATCAGGCATGTTTACACAGGATGAAAAGATGGTATAAGCATCAGCCTTGTGTTCCATACCTATCTCCAACTGATAAATCATTTAGTCGAAAGTCTTCTAATGTCTAATGTACACAGACACAATATTCAGTGCAACAGACCCTACATCATTCTCTAATACAAATTAAGGAAAATTAGTTATAGCATTCTGGAAACTTCCTTGGTCATTTTAAATTGCTTTTGTTCTAGAGTGAATTATTTGTGAAAATAAAATTCATATCAATGAATAAATTTCAGGAAATAAAATTAATTAATTTATAAAACATACAAAAAATACAATGAATGTAGAATTAACCCTTAATACAACTACAGTGTATATTATAGGCACTGAAATTTCCCCACTCTACATATCCAATCTTACCTCATTTGTATTTCTGATAATAAGTATATTATTGATGCACTGTTATAACATGTTCGCTTTCAAAGAGAAATTATAATTTTTTGCATCAAGATTAAATAGTTTGTCAGAGGCAGCTCCTAGGTAAACATTGCTTAGTCTCTATTTATATGCGCTGTATTGTGATTTGGAAGAAATATATTTCTATATGCATATATACACACACACATATATATATTTGATCATTCAGACACGTGAAATATCAGAAATATACATATTTTTCATATATATTTGGTGTTCGTCGGTGGCTCCTGGCTCACAGCTCCCAAAACCCTTAGAATGTCCTAAGTGATGAGAGGGATAAAGTTGTCTTTTATTATATTAATGAGGTGACCTTTAGAAAGCACCTAAGTATGGGGGCTGGTTGCCAGGGCACCACCCTTGTGAATAAAGGGCTGGAACTTTCATCCCCACACCCTGATTTCTGAGGAGGGAAAAATGGCTGGAATTTAAATCAATCACCAATGGCCAGAGCTTCCCTGGTGGCGCAGTGGTTAAGAACTTGCCTGCCAACGCAGGGGACACAGGTTTGAGCCCTGGTCCAGGAAGATCCCACATGCCGTGGAGCAACTAAGCCCGTGGGCCACAACTACTGAGGCTGCACTCTAAGGCCTGCAAGATACAACTACTGAGCCTGCGTGCCACAACTACTGAAGCCCGCACGCCTAGAGCCCATGCTCCACGACAAGAGAAGCCACCACAATGAGAAGCCCGCGCGCCGCAACAAAGAGTAGCCCCTGCTCTCTGCAACTAGAAAAAGCCCGTGCGCAGCAACGAAGACCCAACGCAGCTAAAAATAAATAAATAAATAAAAAGAATTTAAAATCAGCAATGGCCAATCATGTAATCAAACAGGGCTTTGTAACAAAGCATTCATAAAATCCCAAAAGGACAGGGTTTGAAAAGCTTCAAGGTAGGTGAAAACATGGAGATTTGGGGGGCGTGGCACACCTGGAAAGGGCAAGGAAGCTTCGTGCCCTTTCCCCATACCTTGCCCTGTGAATTTCTTCCATCTGACTGTTCCTGAGTTAAATCCTTACGTAATAAACTGATTATCTAGTAAGTAACATGTTTCTCTGAGTATTGTGTGCTACTCTAGCACATTAATAGAACCCAAGGAGGAGGTCACAGGAACTTCTGACTTACAGCCAGTTGATCAGAAGCACAAGTAACAATGTGGGCTTGTGACTGGAGGCTGAATGCATGTAGGATTAAAGCCTTAACCTGTGGAATCTGATGCTACTTCCAGGCAGATAGTGTCAGGATTGAGTGGAATTTGGGGACACACTGCTGGTGTCCAATACTTGCTTGGTGTTGTGGAGGACACCTCCCTACCCCTCCTCCCCCACTCCCATACACACACATTGGAATTGGATCCAGGACTAAAAGAATATGAGATAAAATTATCACAATTGCGCTAAAGATCACTATTCTTTTTAATCCTCAGATAACTATGTTTCTATAAACCTCGTTTTGTGAGTTTCTAACCAAAGGCTGTAAGTGTTAGGTATGCTTATAAAAGCAAGGAACTGAAAACCATTTAATGGGTGTAAATTAGGAGGGCATTATCTTTGTTACTTTAAAAGAAATCTCAAGATTGTGGTTGCTCTCAACAGTGTAGCTGTTAGCAGTGTCGTCAGGGCACAAAGACTTTCTTTCTGGCTATTCACTCTTTCATGTTGTGTTTTGATCTAATGCGTGTGGCCTCACGGTCAAAACATGGGGCCCTGCAGCTCCAGGCACCGTGTTCAAGTTCAAGGCAGAAGGAAGTGAAGAAGGAATATCACCATCACCTGTCCTCTTTTACTAGAAAAGCAGAAAGTTTTTTCTAGGATCTACCGAACAGAATTCCCCTGATATCTCACTGACCATATCTGGGTCGCCCTCCACATCAAGCTACAAAGGAGTTGGGGAAATTAAAGAACTGATAACTGATTGGACTGTCAGTCAATCATGTTGTGTCAGTGATATAGACACAACATGATAATCATATCATACGTGGCTTGGACACACGGTTAGCTCAGACAAAATGAGGAATCTACAAGCAAGAACAATAGGAGAATAACTAACAGGTGACAATCACTTATCCAGTATAGCATATGCTTTCCAATATTATAATCAAAGAAAATTACAACTCACACTCTGACAAATAGCAAGGTGGATATTGCACAGCAAGTGAGATGGGACTGAGTGAGTGTCTCTCCTTACACAGAGGCAAAACCTTCCCTCACATGCCTGATTATTCATCTGACCCAAGTATCACAGGTTTTTGAAAACTTTGTGAGAAAAATTAATGATAAAACACAATTGTTTGAGGCTATCCATCATAATGGGAAAAAGAAGAGTGTTCAGAAAACAAATGTCACTCTATATTTTTCAATGTGGATTCTTTCTTACGGCTCTAGGAATAAGACAAAAATCTCTTCTGTTTTGAAACATAGTGAGAGTATAATATTAATATACTCAATTAGAAATTGGTGATGGTTTTCAACCACTTTATAAGTGCACATTGTTTTTCTTTCTAACAGAATAATCCCTTTGGACAATTCCTGGCATGGGGTATTAAGCAAATCATCTAATTATAACAAAAAACCTGTGCATTTTAAGATCTGCATTTTAATATTCACCTAACGCGATGTTTATGTTTCACTGGGAGAAAAATTGGTATCTCTGATTCTTACAGATGTTTTAAAAAGGCAGGACTGAGAAAGGATTGAATTATTGCCACTAGAGTTTTGGAAAATGTAATTGATTTTAATTTATAAACATAAGTAGAACTTTGATCATTCTTCAAGGGCAAAGATGTATCTTGGAGGCAATATTTCATTTACATCGCTGATGCCTGCTAAAATCCCAAAGTATTTAAGTTGAAAGATTTGATAGTCTACAGAGGAAAGAGAATACTATGGCTGCCATCCGTAATGAAATTTGGTGTTTGTACTTTATTACCTTGAGCAATTGTTGTATACAAGCATGGTGCTGTGCTATACACTTGGCAATATTTGTACAGATTTAGGGGAGAAATACCTGTGCTATATTCTGTCCATACCTTCTCTACCTCCCCTCAAAAATTTTATGCTGTTCTTCCACAGTTGATTGTTTGGAACGAGACGCTGTCAGACGAATAGAAGAACTTAATCATTTCCGAGTGATATGTGACATTCCTAACCTGCTCTTTAAGGCACAGTCAACATCAGCAGCGGGGTATTTAAAAGTGTGTATAGCTCCCCATCAATCTTTAATGCATCGCTCTTATAAATACACCTCCCCTTGCCTCTGTTGGAGCTGATCATTTGTTTTATTTGACTCAAGGATTTGCTTGATTTAGAAGCTGGAAATATACATCTGTAGTATTGACAAAAGCCTATTCATAAACTGTGGAGATTCTGCCATACATGCCAGAGGAAAAGCAATGTGGCAAAGTGAAGTGCAAAATTATTTCTGTCTTGGTGTTATTTGTGAGTCATATATCTCTGCCTTTTTATGAACAGCAGGCATATTTGGAAGAATTATGCCTGAGTCATAAATCCCAGTTTGCCTGGGACATGACTAATAGGTGTCTTTAATGTAGTAAGATGATATTACTGTCTTATCTTGCAAACATTTTTTTAAACTCTCAATCACAAATAAGGCAGGTCAGATTTAAATGACAAACATTAACGTTTGCCTCATCAAAAAATGTTGCCACTCCCTTTTCTAGGCCACTTTGCACAAATATGCCATCTGCATATATAACTCTATTTTGTTGTTTAGTAAGCAAAACTGCCCTGATTCATCTAGCTGTTTCTAGAAGGATATGCAAGAGATAAACTTAGAAAATGAGTTAAAAAACAAAGACAGGGCTTCCCTGGTGGCGCAGTGGTTGAGAGTCCGCCTGCCGATGCAGGGGACATGGGTTCGTGCTCCGGTCCGGGAAGATCCCACATGCCCCGGAGCGGCTGGGCCCGTGAGCCATGGCCGCTGAGCCTGCGCATCCGGAGCCTGTGCTCCGCAACGGGAGAGGCCACAACAGTGAGAGGCCCGCGTAACCCCCCCCAAAAAAAAACAAAGACAATTGACTGATCTCTATTTCACACGTGGAGAACTATAAATCCTATTTAATTGAATAATGGTGCAAAGAGGTTTCATTTCACCATAAATTTTCAATGATAGGAAATATTTGTCTAAAATTTTTCCCTTCTATCCTCTGGTTTTATGTATCAGGTTATAAATGATAGTTCAGGATTCTCACAATATATAGGAGAAATCTGAAAATATTGAAGAGGTGTGAGATCACAGGAGAAGGCCTATGTTAACGAGTGAAACAGACAACAGCTTTACAAGTATAGTTTGATGAGTACAAAGCCTAATCGTTTAGTCATAAACTTGTGATTGAAATTATAGGATTCATCAGAACCTCAAATTTCCATCATGTTGTAGAAGAGGGTTTAGAACCAGAATGTGAATTCATATAATATTCTGAGTGGAGTATCTTTGACTAGAGACCAGTAAGGGAGAGTAAGACTGGGAGACAGACTTTTTTTTAAATTGCAGAGATTTTCCTGGTTAAGTGAAAATCTCCTGAAATGGAGCAACAAAGGAGAGAAAATTTTAAGACTAATTTTGGGATCCCACGCACGAGGAACAGAATTTGGAGCTTTACTATTAAATATTAGTTTTTCTATCAGAGGAAGTCACCAGGTAGGTTTTTTTGTTGTTTATTTTTTTGTTTGGAGTCAATAAAAATATGTTTTCAAATGTGTGTTTTACAACAGGTGTCTTGTGTGAGTTTCAGGCTCTGTGAAAGAAGATGGCACCAATCTTGAAGTCACTGATAGAATATTTATGGAACTGTAATAGGGAAGAACAAATCTGATTCCATATTGGATCTGTTTCTTTTACTTAAAACTTTGTGTTCTATTACTTTTGCTACAAGTTAATCACTAAAGGGATGTTGCCTGTAGCTTAAAGTACACATAGTGGCCCATCTCTGGGACCCTGCCTCCCATGCCTGAGTGTTAAGCTAAAATACCTTTAGTTTAGCTCACAGGAAACAAGCTGATAAGGCCTACCTGAGAATGCCAGCAGAAAAGAAGAAATTAACACATCCCATCCCAAGTCTGGCCAGAACCAGGAAATATTTGCAACAACTTAGCATCTTTTTTACCTTACCTCCTCACCTCCCCCTCCTTGTTCTATAAAAGAAACTAGCATCCAAACATGGGCAAGATGGTCCTTTGGGACACTAGTCTGCCATTTTCTCAATCTACTGGTTTTCCCAATAAAGTCGTCATTCCTTGCCCCAAAATCTTGTCTCTCGATTTATTGGCCTGTCATGCAGCAAGCAGTAAGAACCTGGACTTGGTAACAGAACAAAATTGAAGTGCCAGATATAATCTCTAGATTTTGCTATTAGAATCTTAAAATTTACTTTTTTATCCATTATCTTTAGAATTTTCTTTCTACTTCCCCAATTAGCCCCAAACACACACACACACACACACACACACACACACACACACACCTCTTTTGAAAGTCACAATATTCATTGGAATATTTCTTGAATAAATACCATTAACTCAAACATGTTACAAACCTGGGACACTGGAAGAATACCAATTTTTGTCAAGGAAAGTTTGCTAAGAATCAGGTCATTTCTTTAAACAATTGAAACCAAAGGAACTCAGAAAATAATTTTAGAAAAATCAGTAAACCATAAGCAAAGTGTTTCCTTATGAAATAATGACATTTAGTAAAGATCAATTTTGACATAATTCAACAAACTCTTCCTCACATGCTTCACTGTCAATTGTCCCTCATTTTCCACGTACTCCTCTGTCATTTCTATCCTTTGAAATATCTTTAGGATTTTTTCAAGTTTTTCATTTGCCAATTTGGACATGAAGCCATACCAAAATCTCCTTCATAGGAAAAAAGAAAAGGGTAAAATTGCACTTACTTTTCATTTCTTAGTTTTATTTCTCATGACCTATGTAATTACAGTAACTTTTACTGGCCATGTCACAGGTTAACCTTGCATTACTGATATAGGTATCACTTTTCTTCACCTTTACCATGAAAATAGCTGTAAATGTATTGCCCTTGTTTCCAACTGAATACACGAAAATGAGAAATAAACAAGATGTGACTCTAAATTACACTGAATTGATTTAAACCTGGAACATCTCTTTGGAGATTCAATAGCGATCAGTCTTTATCCTTCCATGGAAGAGTTGATTTTTGAAATTGTACAAATTCATTCTAGACAATTTTGGATAATGAGATGTGCCATTAAGCTGGGTAATAGTGTTTTCTGCCCCAAATGCAGCCTTACTACAAAGTAGTGAAATGGATTTTCTTGAGTGGTTCACAAATTGATCCTATTTCAATTACAAATTAGGAGTCTCAGATTTCTTCTGAGCTATGACTATTGTGACAATAGACATATATACATATGTATTCTACTCAAATGATGAATGTCAAGAACACCAAAGATTTCTAAGTTTTATTTGCACTTGATATACTTATTATTTTATACTGTTGCCTTGCATAGAATGTAAATCCTTTAATACAGGGATTGATTAATTTAATTAGTCCTTCAATGCACACCATGACCCATTGTTCAGCCATCTGTTTTTGTAAATAAAGTTTTATTGGAACACAGTCATCCTGTTTCATTTACATATTGTTTATGGATGCTTCTAAGATTCAACAGAGGAGGTGAGTATTTGAGACAGAGGTAGTCTGTCTCACAAAGTCTAAAATATTTACTGTGTAGCCCTTTACAGAAAAAGTTTGCGATCCCTGCTTTAGAAAATACTATATTGGTAATACTGTCTTTTAGGATGATAAACAAACCAAATAGCATCTTGTTGTATAATAATAGTACACTATGCTGACAATAGATTAAGATTCATAGGCCACTCTGGAGAGCTGGATGGCTCTCATGGGAATTCTAGGGAAGGAGGCTCCACTGGGTGTACTTTGTCACTAAGGGTAGGGAAAAAAAAAAAAAAAAAGCTGGGGCTAAACAAAGCTCTGAGGGCCTTTCACTCATGTTTATTTATTGTGGGCAAATTGGTAATCTGATTCAAAGAGAACACATTCACTATTTTCTCTTATTCAGTCCATGCACTGCTCTTTGGTAATGATCAGCACTAAAGCACAGATTTACCTAAAACCAAGCTCATTGGAATCTTTCATATGAACCCAATTGACTTACGACTAAGAACAATTAAAAGAGTTATTCTCACCATAGTAAAAAATTTGGAGGCGAGAGGCAGTCTAAATGTATATCTTTAAAAAGTTTAAAAAGTATGAATTAGAATGATATACTAATCAATGTATATTTTTATTAATTGCTTCATTTTAAGGAGCATTAAAGAAAGCTTTTATAAATACAAAAAGATGGGGAAAATCAAGTTAATGTGATGATAATAGCAGAAGAGTAAGAAAAGGCTTATGGTGAAATTAGCACACAGAAATGTATCAATAAAGCTGCAGCACAGTTTTAAGAACTAAGTGACAAATTTGGATATGAGCTTTACAGCTACCAGCGCAAAGAAAAACAGTGATTATTTATGATTCACATTGTCTTGATTGTGGCATGCCTGTCCCACATTGCTTTAATGGTTAGAAACAATGTTTTTGAATTGGAATTTGCTATTACACCCACCGAGACTGGCTAAACTGTGGGACACGATGAAAAAATGATAATCCAGGGCCCTTTGATCAAAATTATTAATTTCAAGACAGTGACAGCAAAGCATTATACCAGTGATGGCCCTTCTAAGTACCTGGCTGTGTATTACTCAACAAGGAGCACATCCATGAAGCAGACCCTGATGCCTACAACTTACTCTGAGGGGAGTCACCAAGACTTGTCATATTCATCCTAAAAGTACCATCGTCATCATCGTCATCATCATGGCAGATACTTACTGAGTACTCAATTTATGCAGTTACTACTGTAAAATCATTTTAGTCTCCCTCCAAGCCAATAATTTAGATAATATTATTAGCTCAATATTAGGAGTGAAAAAATTCTCTAGGAAATAATTTCAAGGAAAATATTTTAGAGAGTTAAAGATGTTCTAGAGCTAGGGCTCAAACAGTATCTTCCATATACTGAAGTCCATGTTCTTATCAACTTTACTGATCACCTACGATGTTCTGATACTATTTTCTAAGCACTATATTCTAGATACTATGTTCTCAGTACTCTGTTAGGTGTTGGCTAACTAGTGATAAATGAAACAGAGCTCCCTGGAGCTTAGAGTCTAAAGGAGGCTGGGGTAGGTAGAATGGAAACAAGTAAATAAACAGATAACTAAATTACAATTGTGGTAACTGCTTTGAAGAATATGAATAGAATGTTGATTGCGGTTAATCTGAGGAACTTCAGATAAAGGGTCAGGGGACGAATGCATCTTTGAAGAATTACTTCTTAAGCTGAGCTCCAAAGGATGGGAAGAAGTCAACAATCGTACCTTCTAGGATGAGAGTTTTACAGGCTTAGGAAGAGCTTGTACAGATGCCCTGAAGTGTATAAGTGTGAAGTGTTCCAGACACTGAAAGAATCCCTATGTGGCTGGACTAGTGACCAACCACGTGAGACAGAATGAGGTTAGACTTGTGTGCAGGGGGAAATCATGTGGGACTGTATAGGTCATGACATGAGTTTTGTTTCATTTTAAAAGCAAAAGGAAGCCACTGAAATTTTATTTACTAGACTGACATAATGAGATTTGTATTTACTAAATATGATTTCAGCTACTATATATTTATAAGTTAGAGTGGAGGAAAGAATACAGGATTAAGGTGGCTATTTTAGTACATCAGGCAAGAGAGAAAGAACACTGGCACATGGAGATGGAGAAGAATGGACTTACTGTAGGAAAGTTTATGAATTAAATTGTGAACTTTGTGATCACGGACTCTGTGGGATGGAAGAGATGAAAGGAAGCAAATGTTTTCCTCTGAGAAGAGCAGAGCAGACAGATCATGGGTTTGAAATGGGAAAGGGAAGAGACTGACTCAGAGATCTTCTTGCAACATATTCATTTAGCTATTCATATGGAACTTCTAAGCTTAGATGTCAAGAAAGCAGTTGGATATACAGGTCTCATGCCCACAGAAAAGATTTACCCCAGAGATATAAATTGGCTTCCTCGTGGTATCCATGGCATTTAAAGCCATTCAGGTGAACGGGATCTCCAGGGAATGGAATCTAGCTTGAAAAGAGAATCCAGCCTTTGATCTAGCCCTAAAAATCTTCATTTTTTAGAGTCTGAGAGAGCGGGATAACTTAGCAAACTAGATGTACTAGATATGCTAGGGTATACCAGCAAATTAGATTAAGAACAAATGATCAATAAAGTAGGAAGAAAATTTAGAGAATATAAAGTCATGAAATCCAACAGGAAACAGTAACACAACTGTGTCAAGTGCTGCTGACATGATGAGGTGCTTTCTCTGTGGATACCCTAGTTTAAAATATCTGAGCCATGCCATGTGATACTTCGAGTTTGTATTGTTTAGTATAGGTTAATCTCTGCTTTTCACATTTCTCATACCAAGCTACCTCGCTTGAAATAAGAATGGTGGGATTCCAAGGTGCAAAGATTTTTGATGTAAAAGGAAATATTTTTTTAAAACTCTTTTGAAAATGCTTCAGAAAATGTAAAGCCTCGATATGAACTATGGCTTTGGTCGTGTGAAATTTGGACATGGGAAGTAAACGGGAGTGATGAGGGAGACTATTCTGAATGGAGTAATAATATGAATTAGGGAACAAACAAGAAATTTTGAGGTGTTTGTGTTGGTAATATTACTGAGGAGAGCCTTGATTATGAGGAAATTGTTTCATTTTTCAAATGAGAATATTAGTACTGAGGTACTAGTGAGAGAGTATTGTGTTTCATCCAACAATTTGAAGATGTCCTTAACTGGTACTTTTGGTTTCTACCGGAGTAGTAAAATCTTTTTCTAAGATACCTTCATTGGATTCAGTTCTAAGTATGAGCGCCCTCTGGTGTTCATTTTCAGTATATGTCATAAAAACTGCACATTTTTAAATTGGAACTTGATATTTTTCATGCATTAACTAATCCCAATACAGCGTGCGTAAAAGCAATATTTACATCTTAAATGCACATCGCTTTTTATTTTGATTTAAATTTAAAATGAGTTACATTTTAACAGGAAAATGATTTCAATTTTTCAATTGAATAAAAATGACAACAAAAAATGTAGTGTTATTTAGGAAACAGTCCATTTGGCCATTGGTTAATTTCCATGGCATTTGATCATTTGATCATTCTATTCAATCTGTTTAGGGTATAGAATGGCAAATATCCACTCTTTCATACACATACATTAATGTAACAAGTTTAGAATTCACCACTGTCTTCATAAAACCTTAAAATTTGGAAGCCTCACTCTTTGGCACTGGCTTAGTTCCAAGTGTTTAGAAGAACTAAATGGAAGATTGAGGTGATTTTTTTGTCAAAAATATAATCAATAATGAACTGGATTAATATAGTAATCTAAACAAAAATTTGTGTTTATATTAACCTATTAGGTATTCATTATGGAGGCCCTAGATTCCTAGCTTTGGAGAGTTCACCCAACCCAGGTTCTCTGACTATATAGTCAAAAACTGCTTAGTACTCTAGACAAAGAGACGATGCAAAGAAAGACAAGAGACTTTGTATTGATAAGGGACCAACTCTGTGCTAATATCTCCCTACCTTATTGTGTCCTCACCCAAATCTTATTATCTTCATTATATCGATGAGGAAATTAAGGCGGAGAATGATTAAATAGGCTGCCATATCATATTACTAGTAAGAGTTGAGATTCAGTTGCTACTCTGGCTGACTATTACACTGAAATTACAGAACAGAATAGCAATTACCTGGAACCAGATAAGAGTTGGTGCTGAAGAATATCTTTGCTTTTTATAGAAGACAGTTGTATACAATAAATAAAATATACAATATTAATGTTCCAAATGAAGGATTTACTTGAAATAATTATTTCAAGAAAAACCACAGAGCCTAAACAAGAGAGAGGTAGAATAAAGAAAAGTTATCCACAGGTAAACTTGAACTATTTTGAGATAGAAACCACAACAGCTCATCAAAGAGGGTTTTATACCTTCTCTATTTCGATCACCTTTCTTTTTAATATACACAATTAAATATATTTTGGAGGAGTTCTTAGTGATGGTTGTGAAAGAACAGGTGAAATTATTCATTACATGTATCATATGACAATTTAGAGGGATGAGACCCTGGGAATATTTACCATATGTCCAGTTTGGGAAACTTGAATCTAGACATGACAATTCTATCCCAGCCTCGCACTGGAATAGAAAAGGGAGTAGATGAAAAGATGTTCAACATCATTAATTATTAGAGAAATGCAAATCGAAACTACAATGAGATATCATTTCACATCAATCAGAATGGCCTTCATCAAAAAGTCTATAAACAATAAATGGTGGAGAAAAGGGAACCCTCCTACATTATTGGTGGGAAGGTAAACTGGTACAGTCACTATGGAGAACAGTATGGAGAAAACTAAAAATAGAAATATCATATGATCCAGCAATCCCATTCCTGGGCAAACATCTGGAGAAAACCATGGTTTGAAAAGATACTTGCACTCCAGTGTTCATTGTAGCACTATTTACAACAGCCAAGACATAGAAGCAACCTAAAAGTCCATTGACAGATGAATGGATAAAGAAGTGGTACATATATACAATGGAATATTACTCAGACATAAAAAAGAATGAAATAATGCCATTTGAAGCAACATGGATGGACCTGGAGCTTATCACACTAAGTGAAGTAAGTCAGACAGAGAAAGACAAATATCATGTGATATCACTTACATGTGGGATCTAAAAAAAATGATACAAATGAACTTATTTACAAAACAGAAACAGACTCACAGACTTAGAGAATGGAATTTATGGTTACTGGGAGGGAAGGGGTGCGGGGGGATGGATTGGGAATTTGGGACTGACTTGTACACACTGCTATATTTAAAATAGATAACCAACAAGGACCTACTGTATAGCACAGGGGACTCTGCTCAATACTCTGTAATAACCTAAATGGGAAAAGAATTTGAAGAAGAATAGATACATGTAATGTATAACTGACTCACTTTGCTGTACACCTGAAACTAACACAACATTGTTAATCAGTTATAATCCAATAAAAAATAAAAAGACAACAACAAAAAAGAAAAGGGAGTAGATTTCAGGACATGTGTCTCTGGGAGATTAGCTCAGCCTGCTGAGGTGCTCAATTTCCTGTTTCACTATTCTGTCCTTAAAGTACCTTCATAGACACTGTGATTCCTCTGGAGCAAAGCATGGGTAGATCTTCGAAGATATGTAGTATCTTTAGGAAACATTTCAGATGGATCGATGTTAGAGCTGTTTTAAATTGTATTATTTTTTTCTCTAAATACACACTTCAGTTTCTCTGTTAATGAAATGGAGTTGATATACATAGTGTTCTTGCAAGTGTCTCAGCATAAAGAACAACATGCACTGTTATTACCATTTAAAACGTCCCCCTGCTTTAGGAGCCCAGCGTAAGTAAGACACATCGGAGGATGTTTTAGAAAATGAACTTTAGGTGTATAGTCTACAGTTGACATAAAAATTCCAGTGATCTTGTTTCCTTAAACTGTTTCAAAAGTATCTTCATTCTAAAGAAGAGATTATCAACATATTGGCTGAATAATCCTTGTGAAGAAAACTTTTTTCCCATAAACATGGGAAAACTAAAATTAAACAGGTGGGGATTCTGAGTGTAAAGACAATATTCAATGGAGAAGGAAAAATAAGAAAAGATTATTTGTTATTTTAGCAATGGCTTTGATTATTTTGTTTTTTTACCAGTGGCTGGTATACCTCAATTCCTAAGGAGCACTGCTGTATGGTTCCTTTTGTAAATTGTAGTATACTCAAATTATTTATTTGAGGATATTGTAGATCATGAGGTTTTAACACTAGAACTAAGGAACACGGAGCTTGTATCTCCCTCTCATTCAGAGGAACACATATTCTGTAGGTGGAATGGAGAGGTGTCTCTGATTCCACAGTGTTTCCTTTAACACAGAAATGAAAAACAGCACAATTCTATAAAGAATCCATGTCCGGTCAGCATGTCTCCCTGTATGTTTCTTTCCCAATGTCTAAAAAGTCAGGATCCAGAATCTACAAATTAATGTTTCTGTCCTCCAGGGTGTGTGCTGCTCTTATCTACCCCTTCCTGATTTTCTACATCTCTGTTAAGTGCTTCCAAGTTACAGGAGTAGAATAAATATCCTGCCACTCATAGAGTCCTCACAGACCAGCAGGATAGGCATCTCCTGGGAGCATTTTAGGAATTCAGAATCTCAGGCTCCAACCCATGCCTGCAGAATCAGAATCTATATTTTAACATGATCCAGGTGTTCATGTTCAAATTATAATTTGAGATGCACCGGTAATGGACCCAAGGAACAAATACATATAAATGTGAACTTTAATGCCAACAAACCCATTGGAAAAATTTCTTCATTCCCCTTTGTATAGACTGATCTTTTAGTCAACCTATAATCTATCCTCTATCCTCTCCCTCAAAGTTAGCTCTGCTACTTTCTTCAAACCATTTTTTGATATATTGTTTCTTTTGGAAGATCCATCTCTTGAGCTGGGTCCATCTGTTGGCTCTTAAAACTTGGCTTAATTGATTACTGAGTTATTCCCACCTTTGTAAACCTCTCTTGCTGGACTCATCTTTGGTCCCTGCCTCTCACCTCTAGATCCTGTTTTTTGTATGTGATTATCTTTTATCCCCAGTGAATACAATTTATATTGTAATTCCTTTTTCCAATGATGATTTTATATCGGAATGACTCACTTTAGGGATAAAACTGTCAAACTTCCATCCTGTGAATGTTTAGCATTTCATCATCTAAAGCTGACTTTAATTCAGACCTTGACACCTAAAGGCAGCCACTGCCATCTGTAAGGCCAGAGGGAAAAAAGATGTTTGATCTTGGTGGGCTAAATCCATTATTACGGTAACAGCCTTTACCAATCCCTCTCTGAGAGTAACAGAGAAAATAATTAAAAATACACAGTGTTTGAAAACTATGTTTAATAAGCTTGAACTGGAATATGAGTATTTAGACATCAAGCGAGATATGGAACATTAACTTACAGATGCAGCGAAAACATTCACGTAATTTGATTATGCACTAGACTGGCATTAAATCTCAAAAAAAAAAAAAATTCAAGCAAGCATTCCCATATAGTTTGCATTGACTGATTGAACTAAAGAAATAAAATATCAAGAAAATTATATTTTTAAAAATCTTGGTATAAGGGAAAATCTACTAATAAATTATTATCTTAAAAAGGATATCAAAGTAGAATCTATTTAGGATGAAAATGTAATGAGTTTCCACCTGTCAAAATCCAAAGGACAAAAGCTAACGTGATACTCAGAGAAAGCATACCTCCAAATAAATTAATTAAAAAGCAAGGACGAGCTATACTAATAAACTAAGCTCTTAGTTTAAGAAAAGATCAACAATAAATTTAAAAACAGAAGCAGGAAGGAATGAATTAAAAGATCAAACAGAAATCAATGCAATAAAACAAGTAAGTAAGGAAAGAACACTAGAACTGTTGATTAGTGCAATCAATTATAGTTCTTTGAAGTATTAATGAATGACAAAATATTAAAGAATGATCATGAAGAAAGGTCTTAGAAAGGGGAAAAATAAACATATTAATCATATTAGCAACGACAGAGTGTGGCATAATAATGAGGCTGAGGGGTTTAAAAAATAAAATTTGGTGTGATTTACAATTTGATTTCAGTCAATATATATCAAAACTAAGCAAGGAGAATAACGCCTCAAAATTGCAAAATTGAACAGGAACAAATGTCCCAGGTTTCCTAAAGGTAGCAGTCACCAGAATTATGGGGAAATTTTTTATAAGATTGAAGCATAATTCTGATCTCTATTAGTCAGTTTGAGCTGTCATAATGCTGCAACAGTCTGGGTGACTTAAGTAACAGCAATTTATTTTCTCATAGCTCTGAAGACCGGAAGCCTAAGACGGGGGTATAGGATGATCAGCTTCTGATTAGTGCTCTCTTCCAACCTTGCAGATGGAAGCCTCCTTACCGTGTCCTTACATGGCCTTTCTTAGGTGCATGCACACAGGGAGAAAGCAAGCAAGTTCTCTGGTGTCTCTTTTTATAAAGCCATTCTTAGACCTCATTTAACCCGAATAACTTCCTTAGAGACCCTAACTCCAAATACAGTCATATTGGTGTTAGGTCTCCAAATACGAATTTTGGGGACACAATCCAGTTCACAGCATTCCACCCCTGCCCTGCACCGTGGCCCCACCCCCACCCCAATTCATATCCTTCTCACATGCGAAACACGTTCATTCCATCCCAACAGCTCCAAAAGTCTGATCTCGGTCCAGCATCAACCCTAAAGTCAGTCTCATCTAAGTTATTTTCTAAATCGGATATGAGTGAGATTCGAGGTTGAATGTCTTCTAAGGTGAATTTCTCTCCAGTGATCCTGTGTAACCAGACATGTGTTTTCAAAATGCAATGGTGGACAGGCATAGGATAGCCATTCCCATTCCAAAAGGGAGAAACTGGCAGGAAGAAAGGCTTCATGGATCCCAACTAAATCCAAAGCCTAGCAAGGCAAATTCCATTAGCTATCAGTGCTGGAGAATAATCCTCTTTGGTTTGATGCCCTGCCTTCCAGGCATAATAAAGTGGCTCTGAGGGGCTGCTTTACCCCTGTGGCTCTGCAGGGTACTCTCTGCAAGAGCCCACAACCCTGCTGAAATAGAGGAGGGGGCAGTCTAGCCCCTAGGCCTGTGGTGGGAGTGGGAGCCCTGATGATTCTGAATGGCCTTTGGAGGTCATTCTTCCCCTTTTCTGAAGGATAAAGCATGTTTAGAGCAAAATATGTCTATTGCTCTACTTTATTCCCTTTGGTCCAACCTGGCAGAGTCTCTGCTGTTAAGGTCCAAACTGGCAGTGTTTCTGCTGGTACAAACCCATCTCTATTCCTGGCTGCTGCTGAAGTGGCTGATTAAATTTGTGTCTGGAGTTCATACTAATCTCCTTATCAAACAGTTGTTCAACCACACCCTTAGTACTCTCTCCAGAACAAGGTTTCTCTCTCTTTTTTTTTTTTTTTTTTGCAAAATGGATTTGGAGAATTTTCCAAATCTTTTAAGTTCTGGTTACTTTCTGCTAAATGATTCCTTTTCAATCCATCTCTCTCCTCTTATACTTTAAGCATCAGGAGGACACAGGAGACACTTTCAATATTTTGCTAAGAAATCTCTTCACCTAAATACCCAATTGCATTGTTCACAAGTTCTATCTTCCTCAAGTCACTAGAACACAATTAAGCCAAAAGTTCTTTACCGCAGAGATCACCTTTTCTCCATTTTCCTTGTTTCTGTCTGAAACCTCACCAAAACGACCTTTAAGATACATATTTTTACCAATTTTCATGATTATTTATATATTTGCTAAGAAAATGGGGGCTTTCTCAATAACTCTTGACTCTCCTTTTTTGTGTTTTCACCAAAATATGGACTTTAATATCCACATTTCTACCTACAATCTCTTCATGGTAATCCATGCTTTTTCTAGCATGTACCTCAAACTCCTCCAGTCTCTACCCATTACCCACTTCCAAAGTCACTTCCACAGTTTTAGCTATCTGTTACAGCAGCACTCCAATTCTAGGTACCAAAATCTGCATTTGTCAAGTTGTGCTGCCATATCACAAACCATAGACTGTGTGGCTTAAACAACAGAAATGTATTTTCTCACCCTTCTGGAGGCTAGAAGTCTGAGATCAGAATGCCAGTTTCTGGTGAGAGATCTCTTTCTGGCTTACAGAAGGCTGCCTTCTTACTCTGCCCTCACATGGCCTTTCCTCAGGCCATGCGCGTGCGTGCGCGCGGGCACACACACACACACACGCACACACACATATACATTAACAGAGAGAGAGAGAGAGAGAGAGAGAGATAGGTCGGGGGAGAGAGAGAAAGAGAGTTCACTCTCTGGTGTCTCCTCTTATAAGGACTCGAATCCTGTTGGATCAGAGTCGCATTCTTTTTTTTTTTTTTTTTTTTTTTGCGGTACGCGGGCCTCTCACTGCCGTGGCCCCTCCCGCTGCGGAGCACAGGCTCCGGACACGCAGGCTCAGCGGCCATGGCTCACGGGCCCAGCTGCTCCGCGGCATGCGGGATCCTCCCGAACCCGCGTCCTCTGCATTGGCAGGCGCACTCTCAACCACTGCGCCACCAGGGAAGCCCCAGAGTCCCATTCTTATGACTACATTTAAGTTTAAGTATTTCCTTATAGGCCCTGTTTCCAAATACAGTCACATTGCAGGTTAGGACTTCAACATATGAATAATGAGACGACAAAACTCCCACTATAGGATTATCATACACTAACTTTTTTAGAGTATAGAAAAAACGAAAATTACCCACACCATTTTATAAGGATAAAATATCTATAGTAACGCAAATGGAGAAGATGGGTAGAGGCATATATTTTTTTAAAGATGACAGAATGTTGATGATTTTGACACTATGTAATAGACACATAGTGGTTCTTTACACTAGTTTATTTTGTGTATGTTTCAATTTTTCTGCAATAAAACAGTTAACTATGCAGAATAGAAAACTGGAGCTGAACAAGGAAAGAAAATAAATATAGATGATTATTATTGTTGTTGATTGAATTCTTCAGGAAGCTGATTCTGAAATGGACTTCGGCAAGGAGAAGGTTTATTAGCAAATAATCTTGGGATCTGTATCTATGGGGGGGAAGGGAAAGGATTTTGCATAGAGAGGATGAGCTATAAGATACACCTGAACCACAGACTCAGGTGATTCGATGGGAGGCTCTGGAGCTGAATCTTCTATCTCAGCTATTTTGTAGTTTACTGAAACATCCTGGTCTTTATATGCCTGCCTCTATTAGTCATTGCTTTGGGCTGCCCAGAAAAGGCCTGACCTTGTGAGGTGGTTCTGCAGTTGAAACAGTCCCTGAAGCGGGGGCAGACAAAGGCTATCTGCTGGCATCACTTCCAGCATCTAGGAAATACGTTTTTCCTTGAGGGACAACTGGATGGCACATCTTCACTCCCTTCACAGTCCTCCCCTTGTGACCCACAAATCCACTTTTTAAAATACTTTGGAGGAGTAGCTCCTACGGGATTCAAGTGGGCCTCCCTTTCTGGAGTAAAGGTAGTCAATGAAAGATACTCCCAGTGTCAAAGGTGATCTTGGCATTGTAACATACTCATCATCTCCTTCCTCCACTATGTAACCTAGATGCCTCTTACCCTCAGATAACATCCCTCTGGTCTCTGTATCTTACCTCACAGCCTGAGCCAGACCTTCAGTCCTGAGGGATTGAGCTCTGATTACCAGGTCATTCTCAGAGTAAAGATGCTGCACGTGTTTGTTTAGCATCACAATAGGATGTGGATATACTAAAAGGATTTCAAGTGAATTACGTAGGTTTCAAATGTATTATCCCTGCCACATTTTTTTAAAAAAAAACAGTTCATTCTCTTCATAATAATCGGGATGAATTCCACATATGAAGATAATATTTTCTTCTTTCCTATTATCCCTGAACATAAGGTGCCCAAAGCACCCTTGAGAAAGTTATAAGTTAAATGCATCTTTTGTTATGTCTCCTGGTGAACTGTCCCCACTTTGTGACTCACAACCTCTAAACCTGTAGAGACCAGAGTTGTGGGACAGAGAACACACATTCTCCAAGTGAACCACAGGGAATGATCTTAAGCAGGAACATTCTTGTTTCCATCCCTTGGTCTAGGAACTTGTAATCTTCCCATGCAAAACACCATACTATATAAAGGTTTTTTTACTCAATGCGTATACTGAATGGGGCTCCCCATTGCTGTAAAATATCACTTCTGAGCTAGTGTCTCAAAAGTGCTTTCAGTAAGTTGTTCCAATCCACTTTTAGACTTGTAGCTTTTTGGTGGTTGACGTAAGATACAGCTGATGAATCCCATGGTGTTAGACCTACTTACATTCTTCCTTTTCTGAAAAATATGTCCCCTAACGCTATCTAATGTGGGATCTTGTGCCAATGAAATAAACACTTTACAAACCCTCAAATAGTGATGCCAGCTAGGACCCTGGAGGCAGGAAAGACAAAGCCATACTTGGAAAAGCTGTCAATTCCTGTAAGAACAAAGCAATGGTCCTTCCAAGGTGAAAGGGGCTTACAATATACTCAATTCGCCAACCTATAGCCAATTGGTTTTCTCAAGCAATCTTGCCATTTCAGGGCTCAGTATTTGTCTCTGTTGCTGCAAAGTCAAGATTTTTCAGGGTGTCAACCTTGATATAGACATCTCATATGTCAGAGTCCCATTCTTACATAGACAGGTTGCTGACTTTGGCAAAACCACTTGCTAGCCTTGGCCTGCAGTTTAAATTGAAAATAAATCTTGAACCTAATCCTCAATTTCTCTGCCTTCTCACTGTAGAAGGGTAGGAGGTTAGAGACCATTTGTACTAAGGAGACATTTTGACTTTCATAATTGGGGTAAAATTGCTTGTTAACTACTTAAGTAAGCCTTCCATGATTTGGGTGTGTTTTTTGTTGTTTTTGTCTTTCTTTTCTAGTATTTATTCACTGTATCCATGTCCATCCAATGCCATTGTATTTATAGTTGATATAAAGACATACAAATCATATTTCTGGTACAACACTCCAATTAATGTATTTCTCCCCAAGCTTTACCATCCAATTACTGACCAGTGGAAGTGAACCACCATCTGTTCTCCATTTACCAGCAATGATGGGGTACCCACTTCCACCTTGATAGTGGGTGACCCAGGTCCCAAACATTATCTTATCAATTATTTCTCAAACAACTTCTGACGCCATCTCTCACAGGTTGGATTTTCTGAGTTGGAGATACTGTGTAGAATGTTTATTAGGAAGTGGTCTTGAAATCAACACCCTTGGAAGAAATGGGATAGAAGTAGAATTTGCAAAAGCAAAGGTTCAGTTGTGAAGTATGCCTGAATAGCAGGCTCAGATGAACCCAAGAGGGCACTTTGGAGCTAAAATGGCTTGACTGAGCTATCCCATAGTGGTCCAAAATAGCCTGGCCTTCATACTCCCACCACTATGAGTCACTGGATAGGCATCAACCATCATGCCCAGAAGGGTTCTGTCCTTAACTGTAGCTAAGCTGATCCTGAAGACTATTCTTATCACTCCCAGTATCAGATTAAAGAGAAGGAAATTTGAATGTTGAATATCCGTATCTATCACAATCACATATGTATTTAAATACTGAAATCAAAAATTTGACATTCCAAATAATAAATAGCAAAAACATAAGACAGAAATCCTGAAAACACGTACTTCATATCAGGTTTCACTGAGGAAGTCAAGGTGGTCCCACATCAGCAAGCATGATGCAATTCATTTTGATTAAAAGAGAAAAGCAGTGTTATCATCGCAATTAATGTCAAAGATAACATTTGACATACAGTATTTATTATATATCCTAATAAGCAATCAAACAAATGACTATTAGAAAAACAAAAGTATAAGGATATTTATCAAAAGTGATAATCTATATATTCATGAGAAAACTGTAACACATGATATCTATTCATGAAATATTACAAGCTTTTCCATTAAATTTTCAACAATATTTAATATCTACTTATAGCCTAGCCAATGCAATAAGAATAAAAAGAAAAAGAGGTAAATTATAAGGCCAAAATGTTAATATTGGCAGACTATAAAATCATCTACAAGATAACCAATGAATAAATTTTGTAATATAAATTAATCTACAAGAACCAAAGTTATTTTTATATATCACACTAACCAATTAAATAAGCAAATAGAAAAATCAATTTTATTTACAGCAGATGATGTATTAAGTACTTAGTTGCAAATATTGAAAGAAATATTAAAATTTTAAAGAATGAAATGCTACTGAAGGGTTTAAAAAATCCCCTGCATGGACTTCCCTGGCGGTCAAGTGGTTAAGACTCCGTGCTTCCAATGCAGGGGGCGCGATTCAATCCCTGGGGTTGCGGAACTAAGATCCCACATGCCGTGAGGTGTGGCCAAAAAAAGAGAACGAAATCCCCTGCAAAAGGAGCTATCTTATTAATACATTAAAAAATACACACACAAAATATATTAATAACCCCCAATAGTCTATCAATTTGATGCAAACCCAATAAACAGGTTCTTTTATGAAATGATTCCAAAATGTATATGAAATAATAAATGTAAAATGATTGCTATAAAATTATGTAAAATAAGGTCATATAAGAATATATTTCTGTTTCAGATATTAACACATATGAAAACAATATAGTATTGTTACATCAATATACTTATGTGTCTGTAAATACCAGAAACCTTCCAAGTACATATATATATAGAGAGAGAGAGGGAGAAAGGAAATGATCAAATACACACACGTGCACACACACACACACACATATTTAAGTAGTCCATTTGTGAAGAAAATTATTAAATGAATAGGTGAATAAATTTTACAACTTCAGAATTTTTAAAACCCACAAAATTCACAAAGTAATATAACCAGGAGAAAATAAATGCATTCTGTAAAGTAGTTTAAGAATGAGTATATTTGTAAGTAAAAAATATACATAAACAACAAACCAGGAAGAAAAATAGGACAAAGACATGAGCAAGCAAGTCACAAAGAAGAAATAAAATAAAACATAAACAAAAGGAAATGTGTTCAGGTCAGGCTCTGAAAAATAGGAAAAGGCCAATAAAAACAATACAAATGTCATTATTCCAACATCAGATGAGAGCAATTATAATGCTTGATAATATCAAATATTAACAATGTGGTGGGAAAGTGAGTATTCTCCAAAAGAACTTGTGGCAGTTTGTATTTATTAGCCACAGGGGAGGGCAACTTCACTGTATTTATTCATACATAAAATGCACTTGATTAAAAGACCACTTCCTACTTTATATCTTAGAGAACTATTTACACAGATATCCTACTAGTACTGCCAAGTTAGGGCTCCAAAATATATTAAAAGTGAGATAGTGCATTGCAGAAAAATATGTACATTATGACACCATTTAAGGAAAACTAACGAAGAAGTCAGAACTGTATTTTTTATAAGACCATATTGGAAAAAATAGACCCATATTAAAATGATCAGAAAATTGATAGTTTCTGATTAATGAAGTTAATGAGATTTGGGAGTTAAATAAACAGAATTGGCTGTAAATTTTTAAGGTTATAGATTCATGTTTTATTTGTATAATTAAAAATTATAAGACAATGTCTATAACAAGGAAGAAAGATAGCAGGGAAATAGCCCTCCTAGGATTTGAGAGAGTGGTAAATTTTAGGTTAATAATGAAAGCAATAAAATCTGGAGAAAGAAATAAGTCCTTAAAAAGAACAGGATAGGCCAAAGGGATTTAAGGCTTAGAGAGAGAAGTAGAATTGCTAACATAACATAAACTACTTAAAAGGCATAGGATCAGGAAAGAATTGTTCGGATTTGGGAATATCTCTCAAAAAATACCAAGAAAATATTAATTTATGTAATACCCTTAGTCTAATTGGTGTCAGCTAATTAACATGTAGATGAAAACAAATTTGATCTAGGTGTTAGTCTCCTACATGCATCTGAAACATTGAACATGTTAGTACCCGCACTGCGTTTTTTCTTATCATTTAAAAAATTTATTTTTTAATTAATTTTTATTGGAGTATAGTTGCTTTACAATGTGTTAGTTTCTGCTGTACAGCAAAGTGAATCAGCTACACGTATACATATATCCCCTCTTCTTTTGGATTTTCTTCCCATTTAGGTCACCACAGGGCACTGAGTAGAACTGGGAGATTAGGACTGACATATATACACTACTTTGTATAAAATAGGTAACTAATGAGAACCTCACTGGGTTTAAAAGCCGCCTGTTCATGTTTGTATCCTGAGCCTCATACTGTGAACGAGGGACATGATTTCCTCTAAATTCTACAATAAACATTTAAGATAATACAAAGTTTAGTTCTAAACCTCTGACATACAGGAAAAAATACTTTGGATGATATGGTAAGACTGATCCAAAATGAACACTAAAATTAGATATTTAAGGAAATTTTAGCCATTAAATAAATACACAAAAATTATGGACAGAAAGTTATTTCCTATTATTTATTTTTTGGTGAACATGTATCTGTATCCTACATTAATTTCCAAGTATAGATTTTGTGCTAAGTCCTGACAGAAAAAATAGAAGCTTCCTTTCCATCATACACACTATAAATAAAAATATATTGTAAATGTTAGTACCAATCAATGGTTTTTCCATCCCCTCAATATCCCTTATGTTGTGAGAACAAGAACCACAATAGGAAAATGGTTCACAATTAATGATATAAAAAATCATAGAAAAATGAGAAACCCATTATTTTAGATGTATTGAGCAGTATGCTATCCTAACAGCTTTTAGAAGCAAAGATAATAGCCTTGTTCTTCCAATACAGAAATAGAATTTACCTTTCTTTTGATCTGTAACTGTAAGAAGCAGGGTTCTTAATAAGGACACTTCATGAAACAGAAATATCAGTAGTGCAGTTTGGCTGTGATGTATTAAAATTCCAGGTATGACACCAACCCCAAGTGAATGTAAAGAAATTTGCCTGCCAACCAAGGGAGCAATGTTCAACCAGTAGCCATTCTTATTTTATCTTCCTAAAATGAATGCAGACAATTTTTGTAATTGTGATTACTCTTCTATTGTAACCTACATGTATTTTTCCTTTCTCAGGATACAACAGATATATATATATATATATCTGTTGTGTATATATAGTATTTTCCATTCCATAAAATTGAACACATATTTATTATCCTGTATACAGACTTTTGTTTTTCCCAAATCATACTGTAACTCTTTAGGGTCAGAGATTATATATAATTATATCCATGTAGAATCTATGATTATATATGCTCAGTAAGCACTCACAACAAATACTAAAAATCATGGTTTAATTGACCTGAAAAGGGTTATGAAATAATATTTCCCTTTTCTTCCCAATGAAAAAACTGAGACCACAAATGTTTAGGATATATACTCAAGATTAGTTAGTTTGTAATCTGATTGATTATACTCTTATCAAAATAAAATTCAAATGGATTGTACATTTCACTTAAGACAATTCAGAAGTACCATTTTTCATTGAATATCTACTAAAATGTCCAAATTCATGATGCATCAAAAGACCCTTATCTCATGAAGCATCTATTTAAAAATCCAAAATTTTTGAGAATTCAGGATTTGAGACAAAAATCCCCTGGTAATTCTCATTAAACAAATATTACTCAGAAACATTATTTATTTTCGACATCCACCTATATCTTAACGTAACTATGATGAGTATTCCTTGTAATATCATCTCGTAGGGAAATCCCCAGTATGATTTTTTCTTCAATTCCATTTTGTTCGAGAAGCAAAAATGTTCTTTCATATTCTTATCAATATATCAGAAGTCTGTCAGTAAGTCTCTGCTGGGCAACAATCCCCCTAAAGCTCAGTAGCATTTAACAAATATGTTGTTTTCTTTTTCACACTCACAGATTTGTGGGTAAGTTGGAGCATCTCAGCTTCAGGCTAAGGTCTGCAAGTCAGCAGGGGGCTCAATTTCAAGCTAGAGTCCTGTGGTTTGGGTGGGAAGGCTCTACTCTTATGTTTTACCTATAGTCAGCGGGCTACTGTAATAGAAAAATCACATCAGACTAGTGAAACAGGCAAGGAAGATTCGACACCACTGTACTAGGGGAGAGATTGAACTCAACTCTGAATATACAAGGACAACTGGTGGTTTATAGCCAACAGTCAGGGTGAGGAGTCAGTGGATGGAAAGATACTAAGAGAAACTTGGTTAAGTATCAAGGGTGAGGGAGGAGAGGAACTTCATTATATATCAAGGGTGGGGGAAGAAGAGCATGACTGAGTATCAAAGGTGATGGGATTCTTGATCAACTGCCTTAGACTGATTCTTTAATAAAGCCAGGCTCAGCAGGACAAGGACAGACAAGGAGAAGGAGACGGTCTATTGAAAGGAGGCTTAGAGAAGGCTGATTAAAGTTGGGTCAAGGATGGAGTCCTTGACAGGGCTCAAGTAAAGTTCTTGTCACTCTCAGAGTGTGTTCTTCTCCAGACACTGGTAGAAATACAGGAAGACAAGCTCCATTGCACAAGCACATTGCAAGCCTCTGCTTACATCAGCTTTGCTAACATCCCATTGGCCAAAGCCAGTCACATGGCCAAACCATCAATGGAGCCTGGAAATAAATACTATACACAACAAAAGGTGGAGGGGAATGAATATTTGCTAAACCATAGTCCACACTATCACTGGGTACAATCCCTCACTCTCTATTCAGAGAAACTTCCAAGTCTAGGGCTTTTTGGTGGTAGGACAAATGGAACATTTACGTTGAAGAACAACTTTCTGATCTTTTCTACTTTCTTCCCTCTCTATCTTCCTTGCACATTAGTTTTTAAAATGTCTGGTTGTCTACTTTCTTTGTGAATAAAATCTACCAGAAAATGTCTACTTCATAAATAATTTTTTAAGTGTAATAAGCCAGTCCCAAAAGACAAATACTCTATTATTCCACTTATATGAAGATTCTAGAGTAGTCAAATTCATGTAAGCAGAAAGTAGAATGGTGGTTACCAGGGGCTGGGGGATGGGAGAAATGGGAATTTCTTGTTTAATGGTATAGAATTTCAGTTTTGCAAGATGAAAAAGTTATGGAGATTGGTTGAGCACTTAACACTACTGAACTGTACATTTAGAAATGGTTACGATGAAAACATTTATTTTATATGCTTTTACTATAAAAAGAAAATATAAAGTGTATTTTGCTTCTCTAAACTCCTGACGCATTGTTTGAAATGGTCACCGTCTTTTTAGTCTTACTGTGAGATCCAGTCTCTTCCTCCACTTCATAACAAATCTTCTGGATCTCTCAGCCATACCACAATGGCAGATCACCCCATGTGCCCTATGAGTACATACATTCGATAATCCCCAAAGGAAAGTAATTTCAAGCTCTATGAGGCTTTCTTGTACTCTTCAATAAAGAGTACAGAAATGGTAATTGTGCCATTCAACAGAAATGGTAAATTGCCTAGAATTTTAAGATCACATACTTGTTTTAGTGATATATTGAGAGAAGAGGGACAGTAATAATTCAAGGTTCTAGTCCATTAGAAAAAAATAGACTTGAAGTTATCCCTTGATAAGTGTTCATTTTGCCAGGAATATCTGAAATATATTAGCACATGGTATTCCAGCACTATGAGAACAGACACTAAAAATGCATTGGTTAGCATCATTTGACCCTGTTCCAATTTGAAATCTTTGTGTTCACTACTCAAGGTGTTTTTAGATTGTTAAACTACTCATTAACAAATTCAGTGTCATCAGGTAGTGTTGTATGGCCTGGATAGTAGTTGTCCACCAAGATTCATTCTCTCCTTTCTCCCTGGACACAGACTCAGCCTTCCTTGCAATTAGGTGTGACCATGTAACTAAATTTTATCCTATGGCATTAAACAGAGGTTATGTAGTCCAACTGCCCACTTGATGCATGAAAAACTCCCAGCATTCTCCGCCATGCTCTTTCATTCATCTGGTGATGCCTGTGGGATCATGGGAAGCCACATGTTGAAGACTGCAAAGAAGAAATAACCTTCTTTTGTGCTTGAAGCATTTGGGTTTCTTTTCCACAGTATGTTAACTTACCTTAAATAATTTAAGGTTAAAGTAAACAAGCAAGGTGAAGAAATCCCATAAAACAACAGGCATTCAAATATAACTTCCCCACTCCAAAATCCTAGTTGTCAGGGATCACTGAAAAATGCCCATAAAATTGTGTTATAGGCCCTGGTAGAATGTCTGGTGTGAGCCATTGTCTAAAGGCTGTAGGGTTATACCAACTGATAGGGGTTAGGAATGACATCATATAAAAATCAGGAGGGAGACAGTACGTCAATATCTTCTACCTGCTCAAATCTGTCAAATCTGAGAATGGCAACTGCATACCCCCCTCACCTAATACATAAATTTACTTGCCTGAAGAAGTTTACTGGAAAGTCATCTCAAGTTCACAATCTCTTGGGGATCAAATAAGGTAGGACTGGGCAGAGGGAGAAGTGTATTTGCAAAAAAAAGTTTTCCAAAGGTCTGAGCTGAGCACATGAAGAACTTTGGAGCTATAGTTGTTCTTCAGAAATAAACCAAGTGAGGCAAGTAAGTCAGGCTTTTCTACCCCTCCAATAACCAGTCATTAGGTGTGGGCTGTCCATTGTGCTAGACAGCTCACTTCTACTCAGGGTGTCTCCTAGAGCAAAAGTTCAGCTGATATCTGTTGACTGACAATACTTCCAGTCACTGGAGGAATCAGTGTTTCATGAGTATCTCAGGGACTTGAGGGGACATGAGTATCTCAGTGATGCACTACAGCATTCATTACCAAAAGGGTCACTGACACAGTTGTCAAATATGTCTAAAGGGCGCCCTGATTGCTAATAACCCACTTTCTTATGTTTATTCCTGCCAAATATATGCCATAATCCTTATAAGTAGCTGTAATATTTAATTGTAATTTCAGTTTTTAATGCAGAAATGGCTTCAGCCATAAGGAACAGAAATCATATTCATAAGTTGCATTAATAGGTTGTTGCAATTATTTCCTAAGACAGAATACAAATGGTGAGCACAAGCCCAAGGGAGAAATTGCTATGAGTCTCAGAGAGTGTCCTGTAAGACACTGCCTATCACAGGCCAACTAACAACATAGAACAGATATTCAGGATGTTCAATACTTATTTATTGACTGAAAAAGAAATCAGTTTAAGCTTTGTGAAGGAACTGTGTTCACCTTTATATCCTCAGGGCTTATCACAATTTCTGGCACAGAGTAGACAGTGAAAATAAGGTGAAATAGATTTCAGGCTTATATGATTTGTTTATACTGAACAATGTTATATTTACAAAAAATCCTAACTGATACATATTGACCCATAAAATGAATATCATTTAAAATATGCAAAGGCAATTTTCTAGAAATCACATCTTTTTTTGGAATATTTTTCATCAGTCAGCTTTTTTGCCATATTTTGCTGTGCTAACAAGCAGTCCCAACATTTCAGTCGCTTATATTTAGGTTTTATTGTTGCCTCTGAGTGGGTTATAATTTTGTTATATATCTACAAACCAGAAACTAGACTGAATAAACAGTCCCTATATGGATCTTGTGGTGTGATTCTCCTGAGCGGGAAACCAAGGGCAAAAACATGTGATGGCCCTTAAAGCTCCAACTTGGATGCAGCACACATAATTTCTACTCATATCCCACTAAATAAAGAGTCACTTGACCAAGACTGATATCAATGGTATGGCAAGGTAGACTCCGCCCATAGGAAGTACTATATATCATATGGCAGTGGGCAGGTATGTATAAGCATCTAACATCTGAGGAAATAATGATTTGAAACAATTTGCTTATCAATAATTAAAAAGTAGACTTTCACGAACCTCCGTAAAAGTTAAATGAAAATGGCTTTACTGTAAGATATAATTCATGGAATATTTTATGTTTGTTCTTCAAAATCAAAAGAAACTATTCAAAGTAATTCACATGAACCAAAGGTCTTGCAACTGACTTCATAGGAAAACTTATTTTGAAAGCTTCTAGGTTTCTCTTAGTTCCTGAGGTCAAAAATTAAATGACCTGAGAGATACAGGTTCCTTGTAGGGCTCTGCAACACTTACTATACGGATTTTATAAATATCGAAGATGTTAGAGAAGCTCATTTTTTCACTTTATTATTAGATCAAAAACATAGAACTCCTATGATTTTTGTTCCATCAAAATACTACTGAAAAAAACATAAATTTGGCTTCTTTTGCACCAAAAACTATCCTTTTGATAGATGAGAAAATCTGAACTATAAGAACTCAGACATCTCTATAAAAAACAATATCAAAGACAGTGACACTGGTTGTCTTTTGGGAGAGAATCTTGAATATTAGGATTCAGAGTTGGAGGAGAATGTCCTTCCCTGCATACAATTTTGCACATTTTTCAATAATGCACTATATACTTATATTACCTGTTCAAAACATACAAGCAAACAAACAAAACAAATGAATACCTATGTTGAATTACACACTTCCAGAAACTTTCTTCTCCATATCTCCCCATCTTTCTGCTCATTTTACTTTTATTGTTCGATAGTCAAGAATGGATATTTAGTTAGTAATCAGTTGCATTTCTTATTAAAATGTTACCAAAATAAATGTCTTTTTATTTTCAGCCTCTGTTCTTTTCCTGTTCTCTTTTCCTATGTATCTTTCACTATATTTTCCTAAAATTATTCTATTCCACAAGTATTTTCAGATAGCTAATAGCTGACTAATACAATCTATACTAAAATTCAAGAGATTAGAAATGATTTTCCAGGAGATACTCCTGAATGAATGTAAATAGTGTGGGAAAAAGAAAGGAAAAGGTACTTTCTAAAGAAGGTGATTTATTGTCAAAGTACAAATGTAAACTGAACGTGATCAGACTTGAGAAAAATATAGCTGTTATTTCATAATACACAGAGAGATGATTTGTTGTGATGCCATTCTGCACATCTGAAATAACTGGTACACCAAATACATACTTTCATTTTTTACCACTCCCTCTAACTTTGTAAATGCACACTTTTCCCATTCAATATGATTCTAATAAGTGGCTGGAGATTCAAGTAATAATTTCCTCTTCCTACATGTGCATTTGTATATGATTAAACAAAAATGATAATGATATATTTTCAGGCTGAATATAATTAAGTTGATATTGAAAACAACCAAAAAGAACAGTGTGGTATATAGTTACAACCATTATTGGTTTTGGTCATGCATTTAAAACCTGCAAATGGGGATTTTTCTTCAATCCAGTTTTGTTTATGCATGAAATCTTATGTTTTTTTTGTTATTATGGAATTATCATTGGTTCTATGTATACAGGAGTTGAAAATGTTCTAAAATAAAAATGCTGTCTTTTGCTCTTACCATGTTGTCACTACACAGTCAATATTAAAATCATCAATCAAGTTACCAAATACATTGATAAAACTAAACATGACAATTTCTCAAAATAATGTATGTTACTGAAGGTCTGCTTTAATAATGCCTACAAAGATCCGATCATATTGACCAAAAATTAGAAACTCATGTTATCATTTGCTGCATAACAAATCTTTGTGACTTAATTATGAAAGTGGTTTAAAGCAACAACCATCTATCTAGGTCATGATTCTGTTGGTAAAATTCTATTCTTGGGTTAAGTTAGGGGCTCTTGGTTGCTCTAGTCTGGGCTAGACTCAGCTGATTGTAGTCAGGGTTGCTTATAAGTCTGTGGTCTGCTGTGGATGGCTGGTCTATGATGACTCAGCTGAGATGGCATATGTCTTCTCCATGTGGTCTCCATTCACCAAAAAATTATATATTTATATAATTTCACATGGAAGAATTGGCAGAACGCCCTCCCCACCAAGAGCAGCAGGTGGGCACGTGCCAGTGTTCAAGTACGTTTTCAGCAATTACTTGTGTCATATTTGCTACTGACCATTGGACATACCTTGTCACGTGTCCAAGACAAGAATCAGAGTGATGGGGACCACTGAAGGAGTAGATAAAGATGTGAACAAAATGGCAACCACGATTATTGCAGTCTACCACAGGTTTAAAATCCATATCATTGCCAAATATTCCCCCTTCCTCCCTCCCTCCCTCCCTCCCTACTTTCCTTCCTTCCTTCTTTTTTTTTTCTTTAGTTTTATTTTCTGGTTTCCTATAGCTATATTTGGCTTCTTTACCGATTTAGTCCTAGCATTTGATTTGCCATATAAATTTTTACTTCCCTTGTGCTTAGAACACTAAGATTTCAGTCAATGCAACTTATTTTTTACTTTTCCCTTTAGACTTTATGTATAGCATTCAATTTACTCTCTATATCAGCGAATGGCTTATTCTGAATAAGTTCTTTATACATGGCATGGGTGCAAGCATGACTTTTCCCAAATCAGGATGTAAGAAATAAATCCTGTAACTATCTCCCACTGGGAACCATTAAGCTGCTATAACACTAGTTCAGAGTCAGCTTTCTCACTTGTAATATTGAAGATCACCTTCCATTCCCTGAGGAATATCTTAAGTTGGGTACTATCTCTCACTTGGAAACCATAAGTAGCAGCTCTTAGCAAAAATATTCTGAAAAGCACTCTCCAGTATACCCTACCTTCCTATTACCATACGGACTACAGCTCTTATCACAAACTGTGTCAACACATAATTAACCTACTAAATGGTAAGTGCAGGGAGGAAATGTAGTGAAATATAGTAAGAATTCAGACATTTTAATAAAAGTATACTGGGACTTCCCTGGTGGCACAGTGGTTAAAAATCCGCCTGTCAATGCAGGGCACACGGGTTCAAGCCCTGGTCCGGGAAGATCCCACATGCCGCGGAGCAACTAAGCCCGTGCGCCACAACTACTGAGCCTGTGCTCTAGAGCCCGCAAGTCACAACTACTGAAGCCTGTGCGCCTAGAGCCCATGCTCCGCAACAAAAGAAGTCACCGCAATGAGAAGCCCACGCACTACAACAAAGAGGAGCCCCCACTCGCCACAACTAGAGAAAGCCCACACAGAGCAATGAAGACCTAATGCAGCCAAAAATAAGTACATTTATAAAAAAATAAATCAAAGTATACTGTATTTCTAAACACTAAAATAGCAAAAGAAAATGAAAAGAAAATGAAACAGGAAAACTTCAAACTAAGTTTATTCAAAAAGGACATTAAAAAGATCAAGACTTGTTGAAAAATTACTTTTCAAATAAATTTCTCTGCTCTCATCACCAAAAAATGTCAAGCAACTAAATACGAAATTTTGATTAGGAAGACTTTTAGATATCCTATGCAACTGTGCTATTAGAGGAACTGTGAATATGAAAGAGATAATATTGCTGATTAATTAATTTTCTTTATTTGTTTCCTGAAAAATATGGCTTATATTTTTAAAAATGCTTCTAAGACATTCATAGTGTGTAGAATTTGTCATCTTCTACTTCAACTGATTTTCCAAGGAGGCAAAGACAATTCAATGAGAAAAGGATGGCTTTTTTTCAACAAATGATACTGCGAAAATTGGATATCCTCATTCAAAAAGATGAATTTAGCACTTATATCATACAAATTTTTAAATTCAAAATGAATCATACTCCAAAGTGTAATATCTAAAACAATAAAACTTTTAGAAGAAAATATAGGAGAAAAATCTGTGTGATCTCGGGTTAGGAAAAAGTTCTGAGATACAGTCCCCAAAGCACAAACCACATTAAAAATAGTAATAATATGGAATTTTTCAAAATTAAAAAAGAAACACAACTTTTGCACTTCAAAACGCACCATTAAGAAATTAAAATTTCAGAGAAAATGTTTGCAAATTGTATTTTGCTTAATTTTCAAAACATGTAGAGAGGGCTTCCCTGGTGGCGCAGTGGTTGTGAGTCTGCCTGCCGATGCATGGGACACGGGTTCGTGCCCTGGTCTGGGAAGATCCCACATGCTGTGGAGCGGCTGGACCCCTGAGCCATGGCCGCTGAGCCTGCGTGTCCAGAGCCTGTGCTCTGCAACGGGAGAGGCCACAACAGTGTGAGGCCCGCGTACCACAAAAAGAAAAAAAAAAAAAAAAATGTAGAGAAATCTTACAATGATCAGAAGACAAACCCCAAATAAAAATGAGCAAAAATTAGAACAGACATTTCACCAAAAAAGATATATAAATGGTTAATAATCACTTGAAAAGATCATCATGCTCAAAATTATTAATCATTAGAGCAATTCAAATTAAAACCACAATAAGATACCACTTCTCCCTACTAGAATTGTTATAATAAACAAGATAGACAATACAAACAGTTGACAAGTATATGGCAAACTGGAAATTCTTACATTGCTGGTGGGAGTGTAAACTAGTACAGTCACTTTGAAAAGCAGTATGGCAGTTTATTTTAACAGAATGAATAAGTGTAACATATGAAAAAGTGATTCCATTCCTCAGAATCTTTCCAAGAGAATGAAAACATATGTCCACAGAAAGACTTGTACTTGACTCAGCAGCAAAATTTATAATAGCAGAAAGTGGAAAATATCCAAACGTTTATCAACTGGTGACTGGATAAACAGAATATGATACACAGAAACAATAGAATACTATTCAGCAATATAAATGGAATGATTACCAACGCTACAACATGGCTGAGACCAAGATATGGTAATTTAAAGGCCCCAGAACAGGGCTTCCCTGGTGGTGCAGTGGTTGGGAGTCCGCCTGCCGATGCAGGGTATGCGGGTTTGTGCCCCGGTCCGGGAAGATCCCACGTGCCGCGGAGTGGCTGGGCCCGTGAGATGGCCACTGGGCCTGCGCGTCCGAAGCCTGTGCTCCGCAACGGGAGAGGCCACAGCGGGGAGAGGCCCGCATACCAAAAAGACCCCAGAACAAAAGACCACATATTTTATGAGTCAGTTCTATAGAGATAGATGAATAGTTGCTTGGAGTTGGGGTAAGACTGAGGATTGACTGACTCACCAGGGAACACAATGGGTGATCTGAATATTTTATTTTATTTTTTATAAATTTATTTATCTGCTTTTGGCTGCATTGGGTCTTCGTTGCTGCGCGTGGGCTTTCTCTAGTTGTGGCAAGTGGGGGCTACTTTTCCTTGAGGTACACGGGCTTCTCATTGCGGTGGCTTCTCTTGTTGTGGAGCATGGGCTCTAGGCACGTGGGCTTCAGTAGTTGTGGTACACGGGCTCAGTAGTTGTGGCTCTCGGATTTAGTTGCTCTGGGGCATGTGGGATCTTCCCAGACCAGGGCTCGAACCCGTGTCCCCTGCATTGACAGGTGGAATTTTAACCACGGCGCCACCAGGGAAACTCTGAATATTTTAAAATTGTGCTGTGGTGATGGTTGCACAACTGTGTAAATTTATTACAACTCATTGAATTGTACATTTAAAGTGGGTGGATTTTATGGTCCATAAGTTATAATTCAATAAAGGTGCTAAAAGTAAAGGATACCAGGAATCGTATTTTTTCAAAATGGAGCTGTCAAGGAAATGAGAACTGGCATTGGCATATATGTTATTGATCTGATATTAGTATGAAAACTATTCTTTTCTCCTCTTAAATCAAACATGCTTTATATCAATACCATATATAACAAAGGAATAAGAGAGAATAAGAAAATTTTTCTTTCATAATGTCAATTTTAGCATAAGTATTCTAACCTTCCCTGTCATTCTACCATTCTGCAAATATGAAATTGTTCAGTTTCATATATATGCATATTGACTGGGCATTTCTAGTATCAGAGGAACTTTTTGTATTTTCATGCAGATGACTTTATCTTTCCACTATCCTAGGTGTTGGAAGATAGATTTTAAGCTGTAACTTCTGCCACTGAGTATCATCATTTTGACCTTTGAAACCAAGCAGACCTCCTTAGATGTTTATTGCGTATGAAAATATGTAAATTAACAGGGCTTATTCACTCAATTAAATTTTCTCCAAGTTCTGCATTACAGTCCTGGAACTTTCTGAACAAGTATTATTTCTTTTTGTCTGGACTATATTTCTAGTCATTTCACCTAAGATTGTCTGCCTTTCTAGCAGTCATGTCTTACTTTAATCATATAGAGCCTATATGAAATAACATTCTTTATACACATGCATGCTGCTATTTAGACAGGTCATTATCACCCAGGACTTACAGGTCTGAGGTTAACAATAGTAAAGAAACTGACATCCTAAAATTTGTCATTTTGTAGTGTAATGATTTCCAGTATCCCCTAAACGTTTTTGCTAATCATCTTATTATTGCAAATGGAATAAAATTTGCTCGACCACTTATCAGAAACCATGCCTCTCCTTGGGTGCCCTTGATAAATAATGCTGACTCTAAATGGGCTATTTATCATGTAAAACCCCCAGACAACTCAAAGGAGAGTAAGTCTGCATATTGTGTGTGTGTGTGTGTTTTTTAAGTCTTTATTGAATTTGTTACAATATTGCTTCTGTTTTTTATATTTGGGGTTTTGGGCCACGAGGCATGTGGGAGCTTATCTCCCCACCAGGGATTGAACCCGCACCCCTGCGCTGGAAGGCGAAGTCCCAACCACTGGATTGCCAGGGAAGTCCTTGCATATTGTCTTGTTCAACT
This sequence comes from Monodon monoceros, assembly GCF_005190385.1. Taxonomy (NCBI): domain Eukaryota; kingdom Metazoa; phylum Chordata; class Mammalia; order Artiodactyla; family Monodontidae; genus Monodon; species Monodon monoceros. The sequence continues at coordinate 19,942,125 of NW_021703768.1, read as the reverse complement.
AAAAATCCAGTATGTTCACTCTAGGACTGAATCAGATGATGGTACAACAAGCATCATGTGTTGATTTATTTTTATGTCTTGATTTTGTTGCTGTTTTATGATTAAGCACACACACATTTCTCCCTATATCAAGATTTTATTATTTCAAAAGCAGTCTTGGGTCCGCCTCCCGATGTAGGGGACACGGGTTCGTGCCCCGGTCCGGGAAGATCCCACATGCCGCGGAGCGGCTGGGCCCATGAGCCATGGCCGCTGAGCCTGCACATCCGGAGCCTGTGCTCCGCAACAGGAGAGGCCACAACAGTGAGAGGCCCGCGTATGGCAAAAAAAAAAAAAAAAAAGTAGTCTTGGGACTTTGGTTTAGCCCTCCCGTCTCAGTGCTGAGTAGGTAACGTCACTAAAGAAGGGAAATGACGTTTATTTGCCCACTACCTTCATATTCTATTTTTTTTTTTTTTTTTAATCGCGGGGCTGGCGCAGCAAACGAGGCGGAAAAGTGTGGCTGCCCGGCGGGCTCCAGCGCGGACGCCGATGGGAGATGCGGCCGGTCGCTCACCTCCCCTTCATATTATATTTATGAATTTAACCTTACCAAAGCTTAGCTGTGGTGGGGTCAAAACCATCGAAGTTTCCTGAATGAAATCTGAAGCGGGCCCCCATACACCAGAGGGCAGGGAGAGACGGAAGCAAGGGAGGGGGAGGCAAGCCTCGCCGATGGGCAGGTGGTGGGTTTGTGAATCTCCCCCCGCCCGCCAGAATCCTCAGAGTTTACGGAGAGGTCTTACCTGTCTTGAGTCACGTGTACTGTGTCCAGATGGTCTCAGCACCGCAGTGCTCTGGCAGGGCTGCCTCCTTGAAGTGGCTCCCACTGTGGAAACTGGGCAAAAAGCACATCCGCAAGATGGAGGAGGCGAGCATCTAGCTTGAGGGTCAACCGGAGGTCACATTCTCTCCGTGACCTCCTCCGACTGCTGTTTGTGGGCTTCTCTAGACTGGAGTCACTTCAGAATTGTTTAATTCTAACGTTCAGAGTCAGTCTGAGTTGCAGGAACAAATAAGTGACACACATGGCCAAAGACCAAATGTGTGCAAGTTTCTCAGTTGTATGTTGGCCCTCATACACCAATGGTCAGGAAGATAAATCTGGGAGTAACCATCGTTTTGGAAATATCACAATCATTTCTCTCTTTAAAAAAATTTCTTGATTCCCCCCTCCCCTGACCTGTATATAGTTATGTAAAAATATGATTTCCTCCTTTCTGATTGTTCTATTTCAGTGGCAGATGTTTGACCATAAAACCTAACATTAGGACAAGGTCTAAAATTTATTCTCTTTATTTAGATATCTTCTTAAAGACAGAAATATTAAAAACAAATATTAATATTACCAACCCAATTAAAAATAAATGGAGGAGAATACATATAGAAAGAGGAGATTAAAGCTACTAAAATGGAGAACAGGATACTGATATAAAATACAATATTAGTATTTTCTATTAGTACATCCAATTTTGAGTATTTATACTTCTAGAGGATCTGATATTAAAGACACATTATAAAAGCTACTAATCAAGAAATAAGTACATTTTATTTAAAAATTAGCATAATATCTATAAGGGAACTATTTTATTATCAAAGTAAACAATTTTTCAGAACCACAAAACATATTTATACAATAAAACTGGCTCTATATACATTTTATAGAAAAAAGTATAAAGTATATTTGAATTTTAAAATATTTCCTATATCAAATGTTTATATAAGATTTGGTTACAAAGTTTAAATCTTTTAAATATAAAGGCAAACAGAAATATAAATTTGTCAAGTAGAAACAATATTCAGATTTTTGGATTTATGATGTACTCCTAAGCTATTAACATGTGCTTGATTTTCTAGAGTGCATAATCTATGATAGCAGTGAAATTTAATGTGTTTCATATCCTTATTTTATAATTATTTTACACCATTAATTTGCTGTTGTTGTTAATGTTATTATTCTTACCATGAAGTTGACCATTATATACCATGATATATAATTATATCATGGTTTGCCAAACAATTTTTCTCATTTAAATTCTCTTTGTAAAAATGAATATTGAATTGGATCCATCTTCTCTTTACAAGTAGTGCTAATTCCAGACTTCCCAACATCAGTCAGTAGCACCAATATTTCTTTAGTTATTTAAACTTGAAAATTCAGATTGACCTCTAATATCATCCTGTGCATTATCATCTCTAGCCAGGAAGTCATGGTGTCTTGTAATTTCTTATTTCAAAACTGCACTTTCATTTATTCCACATGTATCTTAATCCATGCCCTGGTCATCCCTGAATAATGATACTTGCCTCATAATGGTGCCCCTTCCTTGTTTCCCAGTAGATTAAAAAATAAACAACAACTCAATTTTATAGTTGATATAATGTATGTTGACTTAATATGTTTATTAATTCACCACAACACAAGTCCTAGGCCCCAACTGGGCTAGTTTACAAAAGCTTTAAGCCTGAATATGTGAATTTTTCTACCTATCCAAATCGTTATCTTCTTTTAGCTCCCAGTTTAATCCCAGCTATATTTTGTGGCTTTCCCAAAGAATGGCTGGACCTGTCAGTATTGCTCATGTTTCTTGCGTTTCTCATTTTCACATATTCAGTAATCCCCTGGCCTGTCCCCAAAATATACCTAACCAGAATTTTTCCCTTTGTGGGAAGTAGCAGGTGGTTAGGAAGGTGAGAGTTGGGATTCTACTGACTGATGGCAGCTCACAGCCTAAGGAGAAAGTATTCAATATTATTATCAGGTGCTTCTAATTCAGAAAACATTTTTTTGGCAGGTGTGATTTTGTGAAAATAGAAAAAGACATTAGAATGAGATCCGCTGAGTATGAACGATGACCCTGATCCTGACACTGTCAGTGTGACCTTGGGCAAAGGACACTTATCTGAACCTCAGTTATATCATCTATAAAATGGCAATAAAAATATCTTCTTATTTTGTTGTAACATTTACAGAAGATAATATTTATCTCAAACACACACATGGTCTTTAAAAATTAGTTTCTTCCATATAAGGTTGAGTCCCATGTACATTTCTAATCAAGATAATGAGAAAATTATTGAAGTAGGTCTGATCTTTACCTGTTTGCAACTCTGCTTAGTCTGAAGTTCACTGTTTTGTGACAAAGCCTTCTGCTAGTTCACCTTTTCCTTTTAAAATGTTACGTTTATTTCTGTTCCAAATGGAGATGTATTTATAATCTTGGGACAAACGACATTTCATTTTAGAATACATAGTTTATATATAGTTGTTGGTGGTAAAATATTTGGTTGCTTAAGTTTTTGAGGACTAAAGACTTTTCGATGATCTCCAGAGATTATAGTGTTCACTGTTTTGCATTCACTATTCACCCTAACACAAAGCAATGTGCACTGTAGAATTCAACAATTATTTGTTCAATGAAAGGGTCATGAAAATATTAGTCTATTCATGAGGTAAAAATGACGTTTCTTAATAATCAAGATTTTTTACACCATTGAAATAAAATCTACAAAGTTGCTATATTCAGATTTTGTATTCAAATGGCAATAAAGATATACTAAAGGCAAGCATTAGAGTTTAGTGATTATGAACTCTAGACTTCAGTTGCCATAATTCAAATTCTGACTCCACTGATTACTCTGTTTATGACCATTATATGTTATTTAACTTCTCTATGACTTTGTTTTCGCATTTGTGAACTGGAGAAAATATTACCACCTTTACATGTGTGATAAAAGTGTAAGTGAAACATTTATCCCTATGCCTGACTAGTAAGTGCTCAGTAAACATTAACACATTTATTATTAGTAATAGTTGTTGTAGTGTTTTATTGTTTTTGGGTGACTAGCCAAATTTCTTATTTCCTGCTACACTCTCTGGCAGTAGGTTTTGTCCAGTTATTTTGAATCATCAGCTTACCCTAGAGAATCTGGGTATCCTGCCTTAATATGAATCCCAAAATATTTGACATCACAGTTCTGCAGATTTATCTTCTCCTTCTGCCCCTTGCTATAGACATAACTGTTATCCTAGGATATCAGATGATATGCTTACATTTTTTGGACCCTCTGATTTCAGTTGCAGCTGAAAGGGACACATCCATGTGATTGTGATCCACTTTCTTGCTCATGGTAAATCCCTCAAGTGAGGAAATGACTGTCTTTGCTAACTGCCCTCGGGCTCATTTTACACTGAAGAGAATGGTGGAAGTCACGAAGCCTACGTGTGTGTATATCGCAAAAGAGGGGCAGTCTAGATCGATGAGGGAAGGGAGCTTCTGGCCTTTTGATTGGAAATTCTTGGGGGTATTCTGTATACTTCTCTGAAATCCTAATGGAATCAAGACATGTTCCTCACCGTGGCCACTTTGGATCAGGCCCCTTTACACTGGTTCTGGAGATCACCTGGTAAATTATGTGCACATGGGACTTTGATTCATCCTCTGCTTTAAGTAGAACACAAGCAAGGAAGCATAATCCCCAAGACTTAAAACACTGAACACTCTAATTTTTCCTTCTCTCTAGTGTCAACATCCAGAATTTAGTAAAAACCTCTCAATTGTTCTTATGCAATTCCTTACATTCATTTCTTTTTCTGTTTGAAATCTTTTAGTTTAACAATAAGTACTAGATATGAAATGGCAAAACAAAGATAAAGGAAATATGATCTTTACCCCAGACTTGCAAACCACCTGGTAGGCAACCTCATCTTTTTATGTTTTAGGATCAGAGAATGTGGTAGATTGTATTATTCTTCAAAATAATCACTGACCTTCCCATACTTCCCTTCCTCTAGGAAGTTTAGGCATCTCTTTCACGTTGACATAATGTCACACTGACACCACGCTTAGCAATGTGTCTGTGACTTTCTTCAGCCAAGGAAATATAAACAGAAGTGATGTATGTAACTTCCAAGCAAAAGTTATTGTTATTTTTGTTATTTGAATGAGAATCTCCTGATTTCTACGTTTCCTTTCTTTATCTGTGAGATTCGAATTGTTCCATCAGCCTGGGTGGTCCTGAACTAAGGAAGTTGTGAAGCAAAGCTATAGTTGACCAAAAATAGACATGATGAAGAGACAGAGATACTTATTAAGAGATAGCAACAAGCATCCAGGGAGGGAATCGAAAGCCTGAATCAAAACAATGACAATTGTGGGTAAGATAAATGATAAAATGATGCTTTTAGTGGTATTTAGGAAGTCTAGTTGATGGAGCTTGTTGATGAATTAAGTGTAGGTGTAAGGGTGACTGCTTGAATTCTGGCTCATATTACATCATGCTTTAATTTTCACAACCTTGTGATTAATTTTCCTTTGTTTACTGTCTTTCTACCTCTCCCATGCCAACAGAGTAATCTTTCTTATAACATAATTTTGATGATATCATTCCTTTTCTAAAAAGTCTTCCATGGCTCCCCATTACTAAAGAATTAAGTTCTATCTTCTTAGTTTTAATTATCTGTCATAATTTTTTAATATTCATTTCCTACTTCTCAGGGCCTTCCTTCTTTAAAGAAACTCTACTTCTTTTATTGTTCTTCCCCCAAAAGGATTTTTGAGTTTCCACTTAAATGCCTTGTCCCAGTCGCCACTTTTGCTTTAGCACTCATTTTTTTTTTTTTTTTACCTTTAATTACTTTAACTCTACTTGTTTGTTTTAGTCAAGTTAGATGAGGTTCATGTGTGGTAGCATACAACCCCCAAATCTCACTGGCTTACAAATAAAATCTTTATTACTCTCTCAAGCTACATGCTCATTTTGGGACAGCTAAGACTCCAATGTTCTGTACATTCAACCATCCAGGCTGATAGAAAACTTCTATTTGAAGTAGGACAAACTTATTTTTGTTTTTCAATATTCTGCTGAGAAATGATAATGTTCTTGACCGTTCGTGTTTCAAAGCAAGTCATATACCAAATCTGGAGAAGAGAATTAGGTCCCTCCCGGAGAGTGGAGCAGCAGAAATCTGAAAAAAAAACCTGCACTGACAATATTTTCCAAATCATCACTTTCAATCTTTTCCAAATCCCACTGATTTCATTAATCTGATCTTGTCTAACCCATATCTAAACATCACTTCTTTCTCAACTCTTACCATCTGTACTAATTATACAGCCCATCTTGTAATGCCCTAGGCAGGGGTCGACAGATTTTTCTAAAGGGATGGATAGTAAACATTTTACATTTCAAGTCATAGGTCCCTGTGGCGACTACTCAACTCTGCCATTGTGGTGCAAAAGCCGTCATTGAAAATATGGAAAGAATGGGTGTCACTGTGCTCCAATCAAACTTTATTTTCCAAAGTAGGTGCTTGTCTGCTGCAGTAGCTTGCAGAACTCTTTCTCTGAGCAGTGACCCTCAAACTTGAGTGTGCATTGGAAACATCTGAAGGGATGTTAAAACATAGATTTGTGGATACTACTTTTAGAGTTTCTGACTGGATAGGAATGGGGAAGGGCTTGAGAATTTGCCTTTTCAATATGTTCCCAGGTGATGCCTTTGTTTCTGGTCTGGGGACCACACATTGAAAACCTCTGACCTGCAGAACAAGGCAATATTCTTTATTCAATGACTTGCTATTTGTGATCAGCAAACGAATTTAAATAAATAAATAAATTCTATTATAAAATTAAGAAATAAACAATGTTCATAATTTTCATTCATTAGCATATACCTTTCTTCACAAAAGCCAGTGACTATACTTAGCCAGAGAATGCCCTGAATAAACTTTTATTGGCCACGAGTGAGTTACAATAAAGTTAGCATTCACCTTTTTAGAGTGACACAGCATACAGTGTCATATAGTGACACAGCTGTAAATATTATACTTTTCTATGCCACCTTCACATGATGGACAGGTAACAAAATTGTTTTGTTTGTAGTCTCCCTAAGCTACTTCAGCTTGTCACGACACGCAAAGCTTGGCTACACCAAATGCATCAACCCATTTATATTACTTCATTACTTCATACTTCCACTCTCCGGAAAAAAAGATTTCAGAAAGACACATTAATTTTATTCTTATTTAACAGTGACATTGAAAAGACATTCTTATTTGTGCAGTTGTTCTAGCTACCAATCCTGTTTGTAGTTATACATATTTAAAAAACTCCACAGACATTCTGTACTCTTGAGATTTTGACACACTTGGATTAAATGATTACCTCCAATATTGCTGCATTCTTGACATATAAATGATAAAGTGGCTTAGATTCTTAGAGAAAAAAAAATGATTCCCCATAAACTTGTTTAAGCAAATTTCTATTCAGTAGTTAGCACTTCAGTAGTGAAATTGTTGGAGGTCAAAAGGTCATGACTGCCTATTGACCCACGCGCTGGACCCGGATAACCAGAAGCCCCTTACACCCCTCCCTTGTCCTTGGGATATACATTTGGCACCCTATTCCTGGCACTAGGAGCCACTTCAAAGATGCAGCCTTGAGAGAGTAATGTATTACTGCGACCGTCTGGACTGCATACATGATTGAACCCCGTTAAAGCCTCTATAAAACTTTTAGGATTCTGGCATGCAAATGTGGAAAATTTACTTGTCTTTCAGCCGCCATAGACAAACCCCCATGTGTAAGTTTCTTTGCTTATTAAAACTGCATCTACCAATCTGGACTGTTCTGCCCCTTTCTCCAATCTCCCTTTGCTCTCCGTGTCCTGGGGCCAGTTTTGAATTTCACCGCTGGGGAATTCCCAAGGTTGTGAACCAACAGAAATGTAAAGAAAGATCAACACAGATAAAGCAGGCATTGTGCTACAGGGATTTTGGAAGAAGTAGCATTATTGTTTTCAATAGTGTTACTCCTCATTGTAAGATTTTCTAATCATTATAATATTCAATAAAAGTGCAATTTATCACTAAAAAATTCCCCCAGTTAGGGAAATTAATGTCAGTTTAAAAACTCTTACCAAAGTAGACTAACGTATCGTCTGAACACTTTGTAGTACCTCACAGAATCTGGACCTAGTTCTATCAGCATGGAAACAGGTAAATCAAACAAGTAGAAATTGCTCGAATAAGGTGTTGTCATCAATTAGCAGCTGATTGTTGTTCAAAGTTTAGAGAATGAGACAACTTCCAGGTAAAATGGGCTTTATTTTTCTGGTTCCACAAAAATAAAAGAATCAGGTTACTTGGGGGAGTGAGGGCTAGAACGTAAGCCGTTTGCCTCGCAGCTGCTAGTCGTCTGATTCTGAACAGACCTCAAGCACTTAACGGCCAAAGCTGCGGCGCTAGCTAACCCAGGTGCCCTCACTTTCTCCGCGTCCAATCTGCACCCTCTACTAAGCTCACTTAATGAGGTTTCTGAGAGCTTCGATTCCTTCAAAGCATTGTGCCATGAACGCTAGGGGGGAAAAAAAACAAAGAAGATGAATTTCAAATATAGGATTCAATTACTTTTCACAACTCGATGATGTGTCAGAGGCACGCTGTGTTTTGTTTTGAGGGCGGGGAGATGACTGGGAGGGAATCCTGGGCCCCCATTGGCTGGCCGCTCGGCGCTGCAGCTGAGCTCTAGCCGGTCGGCGAGCATCATTGATCTGAAGGGTAAACGTGGAGGGAGCCGCAGAGAGGGGGTCCAAGCGTTTCTGAGAAGAGAGGCAGACGCTTCCAGGAAGAAAGTGGTGTCTACTGGCTGCCCGGCTTGGAGGACCTTTTGTGACTGAAAGGGGACACAATGCAAGGCAGTTTGCTGCTACAGTGATTCAGAAGAATAAGAGAGAGAGAAAGAGAGACAGAGAGAGAGTGAGATCTCACCCTCGTTGCAAAGCCTGGCTTGTTGCATCCTGCTGCTTCTCTTTCTGCCGCTGCTCCTGCAGCCGACGTGTCTGCCATAAGGTAAGGCTTCCTTTTTTTGATGGGGATTGCATCATGTGTGATCGCTTCAGGGTACACGCGCAGAAATTCATATACGATCAATAAAGTGTTGCCTAGCGTAACCAGAAGCTGAAGGAGGGAGGCTGCACACAGGTCTGGCATTTCAATTAGGAACTGGTGCGTGGGTTTGCTTTGGGAAACTTCGGTAAGTTCTAAACAAGTCTCTTGTCTTCAGAGCGCGAGGTTAACTTAAAAAGAGAGGGAAAGAAATGTTTTAGCCACTAATGTACCTTGCTTCGCTGTGCTAAACTTTCAAATGAAAATAATGCTAGGTGTTCAACTGGTTATATTATAAATGACTTTATTAATATCTTTTTTACACAAAGTAATTAATGCTTTATTTTCAAACGTCTTCTGTAAATGTCGCAACCGATTTTTATTAAAATACAATAATACCACTACCCCATTCTCCACTGATTTTTATTAAGACATATAGGTTTTTAAACTTCATTCTTCATTAAAAATTAAACAACTGTAAAGCAATGTAAATGTTTCGATAGCTAGTCTCTCAGTATATAGCCCTCTCAGTTTCCTACCACAAAACTAATTTGGGACAAGTGGAAGAGGTACAGATTACTAGGTCGACTGTAGGTTACATAATAGGCATTTCAAAATTATCTTAATGGTATTAATCATTTAGTGGTTCACTTAAAAAGCAAGAAATATGTATAATAAAGGACATGCTAGTAAATCAGTTTTAAAGAGACCTTCAGCATTTTATAGATATTTTCTTCTTTTTAAATATCATTATTTTTCTCTTTTTCCACCTGAATTACAGTGGTTTCAGAACCTTTGTAGTCCAGAGTGTTTGATGTCTCATCTTATAGACATATTTCTCTGTACTCTCGAGAGAGGGACCTGACATACTTTTGGCTGATTCTGTGACCATGGGGATGATTTTCAGCTTCTCCTCAGGTATTTTGAAGCTCATTCGCAGACTGCTCAGCTAGAAAATTACCTTACATCCTGAGTAGCAAAAAATTAGAGTAGCTTCTGAAAATGTATTTACAGTTTTAAATTACACTATACATGACCAAAACATGAAAATCCAACCATGCCAAGCAGATATTTGCTTGATCTTTTCAGACACTTGATCCGTTTTAAGATTGTAAAATAATATCCAGACACACAGCTGCCTAGAAATATTAAACCTCCTACTTTAGTACCATCACTTATTCATTAAATTATCCTAAGCAATTGAGAATCATTTTAACTTATGTGTCTTTGTTATTATTTCTAAAAAGGGATATAAATGAACACATTTTTATTACAAATATTTCTGTGATACCAGAGGTCTGTTCAGAATTGAAAGTCAGGTGGTTACTCTTCCCAAGCTATAGCAGTTGCTTAAGGCTCTGTTTTAGAATGCTCGAGAGCACAACCACACACAAAGTAGCTTTCCACTTACCTAACTAATCTGCACATCAGCTGGTTCAGTTACAAAATCTCAGGAGCATTCCTCCACCTGCTGTATGAACTACCGGAATAAAAAGATGTTGTGTATTAATTTGAAAATTCAATTCCAGAATACAATGTATTTTCCCCCTTATTAATAGCTCTTACTTTGAAGACTAACCTCCAAGTATAACCCTGCCAATGTTAAGCTCCTACCCCCTTAAAAAATAATCCCATTTTTTTTTTTTTCTGTTTTGTTCAGCAAATCTCTGGTTGCTGGATTCTTAACTTCTACTGCTGTGTAGCATTTTCAAGCAGTAGGGGGAAGTTTTCAAGCCAAGGATGCTTTTTTTTTCCTACTGGACTTCATTCCTTCCACTAATGTGCTTAGTGATATGATCATTTTAGATAATTCTCACAAAAAGAGCTGAATTATTATGGGAAGGAGGGTGTCATTTGTTCTACATGTGGGATGATACATATTAAGTCTTTATCACGGCAAAAACACTGCTTAGTTTATGGGAAAAAAATCCCTGTTAATGCTTCATGTGACATACTTATACCTCAGTATGACTGCATCCTTTAAGGGTGGAGCACAAAACTGATCTCCTTAGATTGAGAATCTTTTGCATCTGGTATTTTGGCAGGATGTGTTTCATGAAATAGTCTGTGATTGATTGGTTGCAATCAATCATTTATCATTTTGTGGTTGGTAAGAATATCTGTCACTCTTACTTCTTAAAATGCACTGTAATGAAAGTCAAATCACTCTTGCTGATGAAATAGAACTGCAAATAGTCTGCTTAAACTGTTCTTACATGACATGTGAAACATTACTGTTTTCACACCGATACCATTTAGATGCCATGTGATTAAATCTAACAATTAGGATAGGAAGATGCATAGAGTGATACTTCTCCTCAGAAGTGACCCACGTTTTCATGTAAAGATATCAAATTTAAGAACTTGTGTAATAAATGACCTACTAGTAGACTTTATTGTAAATGTCTTTATACTTCCAAAGGAAAAGTGTGATTACATATGTCTCCTTTAAGGTAAGATTCTGTTCTTTTATTCTTTTAAACAAATGATAGCTGTTTTTAAACAAATCATGTCCTGTATTACCATGTCAGTGTTACCATGTGAATAGATAACATTTTGCTTATAATGTGGCACCAATTCTTGATTCTATTATATTAAACTATAGGTGCAAATTATTTCATCTTTCTCGTTAAACAAATGCAGAGTTTTAATTTTATGGCTAGGCTTAACTTATGTGGAGAAACATAAACTTAATCATATAAATAAGGAATGAAAATTTATGATTTTTACTGGGAATGTTCTTTCTACTTTACTAATATATGGTAATTGAACAACTTACACTCTTAGAGCTTTTTTAAAGCATTTTAACTTTTGGCTTTAAGGCAATTGCATTTTTTCTGGATTATCATGCTAAAAGTGTGCTATATCATCACCAAACTTCAAAAGGAAAATGTGTGTGAATGTGAATAATGCTGCCTATGTTGAATATCAATAGTGGTTACTCAAAGTTATTTTTAAGCATTACATGATCACATGCTGTGGAGTAACATTTTTAGAAAAGACCAAGAGAAAATAATGACTACCAAAAAATCAAATAACAGGTGAACTTCATATAATGTTATTCTACTTTTTGTGAGATCCCTGATAAATGTTCTAAGGATTCATTTATTCAATTATTGATTATCAATTAATTTAATAAGCACCTGTAAACTATTGAAAACAGGGCAAATGCTTACTGTTTTTATAAATTTAGCTTCATTCAGGTTTCTATCACTCTATCATATTATAGCTCATGGTATTAAGGGATAAATTAAATCTTCAGTATGCTTCAGTTTTTTTTTTTTACTAAAGAGTTATGGCTTTCTTTCATAACCATTGCTCTGAATATCCAAGTTATTACTCTATAAATGCATTTATGTTACCTTGAATATAAAGGATGTTTCATTTGCACAATGTAAACTTTTTCTTAAAATATGTATATCTCATGCATATATGTGTAAAGATTCAGGTGAGAGCAGGTGAGGCCCTAATCTGTGCAAAGATGCTCATTAGAAATTATACCCCAATAAAGATGTTTAAAAAAAAAAAAAAAAAAAGATGCTCATTAGAGAAATATAGGACTTAACATCTCAACTGCTAAACTTAAGTGTTCAAATGGCTGAATGATGCATATTTAGTTCCGAGTACTGAAGAAGCAGTGAAACATTAGGGCATAGGTTGTGAATATAGACTTATCCACAAAGTAGGATGCTAGTTACAAGTATAATTGATTATACCTTAAGTATGCCCTATAAACAATGGATTCTATAGCTCCTATTTGCTGAAAAGTTATTATATAAAATGTTTTTTTCCATGTACATATGAGAGTCATGATTTATTGTCTGCATGATGATGTGGAAAGATCAAAACTTGGGAGTAAGACAATGGTTTGAATGAAAATTTTGAGAGTTATTCTATGGGCATTTTAGGGCAAATTGCTTAACTTTTTGATCCTTGGTTCCTTCTCTTGATTTAGTATATGACTGCATAGACAACACTCACTAGTGGTCAGGTCTTTCTCCTTTTAAACTTCCATGACTATAGCAAGCTAAATTTGTAGAGATTAACTACAGTCAGAGCTGGCCTGCTGGGTTAAATGAAAACATATGGTGGCCAGGATTTTTCATGTATTGGAATTTACTTGTCATGTTGGGATAGAAGTGGTTTCCAGGTCACTTAATTTAAAAAAATCCGTTTATTTTTGGCAAGCATTCTTTCAATAGACAGGCATGGATGTTTCTGCTAGTTTAAAGAATCAGTGAAGTTTAGATTGTAATGAAACTTTTACCACCATATTTCAAAAGGATTAGAAGTCAAGCAAAGAGGAGAAGAGGTGGTAGCTAGAGAGAGTACAGGGTCACAGGAAGTTTGTGGGTTTTTTTTTTAATAGATACTTGAGCATGTGAATAGATGAGGTGGAAATCTTTAGAAAGAGAAGGGAAATATTGGATCAAGGTTTTAGAGTATTGGAGGAGTCATTAAAAGGACATGATTGCCGTTTGACCCTCAGCTGGATTGGGCAGTTGGAGGGTCCTCATCCCTCCTCTGTCCTCGGAATGTAGTCCCGCCCACCATTCCCACACTAGGAGCTGTTTCAGGGACGCAGCCTTGAGAGAGTAAGGTGTTGTTGAGGCCATCTGGACTGAATATATGACTAAACCCCCTTAATGCTTCAATATAAAGATTTAAGATTCTGGCGGGTAGGTGCAGAGATCTACTTGTCTTGCTGCTGCTGAAGACAAGCCTTGTATATGTTTTGTTGCTTATTAAACCTGACACCTACCAATCTAGAGTGGTCTGCCTTTTTGTCCTGTGTCTCCTTGGCCTCCATATATAGGGCCAGTTTCAGATTTCATCTGGAAAGCTCCTGAGTTTGTGAACCAACACAGAGAAAATGAAAATTTACAATATGGAAGGCATAGGTGGAAGATACAATTAGAAGATGTCTTTAATTTTAATAATGCACGTGAAATAGTATTCAATAATAATGCAAGTGAAATAAATATCAAACAATTTTAGCTGACATTTCAACATTTATTAAAACAATACCTTGAATGTCAAAAAAGATTGTTAGGAAATAACCAAAATGTGATGCTAAATAATTTATCCAAAGTAATACTTTAAAATGTAATTGAAAGAGATACAAATGCTTGGTAAATGTTGAGGACTGGAGGAAGTTAACATTAGTAGACTCTGTTCTGCCCACGGAAAAAAAATGTGTGCTATCATAAGCACTAAATGGTATGATACATTTAAAACTCTTTCTCAGGAAAGAGTATATGAACGTTTGAAATAACAGGCAAATAACATGGACCTAGAGTGTCATACAGAGTGAAGTAGGTTCTGATGAACCTAGGGGTAGGATAGGAATAAAGATGCAGACCAGACGTAGAGAATGGACTTAAGGACATGGGGAGGGGGAAGGTTAAGCTGGGACGAAGTGAGAGAGTGGCATGGACATATATACACTACCAAATGTAAAATAGCTAGTGGGAAGCAGCCACATAGCACAGGGAGATCAGCTCAGTGCTTTGTGACCACCTAGAGGGGTGGGATAGAGAGGGTGGGAGGGAGAAGCAAGAGGGAGGACATATGGGGATATATGTATATATATAGCTGATTCACTTTGTTATAAAGCAGAAGCTAACACACCATGGTAAAGCAATTATACTCCAATAAAGATGTTAAAAAAAAAAAATCCAAAATGAAGTGTCCTCTGACAACTTTGTGAGTCAATGGTACTTCCATGAAAGGTAGCCATTACTCCAAGGGATATGATTTCAGGCAGATTTAAAAGCAAGATTTTACTTAAACTCTACTTTTCTCTAATTACTCGCAATAGGATAGTGAGTGAAAAGTGAAAAATAAACTCATGGCAAGACTTTATATGTTTAGCTGGGCAAGAATGGGAAGCCCAGAATAATTTTCTGAAATAGATGAGTGTTTCACAGTGAAACATCTAGTTATCTTAATCAGTACCCAGTATTTGTGCTAAACTGCCTTCACCACTATATAAGATCCTACCAGAGAAGACAGTTCAGTATTAGAATTTTAGCTGTTGGAACCAGAATTAGAGTTATGTCAAGTAATCTAGCACATACAGTGAATTTCTGTGTATATCAAATATAAATAATAGGCATCTTAACAGCAGTATTAAAATATTGATTCGGTAGTACCTTCAAATCTCAATATTTCATGTTTATTTCACAAGGAATTGTATTACCTATAATTATATAATACTAGTAATGAGGGAAACAAAGGTATAAATGAAAATTTATGGTGTGTAATCTGTCCCATCCCAGTAGTTTACACACACCTCCAGACAGTGATATTGGCAAACAGGTTTTACTTTTGAAAAACAAAAACTAAAGTCAGGCATGTTCAAAATACACAATCACACCACAGAGGAAAAGGCCCAACTCAGAGAGTTTGGGCTGGATTGTAAAATATGAAATCTTTTTGGAGGAAAATTTGGCAGTATCCATGAAAATTTAAAATCCAGTGATTCCAATACTCAGATTATATTCTGCAGAAATATTTTCATCTGCTTTTCATTGCCTTCTGATTTTATTATTCTCTCCCTGGCTGCTTCTCCTTCTTACTTTCCTTTGCTGAGTTTTCTGTCTTCAGACCTATACAGTTAACCCTTGGGCAGTATAGGCATTAGGGGTGCTGACCCTCCACACAGTTGAAAATCTGCCTGTGTTTCATAGTCAGCCCTCTACTTCTGGTGTTCTTCTGCATCAGCAGTTTCACATCTGTGGATACAACCAACTGCAGACCATGATGTATTTACTGTCAAAAATTTTGCATATAAGTGGATCCTTGCATTTCAAACCCATGTTGTTCAAGGGTCAGCTGTAAGTAGATACTATCAGAATATCCCAGGACCCAGTTCTAGGCCCTATTCACCTCTCTATCTAGAAACTCACTGAAGAGGTAATCTCGTTTAGTAGCACAGGTTTAAATGCCATCTGAACGCCTCCTTCCAAATCTGTGTCTTTGTCTCCAATGCCTATGCTGAGCATCATATTCCAACCTCAGAATGCCTACTTTGTATTTCGACTTGCATGTCTGTCTTAGTCTGCTTGGGCAGCCAGAACAAAACACCATAGACTGGGTGGCTTAAACAACAGAAACTTATTTTCTCACAGTTCTGGAAGGTAGGATGTCCAAGATTAAGATGCTGGCTAATTAGGTTCTTGGTGAGAGTTTCTTAGTTTCCAGATGGATGTCTTCTTGCTATGTACTCACATGACTTCTTGGTCCTGATACAAAGAGAGAGTGAACAAACTCTCTGGTGCTGCTTATAAGGGCACTAATTCCATCATGAGGACCCCATCCTTATAACCCCTTCTAACCCTAATTACCTCCCAAAGACCCTGTCTCTAAATACCATTATATTGGGGGTTAGCAATTCAACATATGTGCCCCTGAATTTTGGGGGTCACAGTTTAGTCCATAGCAACATCTAAATATTTTAAACACAAGTTGTTCAAAAATCAAACTATTGATTTTTACTCATTCTTACCACAACCAAAATATAGTAACTTTTAAAATTCTCTTCATGCCAGTACACTATATAATTATTCATTTAATTTTTAAAGAACTTAGGGTCAACTTTGAGACCTTGCTTTTCCCCCTTCTCCCCACAGTCAGTGCCACTGTTGAGTTTACTGGCTTCATGGCTTTATTGTCTATATATATCTTTCATTCAGTCACTTCTCACCTCCACCATAGTTAGCTTTGATCCAGCCACTGTTATCTTAGTCTCCAAACTGGTCTTTAAAAGACTGCTTCTACTGTTATCTCTCTCCCCCAACAGTTTATTGCACAATACCCAGACGTAATAAACGCTCCAATATCACTGTCAACGTATTTCCATAGGTTAAAGCCAGTATCTGGTATAGACCCTCCATTTTCTTTCCCATTATACCCAATTTATCCCTGCCACAGGGACTTCGCACTCACCCAGCTTCCCCCTTTACTTCATGTAGATCTTGGTTTAAATATTCTTGCTTCAGAGCTATGTTCTCTAACTATTTTATTAATACCACTTCCTTCTCCAGAAGAATTATTTTTACCCATTATACATTTAATTTTATTTAAATCAGACCTGCTTCAACTTACACGATACTGCATTATATTATCTGTCTTCCAAAATAAAATGCAAGCCCCATGAGGGAAGCCCTACAAAAGTACCTGGTCTGGTAAATGAATGAATGAAATAATGGATATAAATTCATCTAAACATACACATGCATATAAAAGGAGTTGAACAATTTGTATGATGATATGTTTTTTGTTTTTTTTGTGTGGTACGCGGGTCTCTCACTGTTGTGGCCTCTCCTGTTGCGGAGCACAGGCTCCGGATGTGCAGGCTCAGCGGCCATGGCTCATGGGCCCAGCCGCTCCGCGGCATGTGGGATCTACCCGGACCGGGGCACGAACCCGTGTCCCCTGCATCGGCAGGCGGACTCTCAACCACTGCGCCACCAGTGAAGCCCTGATGATATGTTAAGAGTGGTTACATTTAGGGAGAAAAGTGAGACATACTTGTGAATTACGTGACTTTTTATAGTAATCATGCATATAACTTGGCCCATAAATGTAATTATCACTAATCATGCCGTTTGTGTGAGTATTCAGTACTAAAACAGTGTTCTCCCATTAAAATGATTAAGGGAATAAAAAGAACACAATTTGAATGTCAGCCTACCAAAAAAAAAGATTTTAAATTTAAGACAGAATAATTTGGACAAATACTAGTTATTTTTTCACCTCAAGATTCAATACTATCTCACTGTGTATAATGTCCCTGATTCCCTATGGTGTCTACAATTAAAAAAAACCTCCCAAGATAAACTAAAATGGGGGAAGAAGGCCTGTAAAGATTTGTCTTAATTGGCTCTGAGATTCAGTTTTGTTATCTAAAGAGAACAGGGAAGAACCAGTATTAACACCTGGACTGGTGTCTGTGCAAAGTCCAGAGCTCCTAAAGTAACAACTAAACTGCTTAATCTTAAAACCCTCCAAGGTTTAATTCAGTAGCTGTCTTCAGAAGGGCATTGCTAATTCTTCCTGAATTGCTGCTGCTGCTAACTGCACTGCCTTAATTTGAACAGTGTTCAAAATTCCATTCTCTCTAATGGAGTTAATTGCATTATGAAAGTCCCTTAGAGTGGAAACTTATTTCCTCTCCTGGAGTATCTCTCTACAGAGTCCTTTTTTTCCCTTTCAACTTGACACGTGTGCACATTTATACAACATAATGTCACAAATGCAGCGTGCCCTATTTAAACCAAGTTTCAAAGAACCTTTTTAAAAATATTTATATACACACCAAAGCATGTTAGTTCTCCAAAGTGCCTGCAATTTTATATATGCTAAGGCCATCTGATCTAATAGACTCTAAGTCCTTGGAACATTAACAAATCTCTGAGCTTTTAAATAGGCTGTGACCTCTTCATTTAGAGGGCTACTTCAATAAAGCAAAGGCTCACTTAGGTTAATGATGGATCATGGAGCTGTTTGATTTGCAGTGAGTTAAGTTGCCTATTATCCCCTAACGATCATGTGGGTCATGTTATCACCTCCAAATAATGAGTCAAGCCCCTTCCCTTGTTTCTGTAGATTTCCAAGTCATTACAGGAAATCTTAGTGTATAAGTCCATGAGGCTTTATGCCTGATAACTGTAGATGAATTATTATTTTGGCCGAGCATATGAAATTTCAGCTAAGGGTCCATTTCCTCATGAGAATGTCAGCAGCTTATTCAAAGTTCATCTGAGCATCTTGAACAGAAAGGCAGACATTCTCTCCATCTTCCCCCACCCCGTCAGTTAAGCATCCTTCAAATTATATTCACATTTTCCATCTACTTTTGCTCCCTGATGCACATATACACAAGCATGCCCACAGACAGAGAGAGACAGGTAGACGGTGAATCAACCCATACATTTAAAAAATGCTACCTTAATTGTAAATGTCATATCAAGGGGCCAAAAATCTGTTTTATGATGCCAACATGGTGATTGCTTCCTTTTCATGTCTATTTTCTGCTAATTCTGTGCAGTCGTTTTAGAGGCACATGTTCATGCTAAGAAATCTTTAAAATTAAGGAAAACTCACTGCAAAATATATTTTAAATGCTTTTCAAAGCATTTCTGTGATGCCCTCACATTTCACATTTATCACTCGTGGTGTGTGCATGTGTGCACACACACAAATGTTCAAAGCAACTTCTTCAGTAAGATCTCTAAAGCTAGCTAGATGTTTCTGATAGAAGGCAATAAACTTTTTTGGCATTAATCCTTCCTAAAAGTGAAATACTTCTACACTATAGAGAAATCTATATAAAATATGAATGACAGGAAAAAATAACCTCATTTATTCTTGCTCTGTGATTTATGGTGTGGAGACAACAACCATGGAGGAGGTGAAGAATGGTGAATTCTTCTGTGTTTGATGCTAATTTTACAGCACTGTGGAAAAAGAGAACATTGTGCCATTCTCTGAATCTCTAAGTGAATTTGTTTAAAGATGGCCCATTAGTTCATGTCACCATGGAGAACTAGTACGTTATGAATGTTTTTACAAATAGACTTGGGAAAAATTCCCCAGTATTGTGGATTCACAGATAACTACCCTAAAAAATTATTACATTTTGCTTTCCAATTACAAAGCTATGATTAATAATTTTAAGGCAGTGCCAAGATATTTTCATTAATGGTTACTTAACCAATTTTTGTACATACATTGACTCTTCCATTCTTTAATGCCAAGGAAAGTTTCAAGCTCCATAAAAGTAAGAAAAAAGTAATTTTAGGCTGAAATGGTAGAGCCAAATTCTCTTATCAAAAACCAAAAACCCAAAAATATACCTATCATTCTTTGACAGAAATTAAAGTAAAAATATTACAAAATGTATGAAGATATTTCCTAACTTTTTCTTGGGCTTATAACATGTTAAAATGCATTTAACTTCATCAGTTCAAAATGTTTAAACTGTATCAGGAGATTTTTAGCATGACCGAAATCAGTTTGAATATTTTTGATGACAAATTACAAAAATATCAAGACGTCTCATAGCCTCTGGTCCCCATCCTTTATTTCTCAAAATATTTTCAACTTTATCTCGTGTCCCATATTAAAAAAATCTAGGTGGTTTAGCATTTCTAATTTTATTATGGAATTTCGTCTCTATTTCTGGGTGACCACTCGGCTTATAACTTAACATTCTAGAGCTATCTTGCCTTATTCCTGATTTACCATGTACCCTTGACCTGTAATGTTAGTGGATCATTGGTTAATACTTGATTCCAGGTTACTTACTTGACCTTAGCTCTGGTTCCTGACTACTCTCAGCCTCCATAATGGTCAGTGGCATTTCAGCACTCCCTTGTGAAAAACTCATGGGCCATGTCTTTCATGGACAGCCTGATGCTGGATGACACAGCCCTCTTCTTGAGTTCTACAGCCTAGCTCCATCCATGTTAACAAAGTCATAGAATGTTCATTTCCCCCTTACGTTGCATCAGCTTGTTTTTAGCTATGTCCATGTAGTAATTTTAGCCATCTGCCATTTAAAATACTTTTGACATTATTTAACACTATCCATTTCAGGTGACATGTTTATATTTTAAAAGAGGCCATCTGGAGGTGATGTTTAGTCCAAGTCATGAATAACAAAGTTTGGGATTCCATGACAGTTCCATGGATGCTATTTTGAGGATTTTATTTTTTCTTTTCAAATATAACATGTTAGATGTTTTCATCAGTTGTCACCTGATGTATTTTGTCACTTAGATGGTAATTGCTACGTTTCTTGTTTAAGTATATTTCATAATGTAAGTGTAATGCATGCTCACGGCAAAGAAAATCAGTTATTGCTGAATGTGTTAAACTGAAATTTTCATCTCCCCTCTTACTCACCTATTTTCCCACTTTCCAGAGATAACTGCTCACACCAGCAGTTCCCTATATTCTTCCAGAAACTTTCTGCCGGCTCATACATGTTTGGATATATAGAAGACTATTCTCTTTCTTCAATTTACTTGATGATGATTTGACCCAGTTAATTTCTCTCTCCTTAACACAATTTTTTGAACTTGAGTTCCCAGATGCCCACACACCTTTGGTTTTCCCTTTTACCTCACTAGCAATCCCTTCTCAGTTTTATTTGCTGGTTCCTTCTTTTTCCCCTTAATATTGAAGCAGCTTTGGTTTTCTCCTGTCTGTCTACACCCACACATCCAAGTGATCTCATCCAAGTTCATAGTTTTAAACACCATATGTTGACAGCTCCCAAATATATATCTCCAGCGCAGATCTCCCAAACTCTAATCTCCTATACCCAACTGCTTTCTTGGCACATAGTACACTTGTATACCTAATAGACATCTCAAATTCATGTGTCCAAAGTGAACTTTCGGTCGTCACTCACAAATATATTCTGTCCTCAGATTTTACCATGTCTATTCATAAACTCCATCCTTTTAGTTACTCAGACTAAAATTTCTCAAACTCTCTTACATCCTCTATTTCTCTCTCATTGCATATTTAATCTGATAGGAAATCCTGTTGGCTATACTTGCAAAGTATGTGTAGAATCTTCCCAGTTTTCAGGAGTTTCACTGTTCTCACCATGATTCTAGTAGTAATAGTTACCTATATGAATTACTGCATTAGCCTCCTAACTTGTTTCCTTCTAGCCCTCCAAAGATAAGCCTCAACAGCAAGGGTCATCCTTTGAAAAAATGTCAGCTCATGTTACCCCTCTGTTCAAAACCAACTGATGGCTTCCCATTTACCACAGAGGAAATGCCAAGGGTCTGTTATGATCTGTGCCCCTTCATCTTATTTCTGGTCTATTCTCCCTACATTCTTCCCATTGCTCATTCTGTTCGCACAGTTCTTCTTGCTTTTCCTGGAAGTTACAAGGCTTATTCCCACCTTTGCTAGCCACTCCCCCTGCTGGAGTTCTGTTTACCAGATATCTACTTGCCTAGCTGCCTGCATGTGTCTTTGTTCAAGCCCCCTCCCCCCTTCTCTATGAGGTCTATTCTTACTACTCTATTTAATAGTGCAAATTGCACAAAACCTTCAGGCAATACAACCGCCTTTATCCTGTTCTACATTTTTCCGTATTGTGTTTATGATTTCCACCTCTCCTTCCTGGAATATAGACACTTAGAGACCAGGGGCCTTTCCATCTTGTGCATTGATCTATCTCAGGAAATAAGAACAGCATCTGGCAGACTAGCACACAGTAAGCAGTAATATATATTTGCACATAAATTTTGTGTATATAAATAAATGAATGACCAAATTACTCCGGATTTCTTATATGACTTTTGTGTTTCATAAGCATACATGAGCATGTATTAGCATGAGCACACACAGTCATTTTTTTAAAGGAAAAAGAAGAAATCTAAATCATTTTGTATGTTTGTTTATAAAAAAAAGAGAAACGTGGTTGAATTTTAGGACCATGAAACAAAACATCTACAGCCTTAGTTTGTTCTGGTTTGTCGGTGTGTGATTGTAATTTTGTGGTTTTAATTGCACTTGATGAATTGAAATCCAAGTTTTCACTGGACTGCTTCTAAAATTCCTTCCCAGTGATGGTGGAGCACTATCAAGGTAAAAATTACCTCTGCCTGATGCTCTTTTTACATCTAATATTCATGTACTTTATCCTTTATACTCTTACATGTTCAGCTATATACAAACCAAGATATGTGTGTGTGTGCATGTATATGAGCACATATATGCAAACAAGTGTCTACTTATGTGTCTGTTTGTTACTGAGTTGACTTACAGCAGATCAGAATATGTAAGTTCCTGGAGTATGTCATTTAAAGTGTAAATTATGCATAGAAACATACACACATACTCATGCACACCCAGATAAAGAGAGCAATGGTGAGAGAGGGAAAGGGAGAGACAGAAAATTTAGATGATGTTTATGAAGTATAAGAATTATAACCATTTATATGAATTATAAGTATTTTCTGTTTACAAATATTTAATACAATATTTAACCCTTTATTTTGTTGTCACACAAAGAATTTATGATACATCAAGAAAACAAGAGAAATAGTAAATAAACTACTGACTATATTTAGTAAACAACATTATATTAACATAAAACAACAACAATGAAAGTGAACTTTTAGCTTAAATTGCAAACTTACATAAAAGGCTAAAATATGTATTTTATGAAATATCTATTATCTTTTGGTAAATGCCCTTTTATCTGGCTGTCCTAGTCCATTTGGGCTCCTATAAAAAATACCATAAACTGGGTATTTATTTCTAATAGTTTTAGAGGCTAGGAAGTCCAATATCAAGGAACTGGCAGATTCTGTCTGGTGAAGACTGTGCTTCCTGATTCATAGGCCTTGGTCTTCTTGCTGTCCTCACACAGTGGAAGGGGTGAGAGGGCTCTCTGCGGTCTCTCTTATCAGGGCACTAATCCCATTCATAAGGGTTCCACCCTCATGACCTAATCACCTGCCAAAGGCACCACCTCCCAATACCATCACATAGAGGGTTAGGATTTCAAGGTATGAATTTTGAAGGACACAATAGCACTGCCTTTAATGGAAGGTTTTGTTACTGTTGTTTCAATATTGATAAAATTAACTGTTGGATCAGTGTATTAGTTAGGCTTCAGTCACGGAAACAGAGCCTACTCTAAATTTCATGAGAACAAGGGATTAATTTTTAGAATGAATTTACACGACTGAGGATGAGCTGGGGAAGTGAAAGTTTAGAAAGGGGAGGCTAAAGTCAGAGAGAAGAAGCTGCTACCCATTCTGCCTGAAGCTCTAGTGGAGGTGAACCAGTCAGAGCTGACAAGGAAAACTGCGAATGCAAGCATGTAGGGCCATTGAGGCAGCGGGTCATGACAAGATACTCAAGCAAAGGTCTGCAAGAAGCTGCTGCCTCAGCTGAGCAACTGCATCTATGGATCTGCAGCCAAGAAAATAAGGCTGGGTGGCAAGGCCCTCTTGGCTGCCTGTGGAGTCCGGAGCACACACACATTCAAACACGGGCTGAGCCATATTGAGGTGGCCACGACAGCAAGGTGGCTCTTCATTCTGAGGGTGGGCTACACCCAGCACTCAGGGACCACTTTGCTTGGCCACAATCCCAGGTCTCCAGTGGCACAACTAGTTGCATTTTCATCCTTTTTCCATTCTTGATAAGCATAAAAAGGATGGTTTAAGTCTCTATGAAAGAAATCTACTTATTTCTAACCCTCTGCCTATCTGAACACTGCAGGCATATCCTATGTCAGCAAAATCTCTTCTCCAGGATCACATTCAGGTCTGAGCCTGCCTCTCCTACATGGGCTGCTCAGCACAGACCCCACTGCCTTCACTTTGTTCCATGTTTCTTTGGTGGACAGGTCAGTTTCTTTTTGGTTGTATTGTAATTTCTAACCAAAGCTAAGAGTCTAGTGTACCTCGAGGTCATCCTATAAGCACCTGAAATATTCTTTCACTGCTCAGTTTTTAGTCAAACATGAAAATAGTACATACTGCACCTATTTTAAAAAGTGTTAATTTTTCCTTTTTTGCCCCATTTGTACCTGGAAACAAGAGAAATGCTAGCTTTAGAATATTTTTTGAAGCTGTGCATTGATGCTGCTTTTTGCTTGGTTTGGGGTGTCTTAGTGTGTCCCTGGGAGAGCCCCTCATGGGGAGACAAGGGAAAAGTAGAGAATGGGTGACCTCCTCCCATTCTCACAACAAGCCACCTCCAGACTGCTTTGAAATAGCATCCCAGCTCATTTAGACCTTGTAGAGATGTTACTTTGAACTGCCTTTCCTACAACCCTCCTGGGGTGGCGCCTGCAAGCCCTGTGCTGCCCTGCTGCACCACTCCACTTGCATTCTAAGTCCTGGATCGTTCTAAGAATTAATTCACAGATGCAGTGTTAGTTTTCTGGGGCTGCCCTAACAAAGTACCACAAACAGGAGGCTTACAACAATAGGAATGCACTTCTGGAGGCCAGAAGTCCAGGATCTAGGTGTAGGCAGGCTGTGCTCCTCCTGGAGACTTTAGGAGAGGATCATTCCTGCCACTTATAGCTAGCTGCTGGTACCTCCAGGTATCCCTGAGCTTGTTGGCCACATCACCCCAATCTCTGCCTCCATTGTCATGTGGCCATCTTCCTGTGTTCCTGTGTCTGACGTCTCCCTCTCCTTTCTCTTATAAGGATCCATCCTAATCCAAGGTCATCTCATCTTGAGATCCTTACCTTGATGACATCTACAAAGACCCCATTTCCAGATAAGGCCACATTCTGAGGTTCCCAGTGAGCACGAATTTTGGGTCACCTAGGGATGCCCAGCCTTGTGGTAGCTGACCCATTCCAAAAAGACATGGAAAGTAGCACTTTTAGAAAGTAACGTTCATAAGGGTCTTTCAATTCTTTTCTTTTTTTCAATATGGTAAATTATATTCCTAGTCAAAAAAATAAGGCTGGGTGGGTCTGAGTCTGCTGTGGATCAGTGTGGCCAGCCTTCAGGAATCAGAGCTAATAGAAGATTATAGCAGAGTGAGGACCCGCTGAGACCACTTGTCCACCCCTGGGACTGTCCATCAAATGTTTGCCCCCAGTGGTCTTTGAGAATATTGGTTGCTTCTTTACTTCTGTCTTTCAGATTATGCTTCTGATCAGTGTTCCTCAGCAACCATCTGGAAACATGTTCCATATTTCATATTCATGAAACATATTCCCAGCTTCACCAAGCTGATAGGACACCGTGCAGCAGGATTCCTCATCACCTTGGCATCCAAACACATCTCTTTAAACTATGTTTAACTTCCGCAAAAAGGAAACAGCAAAATTAGGTTTCCACCTAACACGATAATCCTTTAGTTGCACATCTAAGTGCAATTTCTGTGTCAATTATATTTAATGTTTAATAGAATATATATATATATATTTTATTTTATTTTATTTTATTTTATTATTTTTTTTGCGGTACGCAGGCCTCTCACTGTTGTGGCCTCTCCCGTTGCGGAGCACAGGCTCCAGACGCGCAGGCTCAGCGGCCATGGCTCACGGGCCTAACCGCTCCGCGGCATGTGGGATCTTCCTGGACCAGGGCACGAACACGTGTCCCCTGCATCGGAAGGCGGACCCTCAACCACTGCGCCACCAGGGAAGCCCTAATAGCTTATATTTAATCAGCCTGTTTTTCCACTGTGGTCTAGTATACATTAAACAATAATGAAAAGCAATATGCAGTAAATGTTCAACACTACAGTTTGTCCAGAATGTACATGAAAAATATGATGTAATCTTTCACTTCTCTCTTCATAATAATGAACATATTTTTACATGACTAAAATGTCAACAACCTATTGGTAGTCTCACATTCTTCTATAATACAAAATATTTATCTGACATATGAAAGCATTCTGAAAGGCCTAATAATATCCTGGAAATTTTGAAATTTTATTCTCATGGATTTGGGTTTATTTTATATGAATCTGATGTCCCAAGATCATATTCTTTTTGCATTTCACTCTTTTATTTAGTAAATATTTGTTTAGCTATTTACTGTATGCCAGACCCTGTTCTAAGTACTGTGTATATAGCAGTGAAAACAAAGTCCCTATCTACATGAGACTTTATATATTATTCTTCTTTAGCCTCTAATCCATATATCCCATTAAATGATAACTCCATTGGAGCGAAGAAGTTCAGATAAGGAATTTAAGAATATTAGTGTGGTAGTTCTGGCTTTGTCACAGTCTCGAAGTTCCTACAGAAACAGTGTGAATAGTGATAGTGTCCATGTGGAGGTAACTTCATCAGTTACATGGTTACCCTTATTTTCCAGAACTCCCTACAGTAGAATTATGGCAAAAAAAAAAAACCAAAGGTGTTTTTGTAACCAAAAAAAAAACAAGTTTCTTTTACTATGTCTTTGAATAACCTCCTAAACCAAAAATAACTTCCCACAATTGTTTTTTTTTTCCTTTTTTTTTTTTTTTGCGGTACACGGACCTCTCGCTGTTGTGGCCTCTCCCGTCGCGGAGTGCAGGCTCAGCGGCCACGGCTCATGGCCCCAGCCGCTCCACGGCATGTGGGATCTTCCCGGACCTGCATTGGCAGGCGGACTCTCAACCACTGCGCCACCTGGGAAGCCCCACAATTTTTTCTTTTTAAGTTCACATAGCTCTCTTTTTTTAAAAAAAACATTTTAAATTGATATATAATTGAAATATAACATTGTATTAGTTTTATGTGTACAGCATGGTTTGATATATATATATATTGTGAAATTATTACTACAATAAGTTTAGCTAACATCCATCACCACACATAGTTACAAATCCTCTTTTCTTTGTGATGAGAACTTTTAAGATCTACTCTCTCAGCAACTTTTAAATATACACTCCAGCGTTGTTAACTATAGTCACCATGCTGTAAATTACATTCCATAACTTATTTATCTTATAACTTGAGGTTTGTACCTTTTGACGACCTTCCGCTATTCCCCTACCCTTCACTTCCTACTCTCTGCCTTTGGCAACCACCAATCTGTTCTCTGTTTCTATGAGTTTGATTTATTTTAGATACCACACATAGGTGGTATTTGACGTTTTCCTCCAAAAGAGTTGTACATTTTTACAGAGGACTAACAGATTCTTGCAGAAGAAATCTTCAAACTCCATTCTCATTGCAGTATTTTGCTAAATAGAAATGAAAATGTTATAACAAGATTGTGCAGCTCTCTATTTTATGAAGACATTCAATGCTTTTCATTTGCTGAAATGCTAAGCTTATATTTCATAGTGACTTTCTATCCTCCCTCCCTGTTTTCCTTCTTTCTTCTAGATTTTTCTATAAAATATAGTATTCTAAGTCCTTCAGAATTGGGATTCAGTTTTCCTAATAAATTTTCTTACTCTCATAACACTATTATCCTAGTTAAATTTGGTTCCTTAAGACATCTCTCCACACAGTCTTTCAAGGAGTCTGGTACCTTAATCTCTTATTTAAGTGCCCATCTAATTTAAAAATTTTCCGTGAAAGCATTTGATCCCATTTATCTCCATTCTTTCAACAAACTTCTTATTTGTAATCTATTGTGAAGTTTTACCAACATAATAATACACTGTTTTAATTTTTATTATATAGTCAGTCATTATTTATTAAGCACCTACTATTTTCCAGACACTCATTCTACACTGTAAATAAAATGATGAACAAAATGGACATATTCCATCTGCCATAACTTCCTTCCATGCCCTAGTATATGTTGAATACCTCATTCTTTGTAAAAGTACTATATAAAATATTATCATTTAGTATTCTTCCTAGTAAAATCTGATAGTGTATAGTTGAAAATGATTGCAGTTTCTTACAACATCCCTAAAATATCAATAATAAAATTAATTGGCTTCCAGGATATTTAATCTAATGAATGTGTGACTTCTACAAAATGAGTGTAACCTCCTTTATTCGGGGCCATGTTGAACTTCTTATTAACTTTGTATTGAAGGGGAATAAGATTTGAAAAGGGAGTTTTTAAACTATACCTGCTTTAAAATTGCGGTGAAAGAGTACCTTGTTTTTATGTTAAATATTCTCATTGCAATTAACATATTTAATTACTACATACCTAGGAGAGCTCTTCTTGGAAACATTTTTGTTAGTGTTGAGGTCAAATTAATTAAGCACTTGAATTTTCTCTGTAAATATGCTGTCATTTTTGTTGTCTTCCCTGTAATTATTATAAATCATTCAATTATTTTATGTTCCCATTGTGCTCTGAAAATGCCACTCTGGCTTTCAAACATAGAGGACCTGAAAAACAAGCCATTTATTTCTCTTTCCTGCTTCCCTAACTGGCTTAGTAGAAATGGTACTAATGTTGACCACTTACCTATTCCAAAACATAAGGTTTAACAAATGAATAAAGAATTTTACAATTAAAAATGCAGCAGATGCATCAAAAATACTTTGTGTTCAGTAGTTGAAGGTCAAGTATTATTAACTAAAGTATCTGATAGTCATGCTGTCCAGCATATCTCATGGGGAAACGGTGAGTGCAGAATTCATAGAGGGTCACGTCCTTTGGTTCAAAACAAAATTAAAAGAGGATGGTGGTGTGTCTTATATGGAGTAGTTGGGTTTAGTGAAATTTTATTTCCTGATGGCTTTACTTGATTTATGAAAATAACCATGCATTACAGCATTGACTACTTACTTGGTCGATGAAACAGCGATTTTCACAAAAGTGACTATGGAATTTTAGTATGCCATAACACATCTCGATTTAATAAAATGACAATTGAAAATTATACATTATGGGGACTTCCCTGGTGGTCCAGTGGTTAAGAATCTGTGCTTCCACTGCAGGGGGCAAGGGCTCAATCCCTGTTTGGGGAACTAAGATGCCGCATGCTGCGCAGTCCGGCCAAAAACAAACAAACAAACAAAAAAAATTATACATTATGACTATAAAAATAAACTACTTGGCAATTATATATTCAGGAAGGAATAAATTATTCCCACAGAGAGTATTTCAAATAAAAGTTTTGAATAAATTAAATCAGGCACACTGTGATCTACTGTTCTTGTGATTTCTGAAATATTTCCAAATATGTACCAACTGTGACTTGCAAGTTCTCAATAAAGTAAAAATATTTCATTATGCAATTTGTAACAAAGTGTTTGATGATCACTTCTTTGACAATAAGAGGGTTTGTCTCTGTTAATAGTAGTACGACTTTCACAGCACCAATGTTCTATGCTAATGTAGATACAAAAAACCACTCTAATGTTATAGAATCCTTGGTATTTCAGATTCGTCCATATTACTCATCTGTCATAATATTGCTGTAGAAGAGACCATCCATGACAAGTATTTATTCTCATGCTCATGTGTCTGTTCGCTGTAATTTGGTTGACCAAGGCTGGTGTTGGCTGCACAACTCGGTTTCAGGTTCCGGTTAGCTAGGTTTAGGTCACTGTAAATATAAATATATTCATTCTGGTGACCTGTAAGTGATGCAGAAACTTGTGAGATATTGTGAATTATGTGAGATGATTTTTATAACATGTCAAACAGTTCTGGGTTTACCTAACCCTGAAAATATTAGCTAAGATTGCAGATAGTCCCCCAAAGTCTTCCAGCTAATAAAAAATTAGAAGCTGAATTTAAATCTATTTATGTCTGAATAAAACATCTGTGCTTTTCCTCACCTTAGCGTGCCTCCCTCTTTTCCAATAACTCATCGATTATTAGAATTCCTTTTACAGCAAGTGCACTATGAAATTGACCAAACTTCCTTTGATTCCTTCAATAATGGGAACCAGATTCTTCTTGAGACTGCCGCTTTGACCTTCCAAAGAGTTGAAAATGGTCTTGTCTGGTTTCTTTTTGATAATCCTTGTTTGAGCCCTAGGAAAATATAGAAAAATAACATTTTTCCCATAAGACTATTTAGATAATCAATAAAATATTTGTTAAATCAATGAAAATACCAATGGGGGAAAGTGGCGGGGGTCGGGTGGGGGTGGTGGGATGAATTGGGAGATTGGGATTGACATCTATACACTAATATGTATAAAATAGATAACTAATAACCTGCTGTATAAAAAAATAATTAAAAAAAAACATACGGATGGCAAATAAGCACGTGAAAAGATGCTCCACATCATATGTCATCAGGGAAATGCAAGGTAAAACAGCAATGAGACACCACTCTACACCTATTAGCGTGACCAAAACCCAGAGCACTGACAGCACGAAAGGCTGGTGAGGATGTGGAGCAACAGGAACTCTCATTCATTGCTGCCAGGAATGCAAAAATGGTGCAGCCACTTCGGAAGACATTTTGGTGCTTTCTTAAAAAATTAAGCATAGTTTTACCAGATGATCCAGCAATTACACTCCTTGGTATTTATCCAAAGGAACTGAAAACTTATGTTCACACAAAAACCTGCACAGAGATGTGTAGAGCAGCTTTATTCATAATTGCCAAACGGAAGCAACCAAAAGATGTCCTTCAGTCCTTCAGCGATGAATAAATAAACTATGGTACATTCAGACAATGGAATATTATTCAAGGCCAAAAAGAAATGAGCTATCAAGTCATGAAAAAAATATGGAGAAAACTTAAATGCATATTACTAAGTGAAAGAAGCCAATCTGAAGAGGATTTCAACTATAGGACATTCTGGAAAAGGCAAAACTATGGAGAAAATAAAAAGATCAGTGGTGCCAGGGCCTGGGGAAGGGGAGGGAGAGACGAATACGGGGGGTGGGTGCACAGAGGAGTTTTAGGGCAGTGGAACTATTCTGTGTGATACTATTATGGTGGATTCATGTCATTTTACATTTCTCCAAACCCACAGAATGTACACTACCCAGAATGACGCTGATGTAAACTGTGGGCTTTAAGTGATTATGACATGTTGGCATAGGTTCATCATTTGTAACAAATGTCCACACTCTGAGGATGCTGATGCTGGGGCAAGCTGTGCATCTGGGCAGGGGGGGCAGGTGGCATGTGGGAAATCTCTGTACCTTCCTCTCAATTTTGCTGTGAACTTTAAACTGCTCTAAAACTGTGTCTTAAAAAAAATGACAGTAGTGAAGGCAGAAATAAAACAATCAGTTCAACAACAACAACAAAAAAGAAACATATATATACACGTAGACTACTACCAAATTCACCATTCCTAACTTTTTAATGAATGCCTCAAATAACATACTTTTCACTTATATCATTCTTAGGTCATATTGATCTGTATAAATTTACCTATATTTCTATGTACTTGGAGAAACCTTTGATTTTCTAGGACAGAATGCAGTGAGAAGCATGACTTTAATCCACTCAAGATATTATAATGCAAGTAATTTGCCCTCAGATCATATTTATCTGGTAACCATATTTATTTCTTTACCTACTACTCTTACTAATTTCTAAATCACCACACCCTGTTATTGCATTTAGTCATTAAGATTAGCTATTCAATTTATTTCAGATTATTGACTTATCTCTTACTACTTCATGTTAACCAGAAGAATGTATATAACCTTTAACTTGGATATATAGATTAGCACTTAAGTAAGATAAGGTCAATGGCAGATGCCAGTTACATTCTAAAGAAATGCCTATCAGAGTTTTCTTTAACCAAAAATCAGCATCATTTTGGTAAAGCCATTTATTTAGCTTGCAATTGTCTAATTTTTAAAATATGTTTGCCCAATATCTTTAAATTCTGTGCACTGATATATAACCTATAACCTATAGAGAATATTTATAGACAGTTCTTTCTTTGCAAATCCCCTGATCCATAAGCCTTGTAATATTTTTTTTAAGCCTTGTAATATTTTTAGGGTATAGTTTTACACTCATTTATGCCCACTGTCAGTGAAATTGTTCTATGTTTTCCAATCAAGTTGTTTGCCCTTTTCAGATGCTACAACTTCTTTTTTGTATCTGACTCCCACAGTAGAACCATATAATCCAGGTGTGGTTGACTCCGTCAGAATTTAGGGTTTACTGGGTTTTCTAAATGTGGAATTTCAGAACTCATACCTGTGCAATTTTACTTTTAAAATAGTTTTTATTAAATACTGAGTAGATTAGAATGAATATTTGTAAACTATATGTTAAACACAATAAATAAGGAGCCAAGGAATACCAGTGTAAAGAATAAAATTAGTGTCATGAACTTTAAGTTACTCTGGGCACCTTTTGCAGTTTTCTTCCCTCATTCTTATTTTAAAGGCACTTGCGATCCAGAACTATGAGTTTTTCATTCTCTTGATTTCTTTATAGGCTTAACAAATGTCTATTACCTTAAACAGTATATTATTTTAGTTTTAAAGTGTTTTTTTTAAATTTACGTTAGTGATGGATGCTGTGTGTACTCTTTTGAAGAGTGTGGGTACAGCTCAGAAAGGCAGAACATTGTAAAGAACATGGATTCATTAGGAAGACTGCCTAGGTTTGACTTCCGGTTCCTTTCTTAGTAGCAAATGACTTAAAATTTCTGTGTCTCAATATCCTAGTTTGAAAAATATGGAGAATTAATGAACCATTTCATAATGTTGAGAGGGGTGAGTAAGTTAAAATACTTAACAGGTATAGAATAATGGCTGGCACAGAATTAATATTGTACTATGTAAGAGATTTCCACTAGTTTGACTGTATTCCCTATACTGTACAACACATCCCTGTGACTTACTTATTATATAACTGGAAGTCTCCTTCCTCTATTTCACCCATCCCTCACTCTCCTCACCTCTGGCAATCATCAGTTTGTTCTCTGTATCTGTGAGTCTGTTTCTGTTTTGGTGTTTTGGTTCATTTCTTTTTTAGATTCCACATATAAATGAAATCATATAGTATTTGTTTTTCTTGCTCTAACTTGATTCATTTAGCAAAATACCTTCTAGGTCTAGCCATGTTTTTGGAAATGGCAAGATATTCCTTTACATGGCTGAGTAATATTCCATTGTATATATTTATCACATCTTCTTTATCCATTTATCTATTGATGAACACTTAAGTTGCCTACATTGTCTTGGCTGTTGTAAATAATGCTGCATGAACATGGGGGTGCATATATCTTTTCAAGTTAGTATTTTTGTTTTTTTCAGATAAATACCCAGAAGTGGAATTACTGGATTGAATGGTAGTTTTATGTTTAATTTTTTGAGGAACTGCCAAAATATTTTCCATAGTGACGGTACCAATTTATAATCCCATCAACAGTGTATGAGGGTCCCCTTTTCGCCACATTCTCACCAACACTTGTAATTTGTGTTCTTTTTTTTTTTTTTTTTTTTTTTTTGTGGTGCGTGGGCCTCTCACTGTTGTGGCCTCTCCCGTTGCAGAGCACAGGCTCCGGACACGCAGGCTCAGTGGCCATGGCTCACGGGCCCAGCCACTCCGCAGCATGTGGGATCTTCCCGGACCAGGGCACGAACCTGTGTCCCCTGCATCGGCAGGCGGACCCTCAACCACTGCGCCACCAGGGAAGCCCTTGTGTTCTTTTTGATAATAGCCATTCTGAAAGGGGTGAGGTGATATCTCATTGTAGTTTTTTTCTTTTGTGGTATGCGGGCCTCTCACTGCCGCAGCCTCTCCCGCCGCGGAGCACAGGCTCCGGACGTGCAGGCCCAGCGGCCACGGCTCACGAGCCCAGCTGCTCCGTGGCATGTGGGATCTTCCGGACTGGGGCACGAACCCGCGTCCCCTGCATCGGCAGGCGGACTCTCAACCACTGCGCCACCAGGGAAGACTTCATTGTAGTTTTGATTTGCATTTCCCTGATGATTAGTGATTTGAGCATCTTTTCATGTGTCTTTTGGCTATCTTAATGTCTTCTTTGGAAAAGTGTCTATTTAGGTCTTCTCATTTTGTAATTGGATTGATTGGTTTTCATTTTTGTTTTTGATATTGAGTTGTGCGAGTTCTTTATATATTTGTAATATTAACCCCTTATCAAACATATCATTTGCAAATATTTTCTCCCTTTCAGTAGATTTTCTTTTAGTTTTGCTGAATGTTTCCTTTGCTATGCAAGAACATTTTAGTTTGATATGGTCCCATTTGTTCATTTTTGTTTTTGTTTCCCTTGTCTGAGGAGACATATCCAAATAAACATTGCTAGGACCAATGTCAAAGAGCATACTGCCTGCTTTCTTCTAAGAGTTTTATGGTATCAGGTCTTTCATTTTTGTCTTTTTATTCATTTTGAGTTTATTTTTATATATGTTATAAGAAAGTAGTCTTTATTATTTATTTTATTTATTTTTTGCATGTAGATGTCCAGTTTTCCAACACCATCTAATGAAGAGATTGTCTTTTCTTCATTGTATATTCTTGCTTCTTGTCATAAATTAGTTGACCATAGGTGTGTAGGTTTATTTCTGGGCTCTCTATTCTGTTCCATTGTTATATGTGTCTGTTTTTGTGCCAGTATAATACTGTTTTGATTATTATAACTTTGTAATGTAGTTTGAAATAAAAAGAGCTTAATATCTCCACCTTTGTTCTTCTTTCTCAGTATTGCTTTGGCTATTTGGGGTCTTTTGTGGTTCCCTACAAATTTTGGGATTATCTGTTCCAGTTCTGTGAAAAACTCCATGAATATTTTGATATGGATTACATTGATTCTGTAGATTGCTTTGGGTAGTATGGATATTTTAACAATTTTCTCTCTTCCAGTTCATGAGCATGATATACTGTTTTATTTATTTATGTCTTCAATGTCTTTCATCAGTATCTTTATAGATCTTTCACCTCCTTGATTAAATTTATTCCTAAGAAGTTTATTCTTTCTGTTGCATTTGTAAATGCAATTATTTTTGTAATTTCTCTTTCTGATAGTTTGTTATTAATGTATAAAAATGCAACAGAGTTCTGTGTATTGAATTTGTATCCTGCAACATTATTGAATTCATTTACTAGTTCTTTTCATTTTTCGGTATATTCTTTAGGGTTTCCTATATATAGAAGATCTATTGTGTTCTTTAACCTTACTAGAATTTATTATTGTTATCATGCTATACAGTCAAGTATTGTTTAAATTAACCTCTGTATTTGCAAATTTCTTTGCTCATCATTCTTCCTTGTATGTCAAATATTCCACCTGGAAATATATCCTTGAGAGCTACATTTGAGAGAGTTTGAAAGTTTCACACACAGTTACTGTTTTCTTGAAAATATCATTATTTTAACATCATGATTGAAAAAAAAAATTGCTGGGTATACTATCATAAGTTGATGATTTTCTCTTAATGCATTGAAGATAATATTCCAGAATCTTCTAGTTTCCATTTCTGCTACGATTAGCCAGTTCTAATTACAATCCCTTTGAAAGGGATTACTTTTTTCCTCTAGGAGTTATCATAATTGTCTCCATCGTCTGTGTTCTGAATTTATATCATTATACAAATTTATTTGCATTGATTTTAATTCATTTCACTTGGGATTTATTTCACTTTGGGATATTTGGATTGGTAACTTTTATCATTTCTGAAGTAATTAAGATGCTACCTTTCAAATATTGCTTCTATCTATGTTTTCTCTCCAGTATTTTTGGAACTCCAAATTATTCACTTCAACCACAATTTCCCATTTTAACTTTTTGTTTTACTGTGTAACATTACATATAATTTATTTAGCTATATGTTTTGTTTATTAAATTTTTACTTAATTATGTCTGGACTGCTATAAACAAACCCATTTGCTGTGAAGTTACATATATGTTACATATATGTATATATATGTATGTGTATATATATATATATATACATATGTTTAATATCTGAATGTCTTATTTATCCTTTGGTTTACTGTGTGGTTTTTGTTTCATCATTTATTTTTCCCTTTTTAAATTTATAAAACATTGGATATGTACTTTGTATTGTATTTGTAATTCTACATTTTTTATGTCTCTGATTCATTTGTTTGTACTGGCTCATAGTCGTGGTGGTTTGTTTCCTCGTACGGTATGTGTGCGTATGTGTGTGTGTGATATTTTATCTATGGTATCATATATCCTTCAATATTAAATGTAGGCATTTTCTGAGTCCTGCATTGGGTTGCCTTTGCTCCACAGGGAATTTGCATGTCTTTCAGGTGCCTAATAGAACTCTCAGCCAAGTGGATTTTAAACAAATTCTCAATTTGTAGATTTTTGAACCATCCAGTTGATTATGGGCACAAACATATATAAAGGGTATATATCCACATACATATAGTACCAATTCTCAAGACAGGATTTACTGCTGAGCCTGAACTGTTGGGTTGATTTCCAGTTCACTTTTATATGAAAGGTAATATTCTATTAGACTTATCATCTTAGGCAGGACCATTTTGTCCCCTGTCCCTTTAGCTCTGTGACCATGAAAACCAAACTCAAGTTCACCTGGTGCCAGTACCAACAGTGTGTATGCCTGATTTGATTTTCTTCTTACATACAACTTAGTTCTTCACATTTGATTATTTTTTTTACTTTTTTCCAACTTACTAATTCATTTTTGAAAGATTTTAAATCAAAACTTTAAAAGTAATTTTTAATATTTGGGTTGGTCATGATCACTAGACTGCCAAACTGCTAGAAACAGATGATAAATAATTATCTTGAAACCAATCTCTTCTCTCAGTAAACACATATTATTTTCCTACAGGTGACAAAGTATACAAATATGGTTACAGAAAGCAAATTACTAGCAGTATGTTAGCTCTTTAAAGCAACCAATAGAGTCTATCTTCTAGACATATTTCAGAAACTATGTCAAGATACTTTAAAACCTCACTTAGCTATTGTTTGTGATCAAGTCTCTGATGGTGAAAGGAAATTATACTTACTTGGTCATGCCTGTTTGATCTCTCCCCAGCCATTAAAATCAGTGAAATGTTTAATTTTTATAAGTTAAAGTATGACATATTAGACAGCAATCCTTATTTTAAATGTTTGCATATTTAAGCAGCCTTTATTTCAAAGGATGTTATGCTTGCTTCTCTTCATGCCACCATCCATCCTGAGGAATAAGTAAATAGGCTACTAACATGGCCATCTTTTTCCAACTTCAGCATTCTCTCCATCCAACACACACACACACACACACACACACACACACACACACGAGCTGTTCGAGACCTAGGGAAATTAAGCAGAGCTGTTTCTATAAAGAACTTTTCTTGGAGGGGAGACAAAAGTGTAGAGGAAAGATAAGAATGAAGGCAGGGCAGGATGCTAGGTTGGAGGGAAGCTTTGATATATCCACATTGTAATATACAATGTGAAGCAAATAGAACCATTTTTAGAAAAACTATGATAGAACAAAATCTTCCAGGAGAATAGAGCTGACCAGGACTGTGAGAAAAGGAGAGAGATGCCAGATCTGGACTTTGCAGTGGGTTTGAATGGCTGCCTTTACAGTATATTCTTAAAATCTCACTAGGACAGCATGTCTAGTCTAATTGAAAATATAACTTTAAAAGGCACAAACTGCTGTTTGCCTGAGGTCTTTGATTCTGGTCCAGTTTTCTGATATTCAGAAGGCATTGTTGAATATATACTATGCTTTGCTGCGGTCTGATTTTTATGTTCTATTTTTAAGCACAACCCACATACTACACAATTCTTCCACTTTTCATTCTTCAATACCTTACACTTTCCATGGTCCAGAAAATCTATTTCAGGGTTTACTTGGAACATGCTTAGCAGCCTGCCTGCAATGAATTTGAGATAGGCAGTTCTAAAATTTAAGAATACCAAATATGTTCTTTATGATTTCTTTTATACATGAGTTATGATATAAGGCAATACAGTTTTACATATTTTAAGATAATGGCTAATAAATTATATTTATAAGGAACTTGTTAAGCATAAGGCATGG
Organism: Monodon monoceros; assembly: GCF_005190385.1. Taxonomy (NCBI): domain Eukaryota; kingdom Metazoa; phylum Chordata; class Mammalia; order Artiodactyla; family Monodontidae; genus Monodon; species Monodon monoceros. Next base: position 19,903,812 of record NW_021703768.1, on the reverse strand, counting down.
TAGTTTCTTCTCAGGTGATTGTAAGTTTATTAAGATGACATGACTTAAAGGTATATATAAAACATTACACAGGGACTTCTGGTTAACGTTATTAGAATTAAAATAAATTTTTACTACTGAATAGAATTCGGGAACATACAGAATTTTCTGAAACAATGTATAAATAGTAATGTTGAAGTGAATTTGATTGTATTAAGACTGTTTGAAACACATCGAATTAATTTAGCACTTAGCATTATTGGCTTTTTAATAAATTTTTCAGGCATAAAAATAAATTTTTATAGGCATTTCTCTAAAATGATTAAATCCTTAAAATTAAGGATTAACACCTAGCACGTTTATATGTATGTATTTGTTTAAATTCAAATACATAATGTATTACAATTTATATTTGCTTAAAATAGGGTTGTGATTTTTGTACTCATGTTTGTACTCATGTTATATAATGTGTATTATTTTTATAATTACAAAATATCATAACTACGTTAGAGAAAAAGGATGTTTACTACTTAAAATTAAATTTTTTTCAGATTATTAACAGGCATCACAGAATTCGCAGAAGTATTTGGTGAAACTTCGACCAACTCGTATCATTTATTTTTCTTTTATTATTCTTATTCCCTTGGTGGATGTTAGCCCAGTCTTAAAAGTTTTCTACCAATGCACGGGTTTAACAAACTTTAATGGTTTACATGAAATTTATGGTGCTATCCATGTCCTGTAACACAGTGATCATTAACATTAAGGTAACACTTAATAAGCTATATATCATGTAGTCCTATGAACACTATAAGTAGGTCCGGAATTAATATTATCAAATATGTGCATGAATAAATTGACTGGACACATCTGAAGAAAAATGAGAGGTTTGTTCTAAACTCCAAAATATTTGTTTGTTGTCTAATGTGTTATTTTGTAATTTTACGTATGAACTTTTTGATTATTATTTTATGACTACAGATATTACCTCCCTGCAATAATGCCTTGGAATTCTTAAAGAAATCAAGCACTTTAATTTTTGCAGCCCCTGTATATTAGTCAAATAATTATTGGCTGGAATAGAACTAAGGATTGATGTTGAAATTATGACACACAGGTTTTATACTCTTCCTTCTGAGGGACATTGAAAGTCAGGTTTGAATTTAGATTTTTGACTAGAGTAAAAGATGGACAAGCTAAATAATCAAATCAATATACCTCATTATAGAAATTAAATGTTACATATAAAACTGTAATCAAAATGTCAACTGACAAATATTTGCAATCTATATATATTTTTGTAATTAACAAATATTTTAATTTTTCATGTAATTGAAATATTTGTGAGTCAAATAATTGAAATGTTTAGTTTGAGAATATAGGTGAGATGAAGTTGAAGGAAACATTTGGTCTTTCAAACTTAATTATATCATTTTATTTTTTATATCATTTTATTTTCAAAGATTGTAAGTAGCAAATAAGAAGACTTATTATATCTAATAGTAGTAGGTTTCTAATGTGAATAAAATAAGTTTGGAGGGCTTCCCTGGTGGCGCAGTGGTTGAGAGTCCGCCTGCCGATGCAGGGGACATGGGTTCGTGCCCTGGTCCGGGAAGATCCCACATGCCGCGGAGCGGCTGGGCCCGTGAGCCATGGCCGCTGCGCCTGTGCTCCGCAACGGAAGAAGCCACAACAGTGAGAGGCTCGCGTACCCCCAAAAAAAAAAAAAAATTTGTAAACCTTAGCAGAAATACTATAACCAGGAGCAGCATTTTCTTTGTATAGAGCCCAACCTGGGGAGAGGCTCTTGGGAAGCAGGGGAAGATCAATTTAGATGTGAGTTAGATAAGTTTAGTTTGCAAAGAGAACTGTTCTTCTGAGTTGGAATATTGAGCAGGCAGAAGAAAATTAATTATTAAAATCTGTTATGAGAAGTTTCTCCTCAGAGGAATCATTAATCATGTCTGTTTCTTTCCTATTTATGGAGCAAATACTTGGAGATATGCCTGACCTTTATGTTAGTTTGCAGTTGTAAGAGAAAGCCCTCTACCCAGTTATCAGTGGGTTGACAAGATGGACGTTTACCTCCCATTGACTCTAAATGTGGTTTGGGGTGGGGCCAGATGCATCCATTTAGGGACTCAGGCTGAGGAAGGCTCTGTAGTTGCTGTTTGAACTAAAATTGCATCACTTTATTGTCTTGGGCTACATCTAATCAATGCTTAAAATGTATGAGAAATTAGTATGTTAATTTACCTATTGTGCATGGAAGCAAGTAAATGGTTTTACTCAATAGTAGCTAGATTGGCTTACTTGTCCAAGAAAAGTAGATGCTTTGCTCTCTGGTTCATGTCAAAAGTGACAAATTGATCTCTCTTGGACTATTAGCTAAAATATTCCTGTTTCCCTTTTCAGCCTCACTGGCTAGGCAAGCTGTCTGCAATTAGGAAAATCTAGCTCTTAGAAAGATTTCAAAAAGGAATTCTGCAGTCCCGGAAGAGGTGGACTTACAAGTTGTATGGACAAGCCCTTGGTTTGAATCTTGCCAGAATGACTTCCTCAGGAGAGCTGACTTACTTCCCTAGGCCTTGATTTCTTCTTCTGTGACTTGGGATAATAACAGAACCACCTATCACAAAGCAGCAACATTCAATTTCATTCAAGTTTCTCAACTTAAGCAAATTTTAAAATAAGAAAGCAGCTTTCAAGTAATGTTAGCAAAGAAGGAAAATGAAGTTTAGTTGTGGAAGCATGGTACTGAAGAAGATGGTAATTTTATTCTATAGGAAAGACTTCTGGTAAAATCGGATTAAAACCACTGAATTCATAATGACATTAGCATTCTCCTTCCTGTTGTAACCTCTGGCCACATAGGACTTTTTTCAAGTGCTTTAACCCCTTCTGTAATCTGCATATCTTTTTTTTTTTTTCCCCCACACCTGGAACATAGTTTCTTTCTCCCCTAATAAAATACCCGCCTAATTTCTTCTTGCTCTTTGGTGGTCTCAATTACTTAGGATTTCCCCTCAGAGGTTCTCTCTCCAGTAGAATGTCACCACATATTCTGTTATTATAGGTCTCTGGATTTTCTCTCTTATAATCTTCATGATTTTTAATTGTAATTACTTGTTGAAATTTTTATCTCCTCTCTGTATTATAATTTACATAAAGGGAAAGATTCCATCAGTCATGTTCATGGTTGCATCTCTAGTTTCCATGCTGAAACCTCTCACATAATTGACATTCAGATATAGGAAAGTGGCAAAAGGAAGAATGATCTATTTAACTTCTATATTACTAATTCCTCTCAAATTTCACCATTGATTAAGAGGTTGCCTTCTGTCCAACCAGCTTCACTCGTAGAGAGTTATGTGTTGGTCCCTCCTGGCTGGAGCAGAACTTGAATGTGATCTAATATTTCAGGATCTAATGCCAACCCTTTTCTACTTGGCTTTCATTTTCTCCTCCCTAAGCAAAAGTCAGACCCTCTCCTCCATGCCAGAAACACTAGGTGTGCTGTTAGTATTTTCTGGCATTTTGACACTTCTGATATTTTATTTCTGTGTCCCTTTTTTCTCTCCAGAATTACTGGGCAGAAAATCATGTATAATTTCTAGGAGTTTAATATTATTTCTCTTTAGACAAAAAACTGACTTCAATATCAATACCACTTTTGTATACATAAAATTTGTTTATATACTTAAATGATCTACTAATCACTGTGAGCAGTATGTTTTTAAATAAGAAATAACAAATTAAGCACTACATCTTTGTAGTTACACCAGGTGAAAAAAATGTGAGGAGAGCTTTTGGCTTTAAAACACAGCAATAACCACAATACACCAAAAGTTTTCTGGAAAAATTGTGCTTAGCTATGAATAAAACTAAATGAACTTTAGAATTAAAAAAAAATTTTTGCAGCTTGTAGTTCCCTTATCTTAAGTTATTCTTTGAGAATAGCTTGATTTTATATTTATTGAGATAAGGAATTATTTGCTAAATAAGGGATTCAATTAATTAATAAATGCACAGTGGTATTTATGAATTGTCCTACAAATATCATAGCAGAGATATTGATAATCCTATGAATCTTTCTGTAATTTTCTTATATTTATTCCTAAGTGGTTGAAATAGCAAGCATTGAATTCTTAGTAACTATTTGTCTGTTTAATATGTGGTTATAAATGTTCCATTTTAGATTTAAATTGTCTTGGTGAGGAAGGCAAGGCATTTTAATGTGTGACTAAAACATATGCTTATTCTCGGCATTCCATCTTGACTGATGGGGTAATCTCTGGGTAGATCCCCATCTGGTACTCTTTGTGGGCCAAGCATTTATAATACTTAAGGTACTTAGATTATATAAGGAAATAAAATGTCTTCATTCCCAGACATACTTTATTTTTGGTGGACAAATCAACAAACACTCAAGCATTACTTAATGTCTCTGCAAACAGCTTAATGTGGAAAACTGAGCTTTCGTCAGACATACATAAAATGCGGGAGCACGGGATTCTGACATTGTATTTATTGTCTACTGCCCCTTAACAGTGTTACTGCAGATTTAGAGGCTTAAAACAACACACACTTGTTGTCTCACAGTTTCTGTGCGTCAGGAGCTAGGGCAAGGCTTAGCAGTGTCCTCAGTTCTGGGGACTAATAAAACTTCAGTCCAGGTATTGGTTGGGGTTGAGTCTTATCTGAGGCTCAGCTGGGGAAGGATCAAATTCAACGCTCTCGTGTTTGTTAGCAGCATTCAATTTTTTGAGGGTTCTTTGAGTTAGAGACTCAGTTTCTTGCAATTGAGCAGTTGACTAGAGTCTGCTCTTAGCTCCTTGCCATGTGGGTCATCCCAGCATGGCTTTGGTTTCCTAAAAGCCTGTGTGGGAGAACAAATCTCTTTAGAAAGATGGGTTACCATCTTATGTAATGTTATCACAGAAATGGCATCCCATTGCCTTTGTTGTATTCTCTTGGTTAAAAGGAAGTCCCAGGTCCTGCCCTTTTCAGAGAGATCACCAAAGGTGTGAAAACCAGGATGCAGGGGCCATGGGAACCACCTTGGTGTTTTTTCTACCACAGAGATAAAGAGGTATATTTTCATGGTGGTAGACATAGGAAGAAGAACAACTCTTTACAGCATAGGTTCTAAAAGTTGTAGGGTGTTTCGAGACAAAATGCTTATTATTAAAATTCAATATTCTTGCAACTCTTTCACTTTACCTTCCGGCCATAATTAAAACTTGGAATTGGTCTATGTTACTAACCCTAACCCTCATCGTTTTTCATTCTCCTCAGCTACACACATTCAGTGACTCTCAGCTGTCATCTTTGCTCTATTTCATTCAAGTCCCTTTCAGTACAAATTGTTTTTGACTTAACTTACTACTACATTCTCTTTGAAACAATAACATCTAAATTTTATTTGACTGTAAACTTTATTCCAGATTTTTTTTTTTCTTCTCAAATCCCTCTGAGCCTGTTCTTCAACTTTATTAAGACTTCTGGTTATTTGAATCCTCTTTACTGTACTTTTCCCACATTCCCAGACATGAGGCTTTAGTTGGAGTACAGAAGCTCACTGTGGACCTCACTACTTTCCTTGCCAAAATCAGACACTATCACCTACTGGCTGGACAAGCTTCAGGGTATATAATTTGTGTAGTTACATAGGACTTCCCTTTAAAAAGGGCCCTATACTTGGTTTAATGCTCTGCTGTCCCATTTCATAATTCTTAATAATGTTGTCTTTGAATCTGATTTTTTTTTTGTTGTTGTTGTTGTTGCGGTACGAGGGCCTCTCACTGTTGTGGCCTCTCCCGTTGCGGAGCACAGGCTCCGGACGCGCAGGCTCAGCGGCCATGGCTCACGGGCCCAGCCGCTTCGCGGCATGTGGGATCCTCCCGGACCGGGGCACGAACCCGTGTTCCCTGCATCGGCAGGCGGACTCTCAACCACTGCGCTACCAGGGAAGCCCCTGAATCTGATTTTTATAAGTGGTATCCAGTGGCACAGTGGAGCATGTGCATTAGCAGAGGTGTTGCCGTTGGTGTTAGTATGTGCACATGTAGGGTCAGGTTTAATGACCAAGTGTGATGCCCTTCTCTTCACAAAATTTAGGTTTCCATATAATCCCTATAGTACTTTCTAACAGCACCTAACAATGTGCAATTTACAGAATATGTCATATTTTCATGCTTTCATAAATGTATGGACCACATTCCATAGAAAATTAAATCCTTTCTTATCCTGGTTGAAAGCTGAGTTTGTCCTCCTTAAAAATCCAGCCCAACAAAAATGGTGGCTTGGAATGGATCCTTTCCATTTGCTTCTTGAGAGCCACTTTCAACTTTTCTCTGTCACCCCTTTCTTTTCCAGAAAACTGACCTCTATGGATCACTCCAACTATCTTCTCTTGTTTCTTATCTTCTCATTGAGTGTGACCAGGGAGAGCCCTGACAATAGGTCAGCAATCTTCCTTTCTATGATTACTTCTGTAGAAGTCAGTGGTCTGATTCAAGGGGCCACTACAAAATTCCCCCCTTCTAGTGTTTCTTAACTTCTCTCTCTCTTCTCATTGTGTTCAGCCTGTGACAGTCCTGCCCCAGGATCCTGTACTACCTAATGTGATAACTCAATACTACACCTTGGTAAAATAGCTCCCTTTAAAATAAACATTCCTCAAGCAATTTACAAAAAAAACCCCCAAAAAACCCAGTAAAAGCATTTCCTTGTTTTTTAAGGCCATGCCTGACATTCATCATCCCTGTCAGGTAAGAGTAATCACTTCCATCTTTGTTTCAGTGGAGTTCTTTACACAGGCCTCTGTTTGATCATTGAGCAAATAATTGCAACACACCAGGTAACAGTAGTGGTGTGGCTATCAATTCCATAGCTCAAAATGAAACTCCTGCATTGATTCTGATCTAATCTGGTCAGAATCCTATGTTGTTCCTTTCTGTTCGCAATACCCATATTGGCTGCCTGTGACCCATGACATAGTTTTATGAGGATTTACTAGTGGCTAGTGAGTGGAAGATTGAGTGCTGTGAAATCTCAAGACCATTCCCCTCTGCTCTTCTATCCTCTATATCTAAAGAATCTCTTTCTCTCTTCTAGTTTTTGTACTTGATCACCCTCCAAATAGACCTGCCACTCCTCTTTCTAATGGCTCTCATCTTTTTTCCCCTTCTCTAAATTCTAGAAGGTAAACGCTGCTGTGTAAGAATGACTCCATCTCTCAATTAGGTTGAAGGAGCCTTTGAATTTTTGTTTCTGCTTTAGTGTTCACTGTGAGAATAAAAATGTCGCTTGGACTATAACAGTTAAAAAAAAATAAAAAAGAAGAAGATGGGAGAAATACAGACCAAGCAGTCATATTAATAACTGTTTAATGCAACCCTGACAGATTTCTACAGTTTTCACCTTAGCCCTGAAGTTGCCTGATATCTAGGGCTGAGTCTTATTTATCTATGCATACCTAGGAATTAGCACACTGTGTTGACCTTTGGGTGTGCTTAATAAATCTTTGCTGAGTAAAAGATACTAAAAAGTATATCAGAAATATATCTCATCACAAAAATCCAGAGCTTGTCCTAAAAGCTATTATTTCCCTTTGTGTTTCAACATTTTTTCTGTTTATTGCTATCATTGAGTAAATGAAAGCTCATGATTGGGGAAATATAAACCTCGTTTGATTCATCCTGGATATGGTCAGCTTAAGATACAGGAGAATAATATAGATAGTGTTTTGAAATGTTTATTGTAAGTCATACTGGTGTTAATTCAATCTTTTCAAAGTAAATGAGTTTTATAATACCAGAATAACATATAACAGTATAAAGTTTAAGGTAAGAGAATTATTGTGTGTTCTTGAATTGCCATATTTACTTTGATAAAGTTTTCACAGAACATTTTAACATCTTACTGTTTTAACTAGTAGATATTTATTTGGTACTTCTACAGAAATATTTTCTGTCACTACTCTGTTAAAAGACACTAAATAATTAAAGCCTCTGAAACCATATTTTTTGTTTGTTAAAAAACCAACTTATATTTTCTCAAATGTCAGAATCAATCCTCCTCAAAGAACGAGATTTACCTTCTGCAGCTCTTAAGCAAGTTCTTCCTTGTAACATTTTCTTTTGATCAAATTAGAGCCATAGATTCTAAATTTTGGTCTGCTGAATGAATCACTATTTTTTTTAGTTTCTTTTTCTTTTTAATATTAGTTATTTTTATCTACACCATTCTGCCTATATCCAGCTCTGCTTAATGTTTTATTTAGGATGAGCACAAAATTCATGATTATGTATATTTCTAAAATATATATACACAAGGGATGTATATCTTATATACATATATCTTTCTAGAATATATCTTTTATAAAATCCCCTTTTTACATTTTTACATTGGATTGCATGGTTAGGCTTGACAAAGAATAAACACAGAATTATTCCATATTCAGAAGTCAAGATATACTCATGTCTGGGATCACATAACTGACTCTTGTAATAGAAAAAGATAAACTTGTAACAATCTCCTCAAAGAGTAACTGACAACTGTGGCATGACTTAATGAATAAAATTTCCTAAATATATTTAAAAGGCTGTACTTCAAATTAAAATTACTTCAGTCTCAAAAATCAAATGCTGTAGCTGTAGGGTCCTCAGAATTTTCTTAAAAACGTATCTTTGCCATCAGATGGATTCAAAGAATTTGTCCTACAGTATTGGTCTTTTATGATGTATTTCTCAGTGCAACTACTTCAAAAGAATCAACAAAACTAATACATTATGTATTTGCCTCAGCCAGGAATTGAGTATTTTGTGAAGAGTTAGTTTATGATATTTATAATAGACTAACTAAATTACAGGCTGTTCTCTTTACTCCTATTTCCATTACATGGAATAATAAAATACATATATACTAACACAAGCCTCTTGCTTTAAAAGTAAGTCCGTTAAAATCTCATTCAACTCTATTTTTTAATGGTCAACAAAGTAAGCTTTTTTAAAACCTCTGAAAAAGGACCATAAGGATATCATTCACCTTTCTTATTCATCAAGCATGATTTGAATCCATTATAGAATGTAATAAGGTAGTTTGTAAAGCAGACAGCTTAATCTCTAAAGTATCATTTACCTCTGCTTTAAATGACTTCATTGTGTTTACTAGACTATTAAGTATTGAATAGGGAAACACGTGGAGTAGATAGCATGAATGTAATTAATTCTTATAACATTCAAGTGAATTCTTCATGTGGATAATGTGGATTACCCCAAACAATTGTATGGAGTCTTTTATCTAGTTCAGTTATTTGAAATTGTGTTGTGTTTCCACACTGAAATAGGATCGTTTTCATCTATTATGGTTTAAATATTTTTATCAAGGAAGAAAATCCCTCCATTAGTATTTCTTATATTGGAGGTTTATTTAAGTGGATGTGATGTATGGGTTAATATTCTAAAATTACATAAACATTCATATGTGAAGGTATGCACTCAGAGGAATCTCTGAAATTTCAGAAAATGTAATAATATAAATGCCACCACAAAATGCAAAGTTTATCACCCTTAAATTCTGATATAATGCCTTCCTGTTATTTGTCCTATGTATATGTCATTCAAGACTTACCTCAGTGTTTTACATGCCTTAAACAAACTTTAGTAAGGTAAATGTAATTGCCAAAAAGGATATAATAATATATAGTACATATACAATGATCACAAATTAATTAACCATATACCAAAAACACATGTTAAAGACAGAAAATCAGCAATACCTTTTAAATTTTTGTCATGCCATTTCTCAGTTGCATTCTAGATTCTCTCCTTTGGATGTAGCTGTTATTCTGTTTTTAAAATAATCTCCTTTTGTGTTTATTTCATTCTTAAATTATATTGCAAACTTTGAATACATTTTTGTGTAATTGGGATGATCCTGCATATAATCTGATTGTGAGGTCAACCACACTGATGCATAAAGCTATAGCACATTCAATTTCATACTGTGTGGTGCATTATTATACAAATATTACCTCATTTATCTGCTGTTCTGTCAATTTATATTTCATATATTTCCTTCTGTTAACATAATGCTATGAAACAGTGTATATGTGCAAAGATTCTCTAGGAGTGGAAGTTGTTACTTCATGGATTTGCACATTTTAAAAAGTGTAATATTAATACACTTTAATATTAAGTTATATTCCCAAGTTGTTAAAGCATTTTACATCCTCACCAGCAGTGTACAGCATTCCTACTGCTTCATATTCCTGCCCGTACTTAGTAGCTTTAATTGCTTCTAGGCGACCTTTTGATGTTTGTATTATAAAAAACAAAAAACACAAGATAGAAGGAAACCACATTTTCTTTGCCACAACTTAAATTTCAATGGCTCATACAATAGTTTATGTGCAATTTCACAAGTATGTAGTACTTAATCTTATTATATCTGTGACAATTGTTTTCATGTGTCAGCTTGGTTAGGCTATAATATACAATTATTTAAACAATCATTAATCTAGTTGTTTCTGTGAAGGTATTTTGTGAATGTAGTTAACATCTATAATCAGTTGACTTTAAGTTAAGGAGAGTACACTTAATAATGTGTGTGGCCTTCATCTAATCAGTTGAAGGTCTTAACCACAAAAATAGGTTTCACAGAGAAGAAATTCTGTCTCAAGACTGTAACATCAAATCCAGCCTAAGGTTCCAGTCTTCCAGTCTGCCCTACAAATTGGATTTCTCTTGCCCTTTCTCTCTTTTTTGCTCCATTTCTCTTTCTCTCATTCTCTCTTTCTCTCTTTCTCTCATTCTCTCTTTCTCTCTCTCTGTTACACACACACACACACACACACACACACACACACACAGAGCTTTAAGTTTCTTCTATTCAACAGCAACAAAAAATTAGGTTTGGGGAACAAACTTTGGAGAGTTATTAATATATGCATAAAGATATATTGCACAGGGGAAAAATGTGTTCAAATTCAAATGTAGAATTTATAACATATTTCTCAGTCTTTGCTAGAGTTGTTTTGTTTCTCATTTAGTGACATCTGAATATCAAGAATAAAAAACAATCTTTCTGAAGTAGGATGGATTCAAATAAAGTCATTTAAACCTCAGAATATAACAATATACATTTTTACTTTTCTATACTTGAATAAATTTCTTCATTGTTTAGAATATGCAAGCAATTCTCTCATTTTTATTTAAATAAAATTTTAAGCAATAGCTCAATTATTTTTTCTATAAAAAAGGGCTGATAATAACCTGAATAACTCTCAAAAAGCCATAACAAGATTTACATCTTATCAATAGCATTTCACCAATAAATACTCTGCTGTCGTGTAGCTATCCCACAGAAACTGTGTAGACTTCCATCCGAAATTTGATTTGGATGTAAAGAACAATGACACCACACACACATCACGAGGGGGTTGGAGATTTGTCTCTCACATTAAAAGACTTTCTGGGGAGAGTGGAGAGGTCTCCCAAGCATATGCAACCTGGCTTGAGAGAGCAGAGAAAGGAGACAGACATGGTTCTTTTATGGTGGGTAAGAAGTGTGGCCAGAGTGTGGTTCACCTTGTGTGGTTTGAACTTCGAGCTGATGCTAAAGAAGGGAGCATCTGGGCTTTCTTATCAGCTTTTCCAGATGTGGGGCAGCAGTGGGAGAGGGAGGGATGAGGTTTAAAAGCTCTCAACAATCAAACATTAAAAAAACTAAATTATACATATACATATATCCACTCCTTTTTTAGATTATTTTCCCATAAAGGCCGTTACAGAATATGGAGTAGAGTTCCCTGTGCTATACAGTAGGTCTTTATTAGTTATCTATTTTATATATAGTAGTGTGTATGTGTCAATTCCAATCTCCATTGTAAATCAACTATACTCCAATAAAAATTTTAAAAAATAAATTAAAAGAAGAAGTCATACTCCTATTACATATATGTTGTAGGAAGTAAGCATAAGATGAATCCACTGTAATTTATTTCAAAGGGATTTTCACTATCAATAATCCTGTACTCTTAACTACTATGGAGTAATTGCAGAAGTAAAAAAGAGAAAGTCTTTGTTTACCAAGTTTTTGGAAATTTTACTGAACTTGCAATGCGTATTTTTTATCAGTAGCCCCCCTCACATTCTCAAGCATGATTTAAAAGAGTAAAATTTTACAAATGATTCTTTAGATAAAATTGTACCTTCTGATACTGGAAATGTGGTAGATGAAATAACATGAAATGATGCCTGATAGAAATGTCTATAAATGCAGTCATTTAACACGAAATAATACTTTGATTTCAGAGAAGAACTTGAGAGAGAGAAAACGCTTCCCCATTGATAAAAAACCATTTAGGATGATAAGTGGGAAAGTTGATGATGGACTTTTCTCTAGTAGGGAGTTGGGAAGAAATGCTGATCTTTGAAACCTAGAGGCTTGTGATTTAATGCCCACTTAAGGCCAAGACCTTGGATCTTTTTGATAAGTTTCCATTTCAAGTTATACATAAATTTGTAGCCTTAAAACAGTTGACAAATTAAATGAAACCATGGACTAGAAATAAATTTTTAAAAAGTAACTTATAAGGTTCCAAATCCTTTGCTCTCCATTGACTCTGCTTAGAGGGAAAAAAAAAAAGTTTAAGAACTCGGACTATAGATTCATTCCTGCTGTGGTTTGAGATCCTAATTAACACTATTTACCTGGTCTGGTAACCACCAAGATGAGAAATTAACACAAAATTTTTCTGGAATTGATTATATTTCTGAAATATCTGGGATAAGCAATTGAAAAGGCACTCTGAAAATACAAGACTCAATCTGTTATCTAGGGATGCCTCTGGAATAAATCTGTCTAAATATTGCCTCACAATTCAAAGTAACAAACACCAGAGGATAGGGAAAACTGTATTATAGTGACTAAGGGTTCATGATCCAATAAACAGGAATAATTTGTAATTTATGATAATAAAGCAATTTGAAACAATAACAAGCACTTTGGAATTAGAATTTAATATTCAGTTTGACTAGCACAATTAGACATAGGTGAAGAGAGTATGAGTGAATTAGAAGACTCTAGGAAATGACATACTATACAGTGTAGCAAGATTAAGGCATAGAAAATACTAGGGATATTAAGGATAGAATTAGATGGTATACATATATTTAATAAAAATGTCAGAGTGAAAATTTCAGGGAAATGAGACAGAGGTAATATAAATAGAGTAAATGAATAAATATTTCTTAGAAATAGATTTTAATATGGCCCAAGCAGAATGAATTAAAGTAAATGCACATCTGAACATTATAAGACTGCAAAAGAACAAAGAGGATACCAAAACAGCAGCTAGTAAATAAAAACAAATAATAAATGATGAATGACAATAAGAATGACAGCAATCTTCTCAACAGCAGCAATTGTAGCAAAAATCAATGAAGTCTGTTTTCAGAATCTAAGAAGTACTTGTCAAAAACATTCAAATTCATAGATAAATAAGTATTAAAATAGAGAGGGAAATAATTTTAAAAAAATCAGGTTCTGGGAGAAGTTACAACTGTCCTTCAGTGAAAAAAACTGTAAAGGAGTATGCTTCAGAATTATAAAAAATGAATTCTGAAGAAAGGACAAAGGATTCAAGATATTTTGTGAACAAAATTGATAAATACACAAGTGAATCTAAAGTGATGGAAATTTAAAACAGCAATAAACTCAATAGTTAATGTTTTTAAATCAAAGAGAACTAGAAAGCAGTCTAAAATAGGGATAAAGTATTCATTGACTTAAAAAAAAAAAATTTTTAAAGTTGCTGACCGGAGTAGCTCATACAGAATATCGAAAGACTTCTCAAACCTGGTGTGTTGCTCTGTTGGGAAGGCTGCATTGTTAAATAATACCTTTGGCCCAAGGAGCTTCCCATGAGACCCAGTCCTCTGATGTACTGAAGTACTGCAACTAAAAGTTTATGGAGATCAAAAACAAGAGATATCTGACCTTGACAGTTTTAAATAGTAAGAAATAAAACGAACTCCTTTAATCAAGAAAGTTCAAGTTAGTTTACCAATAATAAATTTGTTGTTATTGTTGATGCTGTGATAGATTTCCCATATCAGTAAAGCAGAAAAAGAAGATACAAGTCAAAATTGAAATTGTGTTTACAGTAGTATTTATAACAGGCAGTTCACAAAGCACAAATATAGCTTCTTGAACAAGCTTTGAATCCACGAGTCTTTCTAGCTGAATTAGATGCTACCTTCTCATTGATTACCAAACAATTTCCCCAGACCTCTCTCCTCACACATTTGTGTATCTGACAATAAAATCCATTCATGTATAATTATGAATCAAAACTTAATTATATTAAAATTTCCTAACAATAAATGTTTACATATTACAAAATAGTGTTCTAATTTGTACAATTTTTATTAGATTTCCAGGAATAAAACTTTGAGAGCAGAAATTGTGCTTATTAATATATACATGTTGTTTTGTATTTTGTAAATGTCTACACATTCTAGTACTTCTAAAAGTGTGTGTGTGTGTATCCTAGCAAAAAATATGTGTGCAAAGTGTTTAATAAATATTAATTAAATGACTGTGCAGGGGTACATTATGATTAATATATGTAATTTCCTGTTAGAGATTTCAATGAGATAGTTGTTTGGGATTACAATAATTCAATTAAAGAGCAGAGGTATTTAAAAAAACGTGTTTCATATGGAAGTTTTCTCATTGTAATATCTCATCATCCCTAGTTGAAAATAAAAGTTTAACAGCTATTCCTCTCTGTCCACTTTAGCATATTAGTTTCCAATCCATTAACTCTAACAAGTTAACACAAATACACTTATATATTAAAACAAAATATTAAAAGTGCTATATATTACAAAGAAATTACAATACGTTTACATCAGCAACCTCTGAACTAGCCTATTCATTTTAGGGAAGAAGATATTTCATTACTGTCTGATTTGTAACGTTACTAAACTTTTGTTTTCATGATATACTAAATGCTTTATCAAATTCTAAGAGCTGTTATCATTACAAATTCATTTTCTACAGAGAGGGGAAGTGCTTAAGCCACCGATTCAGTGAACCCATCATATATAGACAGTTTATTTTAATCATCAACATGAAAATTTTAGCTAAAAGGTAAAAAGAAAGCATTTATAAAGCATATTACATGTAATTATTTGAGAAAGAATTTCCATTATTAAAACAAAAATAACTCCATAAATATTGAAACTACCAACTTGTGCAGTAATATAAAACTAACTTTTAAATAAATCTTTCATTGGATTATCTTGTGATTAAATTTGAGGTTGTTTTGTTAGGTTGGGTCTAGTATCAGGTTTTTTATCCCTATTATTTTTCAAAAACATATTTTATGATACAAATCAAATTCAAAGTGTGTATGTATATATATGCATCTGTGATAATATCTGTATATGTGTGTATATACATATATAAATAAGTAAAAATTTGGACTTTAGAGAGTACATCAATAAGTGTGTTCAAGCTACTATAATTTTTATTAAGTAGTACATATTAGTGATATTTTCATCAAATTAGTTATCAGATCATAGACTTCAGAACAAATAGGAGGTTGAGGAAGCTAGATTTAGATCAAAATGGAAGAGTAGGAATGCTGGATATAGGGGAATTATCTGAAGAAGACTGGACTAGATTAAACATTATAAAGTGAAACTGAGGATAGACTGTGGGGTATTTTTTTGGGGAGGGGATAAGAATAATATGTATGTGTAAAGTTAGAACCAAAATAGGTGAGAGTAGGATAGAAAAATGTCTATCTTCTGTTACAGATTTGCCTAAGGTTTCCTGAATAAGACAAAGCTGGTGAGAGAATGTTCACTATTCAGCAAAAAATACCACTGACATAACAATGTGCCTAGCACTGTGTTGAGAGAATGAAGTACATTGTTCATTCCTCAAAAGCAACCCTATGAGCCAGGACTATTATCACCATTTTATACATGAGAGAAGAAAAACCCACATTTTCTAAAAAACACACAAATAGTAGGGATCTCAAAATTTCAAACCAGATATTATCATGTCTAGTTAGAAATAATATCCTAGTTAAGGCTTGGGAATTAAAATTAAAGGAGGGACTTCCCTCGTGGCACAGTGGTTAAGAATCCTCCTGCCAATGCAGGGGACATAAGTTTGATCCCTGGTCGGGGAAGATCCCACATGCCATGGAGCAGCTAAGCCCATGCACCACAACTACTGAGCCTGTGCTCTAGAGCCTGCGAGCCACAACTACTGAGGCTGAGAGCCACAACTACTGAAGCCCATGCACCTACAGCCCGTGCTCCACAACAAGAGAAGCCCCCACTCGCTGCAACTAGAGAAAGCCCGTGTACAGCAACACAGACCAACACAGCCAAAAAAAAAAAAAAAGTTAAAGGCAATAGAATAGTAAAATCCTCTAGTATTTCTGGCACAAAGAGAATTTTCTTGATTATAAGTGTGTTGAGAATCTTTTATTTCTATGCAAGTGGTAATTCCTCCTCAGAATTTTCTCCAGTGAGTCTCAGAAATCTATTTTGCTTACTCTCACTTCCTGTTCAGCTTTTAGGAGTATATTCCAATAAAATATATTTAATTTCTTAGCTTCACTAGTGCATTCTTTTTATTATTAGACCCAGAAACCAATTAATTGAGAGCAATGGTTTCTTGTCTGGTGACAAGTAAACACTTCCTCCAGAATATCACCTAGTAATAGTCTTCCGTGACCCAATAGGCCTCCCCTGTTTACTGTGTCTGACATGGATAAGACCACTCTTTATTCACTCCTTGCAATGCACTATGGGATTAGACACAGTTTTTAACAAATAGTATTATTTTCCAAAACTTCTTTTTTCTTGCAAGTTATGTCTCCTCACTGACTATTTTCATACATTTAAGACATAGAAACAAGGGAATTAAGGACAGAGAAAAACTAATTTAAAATAAAGAATAAAAATAAATAAATGCAAGTAAGATGTATATCTATGGAAATCTGTAAATATGCTGAGTGTCAGATATAGAAGAATATATTTCCTCAGAATTAAATCCAAATTTCACGTTGGTAGGGAAGTCAAGATTGCATGTAATTGTTAAAGTGTGCTTGGAAAAACATACTCGCAGAGATACTGTAGTATAGATGTACCTTCAGTCTCTTAGTCTATTGATTTTTGAGATTAGGTTGACATCTGAGTTGCTGGTGAATATGACTTAATATGGATTTTAACTATAACCCTTTGTATTAGTTTCCTGCTATAACAAATTACTATAAATTTAGTGACTTACAAAACACACATATGTGATTAACGTTTTGGGGGTCAGAAGTCTTAAAATCAAGATATCAGTGTCTGGCAAGTCAGAGTTCTAAAACCAAGGTTCCTTACTTCTGGAGGTCTCTTAGAGAATCTATTTCCTTGTCTTTTTCAGCTTCCAGAGGCCATCTGCAACCCTTTGCTTGTGGCCCCTTCTGTCTGCAAAGCTCATCACTCCCCTCTTTTGAGTCCTCATAATTTCTCTCTCTCTCTTTTTTTTTTTTTTCCTGGTACGCGGGCCTCTCACTATTGTGGCCTCTCCCGTTGCGGAGCACAGGCTCCGGACGCGCAGACTCAGCGGCCATGGCTCACGGGCCCAGCTGCTCAGCGGCATGTGGGATCTTCCCGGACCGGGGCACGAACCTGTGTCCCCTGAATCAGCAGGCGGACTCTCAACCACTGCACCACCAGGGAAGCCCGCATAATTTCTCTCTTACTTTGACTCTTTTGCCTCCCTTTCGTAAGAACTCTTGTAATTACATGGGACCTGCCAGGGTAATTTCCCCATCCTTACCTTAATCACATCTGCAGAGCCCTTTTGCCATCCTGTAAATAACATATTCACAGGCTCCAGGCATTAGGATGTGGACATATCTGCATGTGTGTGTGGGAGGAGGTGGGTTATTCTGCTTACCACACCCTTACCTGTATGTTTTTCCACACCTATAGTCTTCTATCCTCTGTATATCTCAGTCCCTTTCTGTGAACCTTGCATTTCAAATCAAGTTTAAAAAAATAGATTTTTTTAGAAATGAGCAACGACTGGTCTTATTGTTCTCATCATTGAGCAGATTTCTCACAGCACATCTCGTAAGTAACAGGTACTCTTTCAGATGGCTGTTTGACTCAGAACCAGGCCCTGGTCCAGTTAAACTGTGGTCAGAGTTGATAGGTCCCACGACGCAAAGCATGTTAAACTGCGTGCAGAATTGTGCTAGCTACTTGATTCTGATGGAGCTGTGGATACGGCAGACATTCAGAGTGTGGTGGACTCTTTCCTACTACTCTAGTTGTTCTTTGTCGTTAGCAAGCTGGCCATTTACCTCTTTATCTGTTTGTCCATTTGTTTCTGGGTGAGATGAGCACTGATTAGAGATCAGCTTTCAGGCAGAAGGAGCAACCAGCCAGGAAACAAGGAGGCGTGAATAGTGTGGAGCTGTCTGGGACCTATGAACTGTTTGGTACAGGTGTCATTTTGGGATGTAGGTCACCATGGAAAGCCAGATATCAGGAGTCTGAGAGGTAGGCAGCAGTTAGGCCTAGAGAGACTGGGTGTTTTAGGAGATTCTCTCCAGTGACATTCTGAAAATAGTATTTAAATGATGCATCTTAGGAGGTGTCAAGACCAGTGAGAAAACTTGTGATGTTACTTGTAATAAATGCAAATTGCCCAAACCAATGCGTTAATAGTAATGGGAAAGAAGTTTTAGGAAGGGTGACAAGTTGTTAAGAAGAGGTTTTTCCAGGATATAGTGCCTGTGAAGGAAGGGAGGGATTTCTGTAATCTTTATGCTTCTTTATGATAATTCTACAAATGGGGATTGGAAATGTATAAGAAAAGCACTTAGAGGGTGATTGCACAGTTTTATTATATTTAGGCTTCAGCAAACATTTTTAAGACTGTGTCACAGTTTACCCTTATCTTAAACAGCATTAGAGGAACAGATCAAAGAAACACAATAGACTGATTTTGATCAAAACATTACTCATAAGATCCTGGTGACTGACACATCAATGTGAACTTGTGATAAAAGATATGGATTAATAACTAGGTGAAGGACAGTATACAATGGTGTCAACCTAAAGAGAGGATGCTAGCATATCCCTTCAGAATCTAGATTCAGTTCTGTTTATTTCAGTGGTTGTAACCTGTTCACATTGTAACTCGAAAACTATAAAGTAGTTGTAACCACCAGATTTGTGTATGACAAAAATCTGGAGTCATGGTACATATTTTGTATTACAGAGTAAAGAATCCATAATATTTGGACAACAAAGAGTAAAGGACCAAAACTAATATGCATTTTAAAGTGATAAATGCAAATTCCTGTCCTCAGATCCAAAAAGCCAACCATACAAAGGATAGGATCACTTAGCAATAGCCTGTGTAAAAGAGATTGTGGAAGTTTTACTTGACAGAAGATCAATACCAATCAATAGTGTGATATAGCTCCAACATAGTTAATGGGATCTTATATTTCATGAACAGAAATATAGTAACTGGACTGAAGAAGCTATAGGCCATGCAGGAATCTTGGCAGTTCTGGGTACCATACTTTGAGGTGCTTGGTGAAATTAGAATAAATTTAGAGAATGACAACCAGAGGAATGAAAATAATTGTTATTGAAGGCTTCCTAGGTACCTGACACTTCATAATTGCTTTACTAAAGTGGCTTCCTTTATCTCAGAAAACAAGAAAAAAAAAAAGAAGAATGTGATGTAGGTGACGATGATGCAATATTTACGGGTGACGTCAGGAGAAGTTATCTGCTTGTCACACAAGGGGCCTCTCCGGTACAATTTCACTGGTGATCCAGCATCTGTGCTCTGACTGCACAAAGTGTCAGAGACTGAATTTGATCAGCACAACTTAAATGGATACATCTCTCAGAGCTAACTCAAGTTCACTAAGATCACAAACCCAGGTTTTACCCATTTTGGCAGGTCAGTAGTTCTCAGGGGGGAAACAAACCCCTCAAACTACTACAACAACAAAAACTAAAATGGGACGAGGCAGTTCTGCTGCCTGGCCAACGTATTTTGCCACTGTCAACATGATAGGCCAATTGTAATCAGAAGGCAGCTTGATGCATCTGTTACCTTAATGGGTTTAGATTAGATGTAAAACCTCATACATGAAAGCCCTGATTCTTAGACCTCCTCACCTCAGAAAGGTGCCCACCATTGTTTATATGATTAAAATGAAAGAAATGTCCCCTGTTAATTCTGACATACCATTGATTAGAAGATGTCAATTTTAGAAATGTTACAAGGTGAACAAAATGGTGTGTCTTAGAATTGATGAACGATGTTACATATAGTCCTGCGAGCCTGAGAAATGTTTGGTATATTAAACAGATTTTGCATGATTCTGCTCTAAAACATTACACGTCGATTGTACTCTCAGGCCATATTGTTATTTGCCTTATATCCCTGTTCTTTGGTGGTAGGCACACCATGGTTGTGCCGCAAATATTGCCTGATAGCATTACTGTTTCTGTCTTACACCTGAAAAAGCTTAGACTCAGGTAAAACCTTCTTTTCCTAGGTAATAGGCTTACAATCTGTTTTTTTTCTGGCACTGTAGCTTTCTTTCTTTGGCCTTGCAAACTTCTCTATTCAAACGTATCTGGCTAATATTGTGAAACAGTACGTGGGGTGAAGTAGGTAAGAGATACAGTGCAGAAAAAAAATCACAAATTAATATTTGCAATATTTCCTTAAGATAGCTTTCTTCAAATATTTGAAAGATTGCCAGGCAGAAGAAGGATTCATTTTCATTCCACATACCTCTAAGGAGTAATATAAAGCTAATGGATAGATTGTCTTTAAATTTCAGTGTATATAACAAGAAAATTTATAATTTAATAAGTTAAAATTCTCAGTGATGGGGTGATCTGACACAGTAATGAGTATTATCTTTGAATGTAATGCAAAGACTTCTTAAGATCAATTATATAAAGAGAGTTTAAGTATCAGATTCCGTCATTCAACAAATACCTAACTTTGTATCACTATCTACTAGCATGGTATTAGATATGGTAATTAGAGCAATGAAAAAGCTTTGATCCATGGAAGTTACAATGATCATTTTGCTAGGTTATCATTCTAACTTATAAATACAGGGTTTTTGTTTTTGTTTTTTTAATGAGTAGCCTTTGGACTAATCTACTTATAGGCTGGTGAGTAGGATACCCCTGGAGAACTTTAAGAACTATTGATTTATATTGGCTTCTTTCTCAGATGATAAGAATATCTAATTCATCTTTAACTTGTCATTGGTTCTATTGTCTGTTTTGTTCATCGTTATCACTCCCCACCCCTGACTTAATTAGGTTTTTCTTCCCAGATCCTTTCTTTTTAATGGAAAAACTACTCTCTCATACATGTCACCTGCCCAACAGAACACATTTTGTTTCTCTTTTGCAATGAACTGATCAATCACTTTACAAGAGTTTTAGCATCATTTGTAATATTCTTTTGGAAGGAGTACGTCTCTTATGAGCCATATTATCACTTGACTTTAAAACAGGCTTTTGCATCTGTATGTTATGTGTTTGTTAAAAGTTCAGGAACGGCTATTGTACCCGTCAACAAATATTTATTTTATGTCATTTTGTATCTCTATCTGATACGAAAGGGTAAGGATTCCTAAATTCTTGATTATTTTGCTGTCTGAGGTTTTACTGTATTTCAGTTAAGTCCACTAGGAGGGGAAAAAGAAGTAAAAGTGTTTAATATTTAATTTATATTTTATCCTTACAGTTAAATATATAATTATTATAGTTACTTTATCATTGGTAAAATGAACTCACTTAAAGGTTCATATTGAATCAACTAAACTTCCTTGTTATATTTAAAAAAGGAATCTTGCAGTTTTAAAATTTCTGCAGTTTGAGACTGTATCATCCAGCAAAACTAGCCTGTTGTGAATCAGAGATATAAAATCACAAAGCCTATGAAAAGTTGTGTCAAGCATGAAGTTATCTCCTCAGACACTTTTATGAGAAATATATTAAATCTAATAATTTGCTTTGTTCCAGAACCCTGCAGACTTTAGTGAAATAACTATACATTTGTCTCTTTTAACTAAAAAGAAATATTCATATTAACATTTGTATGCTGATAATAAGTTTTATTACACATTACTGCTACATTTTTAAACACCAAACATGATTAATTTGTGTTTGCAAATCTTGTTTTCCTGAGTTATGCACAAGTATGCCATATCTTATGGTACAAACGTTTTGTTCTTTGATGATATTACTTTAATTCTTAAATTTCAAAGTGTTTCATTGTGCTGTGCTTTAACGATATACAATATGTGACATACAACTGGTATAAAATTCCATCCTGATTCCTTAATTGTAAAATCAAATTAAAGCTAAATTCCCTAAACTTTTGTTTTTCTCTCTCTTTTCTTTCATTCCTTCCTCTCTTTCTTCCTCTCATTTGGTAATGTTTTCCTTTTGTCTTTTTCCTTTTTCTCATTCTCATATGCAAAGCAAGGGCTTTAATTTTATGACCTATTTTTAAAATTTTGGCCCATTCCAGAAAACTTAAACTATGATATTCATTTATTCATTTAAAAATATTTATTGATTACCTGACATATGTACTAAAGATGTAGTCCCTCATTTTTATTTTTTTTAATGTTTATTAATTAAGTTTTAAGAAATCAATGCCTGATTCTATGTTTGAATCCATGTAGGGGGGCATTATGGAGTTAGAAATGTAGGCTTCATAACCAGATTCCCTGGGCTGAAATTCTAGCTCTAATAGGGTGAACTTAACCTTATCCATCTTCAGTTTCCTTATCTATAGCCTAGGAATAACAGTATTAGCTTCCTCAAAAGAAGACCATATATATGTGTATATATACATACACACATACTGTTTTATACTGTTTTAGCTTCATCATGTTTGTTTTCTTTCTTTGTGTTGTGCTAAACAGGCTCTAAGCTGACCCTCAAGACCCTTTTCTCTTGCCTCTCTCACGCCCTTATGTAATTTCCATTCCTTGAGTGTGGTTGAATTTGCTGACTTGTCTCTAATGAAGACAATACAGAAAGACTGTTGGTATGCCATTACCTAGATTACAAAAAAGACTTTGGAGTCTGCCTTTCTTGCCCCATTTTGCTCTCTTTCCTGCCCAGAGGGAAACCAGCTACCATGTTATGAACTAGCCTATGGAGATGCCCAAGTGACAAGCACTGGCCACTCTGGACAATAGCCAGCAAGGACTGGCCAACATCCATGTGAGTGAACTTGGAAGCCGATTCCCCTGTTGTACCTTCAGGTGTCTGTAGCTATATCTAACACCTTAACTGCAGCCTAGTGGGAGACCTTGAGCTTGAGACACCCATAGCAACTATGAGATAATAAAACGTCGTTGTTTTGAGCCAGTAACTTTTGGGATAATCTGTTACGCAGCAATGGATTACTAATATCCTACTGCTACATCTCTTTCTTGACATTGATTGAATTGAAGTCCTTAAAAAGGAAAGATTCTCTGTGCTTTTTGCAGATGATAGTGAACAGTGTAAGGTAGATGGGTTAGGATGACCTCTCAGTAGGCTACCAAGGACAGTGTCACATTAGGGTATCAGGAAATCGTACAGTAGATACAAATGGCTTTTAATTTAAATGTAATGGAATTGCATTGCATTAAAATGAAATTCATTAGAATGAAATGGAATGGAAGGAAATAAAATAGGAGAGAACGTGATAGAAAAGATCTACTTGTTTTGGAAGTAATCAGGATAAGTATCAGTTGTATGTATATGTGAGTCTGTGTTAGAGGTCCTAAGAACATGTACACGTTCAGTGATTTGCCGGAGGAGCTCTCTGTACTCAGAAGCAGTTTTGCTCACAGCTATATTTTATTAACACAGTCAACAGGAGAAAGGGTGGGTTAGGCTGAGTCTGGAGGAATCCAGGCACAGATTTCCTATGTTCCCCTCCACCTGCACTCCTGCTACATGCACAGGGAGGGGTCACACAGAATGCACGCCTTAACCCAGCAGCAAAATGCGATAATGCGTGCAACCCAGGAGAGCCTGTTTGACCTTCAGAGCACAAGATTTTTTCCGAGATCTTACTGGTTATGTAAGAGCAACGACCAGCCACACATACTGAAATGCCAGATTTCAAAAAGGAAAGCAGGTGTTCAGCAGACCAGGTTGGGTAAAAAAGAGGCAGGTTCCCAGCTGCCAGCCATGGGCCAACCCTACAAATGGGCTCAGCTGAAGATGGTGGCTTCAGGCCTGCTGTGTTAACTCTTTCCTGTGCAGTGTGTACATGCCTTTGCATATTTGAATATGGCAGCCTTTCTTGTAATATCGTCTGAAATGAAATGACCCTTAATAATATTGATTCTTTAAGGACCATTCCATGTTTTATATCTGAACTTTTTCTTAATTTCTTCTTCTGAACTTCTACATGGTATTACTTATAACTTGAAGAGGAAATGTGTTAGATTCTTGAAGCTATTATAATCATGGATATTCATTCTTACCTGCCCTGCTAACTTGGTGCTCTGTGACAATAGGCATTAGGCTTGTATCTACCCAACGCTCTGTTAGAACAGACAGTATACACACACATTTTCCCTTTGAACAGGTATTGGCAAACTGAGCCTTGTGGGCTAAATTTGAACTACTGACTGCTTTTGTAAATGAAGTTAAAATTTTTTGTTAATTGAAGTACAGTTGATTTACAATGTTTCAGGTGTACAGCAAAGTGATTCAGTTATCCATATCCATATACATATTTTTTCTTTTTCAGATTCTTTTCCATTATAGGTTATTACAAGATACTGAATATAGTTCCCTGTGCTATACAGTAGGTCCTTGTTTATCTATTTTATATATAGTAGTGTATATCTGTTAATCCCAAACTACTAATTTATCGCTTACCCCCTTTCCCCTTTGGTAACCATAAGTTTGTTTTCTATAAAATAAAGTAAATAAAGTTTTCATGGAACACAGCCACACCCACTTGCTTATGTGTTGTCAATGGCTGTTTCTGCAACGTAAGCAGAGTTGAGTAGTTGCAATAGAGACTTCATGGCCCAGCAAAGCCAAACACATTTACTACCTGGCACTTTGCAGAAAAAGTCTCCAAAGCTCTGCATTAAGAAAGCAGAGTGGCTTGCACAAATGTTGAATAAATTATTCAACACCCTTGGAAACTAAAGAGAGTGATAAAGGGAATAGATAGGACAGTGATAATACAATTTTATTCCATTATTGTTACTTATTTTTCCTCATGGATGATACTTGTCAAGCAATTGTGATATAATAAGCCTATTGTTTCTCTCAAAGTTGCCCCCAAAATATTAAAGGCTGTCTTACGTAGTCTTGACTTAAGACTCTTCTAAACTTAAAGTCCCATTATCACCAACGTTTATACTCTGGTCATAAGAAATAGACATTAAGAGGTAATAAGTAATAATCTGTTAAGAACTGTTTTCTCAGAAATTCTGTTAATCCAAATGTCAGAAAAATATTTGGCAGACAATACCAGAAGTAGTAGAAAATAACAGATTTCATGGAATGAAATTTCAGTAGTGATGGTCTAGCTGAGAATCAAGAATGTGTTCAACTTGTGAGTGTAGACTTTATATGACTTATCACACAGAGGGTACAACCCAAAATGTATACACTAAGCAATATATAACATTTTAAATTAGGTATTGTGGCCTGCCAGTGCCTCTGGGACTGAAAACCTGCTTTTTTAATACAGCAGAAAAAATACAATAATAGAGTTTACCTGGAGCTGAGTTATGCTGGGTTCAGTAAGGAGAGTAGATTAGTGTGAAGTAGGATGGAGTGGTAGATGGTGAGATTTTCATCCAGGGTAAGATGTGGTGGTAATCTTGATGAGAACAGTTTTCATAGGAATCTGAGAGAGATTGAGGATAGGAAAATTAGCAACACTTGGTGGTGACCTATTTAATTAAGGTGGGTATTTTTGTGAGAGAGGAGAGAAGCTGTGTAGAGAGTATCCTGTCTTTGTCCAGGGTATGAACTATATGAAGTGAGAATGTTAAGGGGAAAGAGAAAGTATAAATAAATATGAATTAGAAAGTGGCCAAATATAGTAAGAAACTGGAAACACAAGCCTTGGAGTCAGGACAGAGCCTCACTGTATTAGGAAAAACACTAGACTATGGACAGAAGCAGGTGGGATGTAATTAAGTCATAGCCATAAATCTGCTAGTAATATAACATTACTTGCACAGGAATATGAATAAAGAAAAATGTATTGGTCTTTAAACGAGAAATTTTTACAAAAATTTGATGGTGTACCTTGTGAAAAAAATGGTAGTAAGACTAAATACCGATATGTTGACAATATGTAAGAAATATGAGGTATAAATATTTAACTCATAATAAGAGAAAAAATATTTGAGTGATTCCCCCCCTGTAAACACAAACAAAACAGGAGAAAATCTTGCAGTGAATAACATATAAATACATATTTGTGATTTTAAAAGCCTTTGGAGTAATTTATCAGTAGAGAACTTGCTCTATTCTGATGAACGAAAGCAGGGAACGTAATACTGTAAAATAAAATGAAGTAGCTGTCATTGTGGGCACACATTTTGCTTATTCAGGTGAGGCTTTGAGACCCAACTCGTCAACCCATGGCTCTGAAGAAATCATTTGCTTCACATTATTTCACAGGCATATACATTGTCTGAAAATGTCTTATTTGGGCCAGGATTCATCACCATGTTCTTTCAGCAAATTGGGCATATTTGTATAAATTTCTAATATCAAATGAATAATATTAACTATAGCAACAACCAAATATGTTATTTTCATATTGTACTTTATATTTTCCCAGGTAATTTCTGGAACAAAATCATCTGCCTTTATTCTCTAGAGTTGTGACTTGTCAGTTTTATAACTATAGAACACTTTTATTAATATTATGGTTTTAAACTCCTCTATCTGAGAAAACCTATTTTCAGTGAATCATCTGATTTTAACGAGGCCTGTCCTAACCCAATTTTCCACATGGGTTAATAAAGCTAGAATGAGTCATGGAACTGAGCAAAGGTCTGAGGGAACTGAGCTGAACTTGTTTCTATTAATTTCTAGATATTCATAGCTTTGCCTTTACTTAAGGATAAAATTCACCAGGATAGTGTCTCTCGTATATTTAAAAACAGAGATGAACTTTTCTATGGTGTTTTATGAACATAACCCATGATATAACATTTAAAATGTCAGATGTATATTTATGAATATGTTTTAATGCTTAAAAGGTCTAAAATGTAGGTTTGATTTTGAACCTTGTTCCCCAAAGTAAAATTTAGTCACTTCCATATGATATTAAAATTCTCAAAATTTAATTTTTGCGTTGTATGATAAGGTAACCAAATGCTTTTCATTACTTTGTTAAAAATTTTATTGAAGTATAGTTGAATTACGATGTTGTTTTAATTTCTGCTGTACGGCAAAGTCACTCAGTTATATGTATTATTTTTCATGTTCTTTTCCATTATGGTTTATCACAGGATATTGAATATAGTTCCCTGTGCTCTACAGTAGGACCTTGTAGTTCATTACTTTTTAAAGTAAATCTACCTCAGTTTGATTTTATATTATACTTAACAAATGAACAGATCCAAATGTAGTACTTTTTAAAATGTAAGTAGAAATTATTGGAGGGAGGTACACCTAAGATGTAACTGGAAGTTCCTATTTTTGTGAATTCACATTCCATGATTGAGCCCATTTTTTTGGTTTCATTGTAAAGACTTAAAGTATGCCCTCTAACACATGATCTACACATGCTTCTCAACCAAATTGAATCCATAATTTCCACATAAGTTTTCCAATTAAGGACAAATAAGAAATAAGCCAACAAACAAAAATCCCAGATTTTTATATTTCATAGAAGATACCTTCAAATGTCAAAGTTTGGACTGCCAATGAGTAGGTAACCTAGATCATAGATAGGAATCTCAATGTTCAGAGGAACCCATTTCTTTTTGCATATGCTCTTTCCAAAAAATTATCTTCACCATTTCCCCCAATTCCTTGCCTGCCATTTAAAAGTATTCCTAGAAGCTTGAATCTCACCATTCTTCCCCTGGAAGTACAGCATTCTGGGCCAAGAGGCAGGGGAATTTAATAAGTTCAATTACTCTGGACTAAAGACTAGAGTCTATTAGGGGACAATTGCACTCACTTATTTCCAAAGGAAAGCTGCCTATTGCTGCCGAGAATAACAACTAACGAAGCTTTTCAGTTGTAGGTTGGAGCTAAAATGGAGGAAAATAGGTCAGTAGAAGGGAAGAAATGAGAAATGAAGACTCCATTGGTGGGAGGAGATTTGAGGAATGTCAGCTTAGTAACTGCGCAGCCAAAACAAAGAAATAGACCAGAAGGAGGAAAAAAGGAAGAAATTGGCAAAAAGCTCATTATATAAATTAGGTTTGGGACCCTGTGTCCCAAACACTTTTCAGTTTCACTTCTTGTTGCTGAACCAGAAGATTTGTATCGATTCCGGGCCATGCAAAAATAATTAATCTTTGGGATGATAAATGAGATTGAATATGACCAAGCTTCTGGACGCAGCTTTGAGCCACAAAGCTTTGCTTAGAAAATCAGGCTTCGTTTTCTTTTTTTTTCCTTGTTTGAGTATAGCACTTTGTATAACATCATACAAAATTGGAATGCACACTCTTTATAGAGGATTCAAAATATATTTGAAAATGTAACAACTTGAGTATTTGGAATAATCAGCTGACTGATACTGATCATGCACAGTTCATCCAAATATTCACTCTTTCCATCAGTGTATCACATTTATAGCGAAGAGAGAGGATTTATAGGAATGAATAAGGTTACAAAGCATTTGCTTTGCTCCCCCAAAAAACCTCTTGTTTTGTCAGTAGTGATTGTGTTTAAGCTGATGGTGGGCTGTTCCTATTATTGCTAAAATTATTATTCACAGGCTCTGAAAGCAAGTATTTCTACCAAAAGTATATGGAAAACTGCTTTTATAAATGTTATAAATATATATTTATCCATATATCATACATTTTAAAAACCAAAAGCCAGGATTATAATTTGTCTATAAGCAAATTTTACTTTGTTATCGAGAAGATAGATTTTGACTATATAAGTACAAAAATGTAGAATGTATTGATTGTATATTATATACTAGGATCCAGATTCTGTGTGAGGCACTGAGGGTATAAAGATGGACGAGTAATAGCTGTCTTCAATGATAGGGTTAAATATTGTCTTGAGTTTTGATAATGATTTTTTAATGTTTTTATGATGTTCTCTGATCAAATGGGTGATTCAGAATAAAAAAGTAATTAAATTTTTCTTTTAGTTTATGTAACTAGGTGCACATGGCCCAAATCTTTATTTAATTCTTTGTCACACATAGAAAATGTCCCTTGTGAAATGTATGTGTTTATAGTGAAAATATTTTTCCCATGTCCAAAACATTTGAAGTGTAAATAATTTGGAGACAGCCTTTTCTGTGTTTTTTGCTCACTGTTTTTCAACTCTAAGGCTTTGATAAACATCAAAGTGCTGCTGCTAAAGAAGGAGAAACATTTAAATCCCAAGGTACACAGTAATTTAGTTTTACAAAGTTCCTTTAGGATTGAAGCACATAAAAGTCATTGAAAACTGAAACTGTAAGACAAACCCCCAAATTGCAAAATACTTTCTTTTAAACTATCTTAAGTCTACTATATTATTATTATTATTTTTAAATTTTTATTTATTTATTTTTGGCTGTGTTGGGTCTTCGTTGTTGTGCGCGGGCTTTCTCTAGTTGGGGTGAGTGGGGGCTACTCTTCGTTGTGGTGCACATGTTCTCCTTGCAGTGGCTTCTCTTGTTGTGGAGCACAGGCTCTAGGCGTGCGGGCTTCAGTAGTTGTGGCACGTGGGCTCAGTAGTTACGGCTTGTGGGCTCTAGAGTGCAGGCTCAGTAGTTGTGGCGCACGGGCTTAGTTGCTCCACGGCATGTGTGATCTTCCGGAGCCAGGGCTCGAATCCGTATCCCCTGCATTGGCAGGCGGATTCTCAACCACTGTGCCACCAAGGAAATCCGAGTCTACTATATTATTTTAACAAAGAGAAATTCTGGACCAGCATTCTGTCTTTGGCTTTGAAGACATATAAATATATATTTAATATATTTGTTCTAATCATAACACTGGAGTTTAGTGGTCACTCAACAGCTGAAAGACATATTGTTAAGTAAAAATATTGAAAAAAAATAAACAGATTTAGGTAGGTACTCTTAAGTACTTTATTTTTTGAACTTTTGTTCCCTTTGGGGAACATGACATTGCAATCAAATCATTTCAATTCAGTAAAATCTGTTAAGATGCAAGATCTCCCGAGAATGATTTAAAAGTTTCAATCTGTGAAATTGATTTAGAAGTAGAGATTGATTTTACCTGCTGATTAAAAAAAAATCCTATCTTTTTGAGTAAAAATAGAAATTAGAGAAATTTAAGTGACAGATGTATTCACTTCAAAAGGTATTACAGTTGATTGATGCCAAACATACTATGTTTATATAATTCAATCCACTTATTTTTATTAGCTTTCATTATATGTTAGCTTGTTGGAGGAGGAGTGCTGAGCTCCCTCTCCATGGAATTTGACTTCTCTAAGTTAACAATCCTGGCCTCTTGCCCACCCCCTATTCTCAACATAGAAGGAATAATTAAAAGGAGAACCAGAATAACTCAAAAGGTGGGAAAAGTATAGACAATTCTGTCTCAGCCATTTCCTCATCTTTTAGAAATAGATCTGCTTGTAGCAAATGTAAATTCTTTTTTCTTTCTTTCTTTCTTTCTTTCTTTCTTTCTTTCTTTCTTTCTTTCTTTCCTTTCTTTCTTTCTTTCTTCCTTCCTTCCTTCCTTCCTTCCTTCCTTCCTTCCTTCCTTCCTTCCTTCCTTTCTTTCTTTCTTTCTTTCTTTTTCTTGCTTTCTTGCTTTCTTGCTTTCTTTCGCAGATCCCCATGAGAAGGGCCTCCATTCTGTGAATTCTATCAGTGACTTTTCCTATGGAAGTTGATTAATGGGAGTATTGAGAAAGTAGCAAGGCCCAAAGGCTGAAAGACCTAAGTTACATTAATCACTGAAACAACAGAAAACTGAATGAAAACATATGTAGATGTTTTTACAATTTTGAAGTTGTAAAAATTTTTCCTAACATGTAATTATACTCATAAAGGAATATATTAATATTGTTATGGCAAACTAAAGAAATCTATTTAAAGGAAATATAACCAGTTGAGAAAAAATAATTTTCAACTTATATAGAATGAATGATTTCCTTCTACCCAAGAATTGCTTTCCAATTGTGAAAAAAATAATATAATTATTTCCTGAAACCTCTACTACCAGGAAAAAGGGTAAATTACCTAAAGAAATATTCAAAGAAAACACAGCCAGTCAATAAGCACATGAAAGCTGTTCCCTCATAGCCATTGGAAGTGTAATGCAATAGTTATTTTAAATAAAGTCATGCTTAACACTACTTTATAATATACATGTCTATCCTTTAATAATAATAACTTCATAAAATTCTGACCCTAAATGAGAAGATACGTAAAAGAATGTTTCAATAATTCTAATGAGAAATATTATGTCTTTCCTAACTAAACCACCAAAACAATCTTTTCAGAAACATATATTCATTGAGCAACAACAATAAAAAAGAAGTTTATGTAATAGACAACCATTTACATTATATACTGGGTGATATAATAAATGCAATGCACTGAAGGTTTATATTACTCCAGGAAGAAGAGAAAATTAGATTGGTAGTAGTTGTAGGAAGAAGGGGGTGAGAATCATTCTTTAGAAGATTTTTTCCTCTTTCTGCACTCTTTCTTCATCCAGTTTCCTTTTTCTGGACAGTGGGCTAACTCATGGCTATCTAACACTTAAACTGCACCTAAGCACCAAGTTATCATACCAGATACCTTGAAGACAACACAAAGGCTAAAGACTTCTTAGAATACTTGGAAACATGGAGATCATGCAGATACACAGGAGACTAAGGTGTGGGTAGAAGATGCAACTCTGCAACCTTTCACTTGTCGTATGTATGCTAAGTCAAATGTTTTGGATTATCTGAACAGGGTGGTACATCATTCAAATGCGTTCCATGTGATGTTTAGGAGCTGTGATCCTAATTGGCGGTTGTGTCCTTGCCTAAAACTGTAATGTCAAAATATCACTTCTTTCAGCTTATCAATTTAGTGTGTTTCAGATGAAAATGCTGATAATTAAAAAAGACCCATTTTGGCATAAAGGCGCAAACTGGGCAGTGAAGTAAATTTGTAGTGTATATACCACATTTAACACACCAGTCAAAAATTATTTTTCTGATTTTAAATACCCTTTTTCACAGCTCTAAAATTGCTCACAACCCCCATATCATACTTATTTTTTTCCTAGAAAATTCCTGTTTCTCTAAATTTAAACTATTCTTCTCTCTGAAAATCCTTCCCCATGTCAGAGTGTGGTTAGAAATGTGTCCCCTGGTGCCTATAGAGCTCTGTGGAAGCAGTTATCATAAGCGATAACATATTGTACTATAATTGCCCAGTCCCAGCCTCCCTCAGCTCCACACACGTGAGCACATACACACTTGTACAAAGGCTGTGAGCTCCTTGCAGAATAGACACGGAACAATTATTCCTGTGTCACTAGTGTTTCTTAAGTAGTAGGTGCGAAACATCGATTTTATGGAATTAATGATTAAAAAGTAAAAATGATTAAAAGATATAAAATTTAAAGTGGGAGAATACCCAGAAATTAATTATTGTCATATGTATTCATCTGTAGTGGATTTCTTGGCTTGCTGTTTATTTGTTTTTAACTAGTCCATGATCTGGATGAATATTCTAGCTGTTCTACTTCCTTGCTGAATGTCCATGAACTTACTTCTCATCTAGGGATAATAAATACTCAGGGAAATTATGAAGAAGTAATAGGACCATATAATAAACAAGTATATGTGTACTTTGTAGCATAAGTAGAATAGGCTATTTATTTATTTTTATTTATTTGCTTTTGGCTGCGTTGTGTCTTCGTTGCTGCACGTGGGCTTTGTCTAGCCGCGGCGAGCTGGGGCTACTGTTTGTTGTGGTGCGTGGGCTTCTCATTGCGGTGGCTTCTCTTGTTGCGGAGCACGGGCTCTAGGCACACCGGCTTCAGTAGTTGCGGCGCACGGGCTTAGTTGCTCCACGGCATGTGGGATCTTCCAGGACCAGGGATCGGACCCAGGTCCCCTGCATTGGCAGGCAGATTCTTAACCACTGCGCCACCAGGAAAGTCCTGAATGTGCTGTTTTTATTTCAGTCTGCCTTCACGGTCTTTCCAACCTCTATATAAATCTCATGAAGCCAATTTACAATGTGTGCCAATCTTACTGAAAGGAAGAAAATGTAATATTTACATCAGTGTTTTTATTACCCACAGTTCCCTGTTGCCCCATATATTTGTTTATTCCAAAATTACTTTTTAATTATTTCAACATTCTAACTCTCTGAATTAAATAAAACATAATATATTTGAATGGATATATTATATCGGTTAAAATACAATTTTCATTTTGGCTCAGCAGCGTGGCAGACTCAAGCATCCTCCTGATTCCTGAAATGAGATTTTCAAGTATATCATTGTGAACCACCATGACCCCAAGATAATGTTATGGACTGTAATTTTGTGTCAGTGATATATTGATTTCAGAAATGACACAAATCTAGTTTTGATTGTGGCATCTTTTAACCTGTAACTTCTATGTAACAATGATAAATCTTAAAGTTATAATGTAACTCCTGCTGTCAAGGCTGATCCATCTAAGCATAAAGCACAACCAAGTAAGGATTCTACTTTACCTTGAGAAAAACCTGTGCTTTTCCAGTTAATTAATGGAAGTAATAATTACCTATGGGGGAAAATATATATACATATATATGTTCATATTATCTATACATATGTTTACATATGTACATATGTCATATATAATTAATGGGCAATGCAATTAATTTTAACTAGTGCTTAATATTTTTTTTGCATATAGAAGTTTGAGCCTGAATTTCCCTCTGAATCCAGAACATTATTAAAAACAAGCATCTTTAAATGTTATTAGGCTTTTCTCCAGGTACTAGTATTTTTACAATCATCAAACAGCATTCTCAGTACTACATGAAGTATAATACTTTGAGATTGAACTATGGAATATGTCAGGACTTAAATAAACTTTGTAAATATACACTGGCTGTGAATCGTACACATTAATCAGGCATGATTTCTGCCCACCTTACATGGCATTTTGCTCTCACGTACATTTCCCCTGTCAACTAAGTTTAGCTTCACATTATCATAGAAATATGTATAACGGGTTTATTAAAAGTCCTAAGATTTGTGAGATACAAGTAGAAACCAACTTTATTTTTCCTTTTCAGTAGAATTTCTCCTTCCACTCATTCCTAGAGTTGATCCTTTTACTCTTGAGTGCAATAAGTCCACAGCATTTTTATGTGTTGTTTCCCTTCTTTTGTAGTTTCAAATGAGTTCCAACCTTGACCCTCTCTTCTGACAGTCCATTCCACTTTGAGGACATGTATTCTGCTGGGTGGTATTTCAGAACGGGGTAACTTGTAGAGATCCCAGCACTAGCTTCTTTCCCAGCACCATGGAACTAGAGTTCACTTCTAATTCAGCCTTTTTCATGCGCTGTTGCCAAAGGCCACCGTACTTTCTTGGTGGAATATATTAGTAATAGCTCCCTATGCTACCTTCCTCTCTGAACTTATTCACACAATGTCTTCTTGTCAAATCACTGTGACCTTCTTGCTGTTCCTCCACACACATGACTCAAGGGCTTTGTACTTGTAGTTCCCTATGGCAGAATTGGTCCCTCAAAACTTCCCATGGTTAATTCCATTTCTTATTTCAAGTCTATACTAAAATACCACTTTTTTTTTTTTTTTTTTTTTCGGCTGCACCACGCGGCTTGCAGGATCTTAGTTCCCTGACCAGGGATCAAATCCATGACCTCAGCAGTGAAAGCATGGAGTCCTAGCCACTGGACCAAAAGTGAATTCCCTAAAATATCATTTCTTTAAATTGACTTTTTTTAGTCATCCTTTCCAAAGTAGCCCCCCTACCATACCATATCACACATCACTTCCTTACACCTACTTTCTTTCTTACTATCCTATCCATCACTGCTTGATATTGTTATAGAGTGATGTGTTTACCTGTTTGTTTTATGTGACTCTGGAGTTAATTGTGTCCCCTGTATTAGTTAGAGCTCCCCAGAGAAACAGAACCAGTGTGTGTGTGTGTGTGTGTGTGTGTGTGTGTGTATGCACAGAGAGAGAGAAAGAGAGAGAGAGAAAGCTAACTGTTGTAAGGAATTAGGTCATGTGATTATGCAGGCTGACAACTCCAAATCTACGGGGTAGGACAGCAAATGGGAGACCCAGCAACGAGTTGATGCTGTGGCTCAAATGCAGAGGCAGTCCAAAGACCATACAAAAACTGGTTATAGTTCGCTAATCTCTGATAAGGATATAGATATTTTGTGTAGGAGCTTCTTTTGTCCTGTAAATGAGAAATGAAAATAATTAAAAGTTAAAATATTTTTATACAAATTTAGATATATCTTACTATAATTAAATTGTTCCTTCAATTACAAGTTGATATTTTTATTGTGGCAATAGCATTTTATAATAAATAGAAATTAAGAGAATAGGAGGAAATGTTTCTCACTAAAGTTTAAGGGTAATCAAAACTGGACTTTGATCCAGTCATTTCTCTCTCCCTTCATCAGTTGCCTCATCTGTAAATTGAGACAATGGACTAGGTTATTGTTTCTTAAAGATCTGACACAATAGGCTTTTGTATAAACGTAATGTCTTCTTTCAGGTTTGCTATCTTTTTACTATGAAATGTGGATACTAGTCATTGTCAATGCCCATCAGCCAAAGACCTCCAGGAATACACTTGACAAAGTTAGGTTTATCACAGCAAGAGAGACTACACACCTGGGAAACAGTGAGTTTTTCAAAATGGAGGGGTTGATAGTGTAGAATATTTGCATGATTGGGGACATGAAATGTGTCAGAATTATCTTGACAAGGATCTGACAGGGTAAACCATGGTGTTTTGGAACAGTCAGTAGTGTTATTGTATCAAATGCGTTCATTTGGATTTACTTTTAGATGTATTTTCTAATATCTTCAGCTTTGTGTTCTGAGTCAATTTGTGTTATCCACTTGTGTGCTGAGTTTGAGCTTAGATAATCTACGACGGACACTATAATTTAGCTTGGCACAGCTGATCTGTTTTGCGTGGATACTGCAGTCCGATTGGAAAAACTCCTCCTTACAGACTAACTACCAGCAGAGACATTTTAAAATTTATTGGTATAATGCCCTAGGGTTGTGGGAAATATTTAAATATAAAATTGAGTAAAGCACTTAACCTATAGTAGGCACACAATAAATATCTATATGAAGTTTAGCTTTTCCTCCCCAATTCCCCAAAACAGTTGTTATCCTAAATAAACAAAACAGGATCACACAAACTGGACAATAAGACTACAAAATAGAATGGAGAGTATATTCTAAAGCTAATAACCAACTGCTACTATTAACTGCAAATCATGTGTATATGTTTTAGAAGTCCTTTATTCTCATTCAGTGACACTGTATGACTAAAGGAATTAGAAATTATCTTTAATATTCTTATCTAATCTAAGAATTTGTTAGTGTTACCACGATGATCAATACTATACACCATAAGGAAATAT
The DNA here is from genome assembly GCF_005190385.1 of Monodon monoceros. NCBI lineage: Eukaryota > Metazoa > Chordata > Mammalia > Artiodactyla > Monodontidae > Monodon > Monodon monoceros. Next base: position 19,866,931 of record NW_021703768.1, on the reverse strand, counting down.
TAGTCTACTTTGTCTTTTGTTATTGGAATGGAGAAATAAAAATGATTCTAGCCAAGTGAAGCCTAAAATAAATGTATAGATTCTCAAGCATGAGAAATCTATAGGAGTTGCTGACACAATCAAAACCTGATAAAAATAGGATGCCCTCATTCTCTGTATCCCACCTCTGTTTTTGCTTTTCTTCACCTTTTGTCCTCTTGTAGACTTCTTGCACATGTGTCTATGAAAAACAGAGATATGGGGCATTCTTTCTCCCAATACTATTTATCAATACCAGAAAAGGGCTCTTCTGTAATCAGCTTTTAGACTTAACACAGTTGTAAGGAGGATGGGATACTTTAAAAGTCCACTCCTGGGGGGCATGCAAATACCTGTGGAAACTTGGAGGCACGCCTTGTATTGATTTTGTGCTTAAGGCTTGAAAAAACAACAGTCAGTACAAGCCAGTAAGTATAGCATGTTTTATATGGGCCCTATTATAAAAACTGGGGTGTATGTATGCCTGTCTGTCTCTTTTTAAGGAAAGAAGATTCCAGAGGCACTGGCTTTCAGTTGGCTGAAATTTAAGGCAAAATAAAATGGGCCAGTAAATACATAAATCTCTAGGTATTCTTTCTAAACTAAAAATTGTCAACAGTCCTATCTTGGATTTCCATAAAATATCATAAGAAAATGTCAGAATTGTTTTTTACCCATCATGTTTTTTCCCAATCTACTTACTGACAGGGATGAGTCTGAGGAATTTGTTCATAATGTAGCCTATTTAGCTCTTCATTTTCTTCCTCTAAAGAAAAATTTAAAAAGAATAGCTTCATGCCTGTGAGAATTAGAAGTAATTAGTACTTTTTTAAGAAAAAGATTTAAGTTTTTTTGTTGTTGTTTTTGGCAGGGTAGGGGACTTGCCACAAGAGATCATAATGAATGCTGATGTCAAAACAGTTTAAGCAAGGAGAGGATATAATTCTTTAACAAAGTTATATTTCAAATATTTTGTTATTTTCTTTTAACAATTTTTTTATCTCACTGCAAAATAATGATATTGGAAGAGGAATATCTAATTAGTTGTTGAGTTTTTTGTTTAATTTTACATAGGATAAGGTTTTTCCTCATAATTATAGGATATAGGTTATCTAGTATATCTTCTTCACTTTTATCTCAGCAATTTAAAAATAATTATACAATTTCTAAAGTTTACACTCCATTTACAGTTATTATAAAATATTGGCTGTATACCCCATGTTATGTAATACATCCTTGTAGCCTATCTTAAACCCAGTGGTATTGTAGCTCTCACTTCCCCACCCCTGTATTGCCCTTCCCCCCCAACTGGTAATCATTAGTTTGTTCTCTATATCTGTGATTCTGCTTCTTTTATGTTATATTCCCAAGTTTATTGTGTTTTTTAGATTCCACATATAATTGATATCATGCATTATTTGTGTTTCTCTGTCTGACTTATTTCACTTAGCATAATACCTTCCAAGTCCATCTATGTTGATGCAAATGGCAAAATTTCATTCTTTTTATGGCTAAGTAATATTCCATTGTATGCGTGTGTGTGTGTGTGTGTGTGTGTGTGTGTGTGTATTTTAACCATTTATCTGTTGATGGACATTTAGGTTGCTTCCATATCGTGGCTATTGTAAATAATGCAGCTATGAACACTGGGGTGCATGTATCTTTTCAAATTAGTGGGGTTTTTTTTTCAGATATGTACCCAGAAGTGGTATTGCTGCATCATATGGTATTTCTATTTTTAGTTTTTTGAGAAACCTCCATATTGTTTTCCACATGGCTGCACCAATTTACAGTGCTATCAGTAGTGTACGAGTGTTACCTTTTTTCCACATCCTCGCCAACATTTGTTATTGGTGCTCTTTTTGATGATAGCCATTCTGACAGGTGTGAGGTGATAGTTCATTGTGGTTTTGATTTGCGTTTCCCTGACGATTAGTGATGTTGAGCATCTTTTCATGTGCCTGTTGACCATCTGTATTTCCCCTTCAGAAAAATGTCTGTTCAGTTCTTCTATCCACTTTCTTTTTTTTTTTTTTGAAGTACACTTTATTTTTTAGAGTGCTTTAGAGCCACTTTTTAATAAGGTTGTTTGTTTTTTTGATATTGAGTCATATGAGCTCAACAGAAATGATCAGTGAAACAAAAAGCTAGTTCTTTGAAAATATAAACAAAATTGATAAACCTTTAGCCAGACTCATCAAGAAAAAAGGTAGAGGGCCCAAATCAATAAAATCAGAAAATGCAAAAGAAGAAGTTATAACCAATACCACAGAAATACAAAGGATCATAAGAGACTCCTACAAACAACTATATGCCAGTAAAATGGGCAACCTAGAAGAAATTCTTAGAAAGGTACAATGTCCCAAGACTGAACCAGGAAGAAATAGAAAATATAAACAGACCAATTACAGTAATTAAATTTAATCAGTAAGTTTAAAAATCCCAACAAACAAAAGTCCAGGACCAGGTGGCTTCACAGGTGAATTCTACCAAACATTTAGAGAAGAGTTAACACCTATCCTTATGAAACTATTCCAAAATCTTGCAGTGGAAGGAACACTTCCAAACTTATTCTATGAGACCAGCATCACCCTGATACCAAAACCAGACAAAGATGTCACAAAAAAAGAAAACTACAGGCCAATATCACTGATGAACATAGATGCAAGATTCCTCAGTAAAACACTAGCAAACTGAATCCAGCAATACTTTAAAAGGATCAAGTGAGATTTATCCCTGGGATGCAAGGATTTTTCAATATCTGCAAATCAAGCAATGTGATACACACATTAGCAAATTGAAGAATAAAAAATCATACGATCATCTCAATAGATGCAGAAAAAGCTTTTGATAAAATTCAACATCCATTTATTATAAAAACTCTTCAGAAAGTGCGCATAGAGGGAAACTACCTCAACATAATAAAGCCCATATATGACAAACCCATAGGTAACATCATACATGGTGAAAAACTGAAAACATTTTCTCTAAGATTAGGAACAAGACAAGGATGTACACTCTTACCACTTTTATTCAACATAGTTTTGGAAGTTCTAGCCACAGTTATCAGAGAAGAAAAAGAAGTAAAAGGAACCCAAATTGGAAAGAAAGAAAGAAAACTGTCACTGTTTGCAGATGTCATGATATAATACATAGGAAATCCTAAAGACACCACCAGAAAACTACTAGAACTCATCAATGAATTCAGTAAAGATATAGGATACAAAATTAATATACAGAAATCTGTTGTATTTCTATATACTAATAAAGTATCAGAAAGAGAAATTAAGAAAGCAATCCCATTTACTATCACATTAAAAAGAATAAAATACCTAGGAACAATCCTACCTAAGGAGGCAAAAACCTCTACTCTGAAAACTCTAACACACTGATGAAAGAAATTGAAGACAGCATAAACAGGTGGAAAGATATACTGTGTTGGTGGATTGGAAGAATTAACATTGTTAAAATGACCATACTACCCAAGCCTATCTCTACAGGTTCAGTGCAGTCCCTATTAAATTACTAATGGCGTTTTTCACAAAACTAGAACAAATAATTTAAAAATTTGTATCGAAACACAAAAGACCCCAAACAGCCAAAAAAGTCTTGAGAAAGAAGAGGAGCTGGAGGAATCATGCTCCCTGACTTCAGACTATAGTACAAATCTACAGTAATCAAAAGAGTATGGTACTGGCACATAAGTAGACATCTAGATCAATGGAACAAGATAAAGAGCCCAAAAATAAACCCATGCACGTATGGTCAATTAATCAGTGACAAAGAAGGCAAGAATATACAATGGACAAAAGGCAGTCTCTTCAATAAGTGGTGCTGGGAAACTGGACAGCTACATGTACAAGAATGAAATTAGAAGATTCTCCAGCACCATATACAAAAATAAACTCAAAATGGATTAAAGACCTAAATGTAAAACTGGATACTATAAAACTCCTAGAGGAAAACAGGCAGAACACATAAATCACAGCAATATTTTTTCAGATTCATTTCTTAAAGTAAAAAAGAAAAAAATAAAAGCAAAAATAAACAAATGAGCTCTAATTAAACTTAAAAGCACTTGCACAGCAAAGGAAACCATAAACAAAATGAAAATACAATCTACTGAATGGGAGAAGATATTTGCAAATAATATGACCAATGAGGGATTAATAGACATTTTTTTTTAAAAGGCCCAGAGAACATAAGTGATTGTTTATGACTAAACAGGAAGTCAGTGGCAAACTCAGGTAGAGGCCATGTGTCCTGACTCCCAGTGTTGAGACCATCTCACCTATATCCTTAATATTAATAGTTTCCCTCTTTTCTTTAAAGGTGAAGTTAAAGAACTGGATATAGCTTCTCTCAGTTTCACATTACTGAAATGTTGATGTTCTGAGTTCCAGTCACCTTTAATTCTCAGAAAACAAAACTTTATTTACAACTATGCTAATAAAAAAATCACTACCACGTGGACAAATCACACTCTACACTTCAAACCTATTTAGGTTACAGATGCTTTAGGGCTGTTTCAATATCTTTTTCAAAATTGTGTCTTGTCTCAGTTCTGGGAACATAATAAACACTCAATAACTGAATGTTTTTTTTGTTTGTTTGTTTGATTTTTTTGCGGTACGCGGGCCTCTCACTGTTGTGGCCTCTCGTGTTGCAGAGCACAGGCTCCGGACGCGCAGGCTCAGCGGCCATGGCTCACGGGCCCAGCCGCTCCGCGGCATGTGGGATCTTCCCGGACCGGGGCACGAACCCGTGTCCCCTGCATCGGCAGGCGGACTCTCAACCACTGCGCCACCAGGGAAGCCCAATAACTGAATGTTTTTGAATGAAGTTTTTCAATTGAAAATCAGTTCTGTTTATTTTGGAATGCATTGTGATACATATTTAGTTTCCAGATGATAGAATTTTCAAACTGCATTTTACTTAGAATTGAATTAAGATATTTCCTTTCTGATGTGGTCTTGACTAAAATTTATAGAAGAAAATAGATTATATGAATACTATAGTTTATAAGAAACAGAATCTGAGATTAAATAGTTATACTTTTTTGAAAATTGATGTGAGTTCAGTCTTTCTGCTATATCCTAATAGTAAGAAGAGTTACATAACAATTCCAAATACCAAGATCAAATTTTTCTGAATATTTTCACTGAATTTATAACTGCAATACCTGATAACTACATTGAATTATACAATCAGCCTATTAAGAAACACTTTCCTTTTTTTTACTCAGAGACCATAGTTTAAATGACTATGTTCTATACTGAAAATGTGAGGTCAAAGAGAAATACTGCCTTTAAAAATGACACTATTCTAACGTCCCATTATAATTTATTATTTTTATATACAGCTTTGATATAAGGGGAAATTATATTTTGTTTAACTATAGTAAACGGTCATTCCCCAGCCTCCAAACAATATATTTTTAAAGAAATTGTAGGTATAACTTTGTTCAATGCTACTCATTATGGGTGGCTAGGTATAATTAGTGTTATTAATTTTGGTTCACAACTCCTTGCAATAAGCAAGATAGTGTATTAAAAACCATAAGTAAATATTCCACAGTGACTGTAAGCTTCATATATTTAGGTGATTATTATATTATAAAATTTTCCTCCTTTTTTAATAAACTCTGATTTGAATGGGTTTGGTTGGGTTTAATCTGTTTTACCACTCAATAAAGCTAATATTCTCTTGAGATAGCTGCATCTTGATTTAATTTACTTTCTCTGGTTCAGTAGAAGATGCAAACGGAGCAGTTCTATCAGTTCAAAAATAATGTTTTTATGTTGAAATGCCAATGTTAAGGAGTCAATCTGAAATGCCTATTGATTAATAATGTAGTGCTTATGTACTGAGTGGCATTCAAAGTCCAAGCTAATTGTATTCTTACATTCAAATACCTCAAGAAAACTGGGTATTCATTTTGTCTTTTTACCATGCAGTGGCTTAGCATTCAAAAGGTCCCAGGACTTTATAAAATTGTATTAAAAATAAAATCAATTCCTAGGCAAAGTGGATTTTTAAAAATCCATATGCATTAGATTCAGTATAGTCTGTTTTGCCAACATTCCAATCGTGGTCAAATACATACAATAAGTATAAAAGTATGTAGGTGTAATGAAATTTCTTATGCATGTAAAATGATACAGAGACATTTAATGAGTAATGTGTACTCACCACCTATCTTACGGAATAAAATCCTACTTACTAAGTTGAAGTCTCCCAAGTACGTATTCCATTTTCTCTTTCTCTCCCATCCTATCAGAGTGTATTCTAGAGTACTGTTTTAAATATATTAAAGCATACAAAATGGACTTATAATTTGACTATCCTTCTGCAGTCTGACTTTATCATTCAATATAATATTCTAGTAATTCATGCATATTAACAAATGTAGTCAGTTGTACACATTTTGACTGTTGCACAGTTCCACTAGATGTATTCTGGTATTTATTTATCCATCCCTTGTTGATTTAATTTTTTCTAACTGCAAATGAATCTATTATAAGAGTTCTTATGCATGTCTCTCTGTACCTGTACAAGCAAATTTGTAGGGTATCTAGAAGTAGAATTTTGTGTATATGGAATGCACATTTTTAGATGCATACATATAGAAATGGAATTTAAAGAAATAGCCTCTGTTTTCTACATCCTTGTTAATACTTAGAAATCAGGTGGTGGTTTTGCCAGGATGATAGTTAAACTGAATTTTCTAATGATTTTTTTCACTTCCAATTCCTTGATTATAATGAGATGTAGCATTTTCTCAGAAGTTTATTGGCCATTGTGGTTTCCCTTAAACCACCTTATTAACTTTGTCCATTTTTTGTTTCAACTTTATTGTTAATCATTTTATTTTAGATTTGTAGGAATCCTTTATATATTCTTTTAATAGCCTTTCTTTTAAAATTTAAACTTTTTTTATTGGAGTATAGTTGATTTACCATATTGTGTTAGTTTCATGTATACAGCAAAGTGATTCAGTTATACATAAACATATGTTCATTTTTTCAGGTTCTTTTCTCATATAGATTATCACAGAATATTGAGCAGAGTTCCCTGTGCTATGCAGTAATTCTTGTAGGTTATCTGTCTTATTTATAGTAGTGTGTGTGTGTGTTCATCCCAGGCTTCTGATTTATCCATTCCCCCAGCATGTTTTCCCTTTGGTAACCACAAGTTTGTTTTTGATATCTATAAGTCTGTTTCTGTTTTGTAAATAATTTCATTTGTTTCTTTTTTTAAAATTAGATTCCACATTTAATATTTAAACTTTAATGTAGTTGATTTTATGAGAGCTTTTTTTATGCTACTTGATGTGTGTATCCTGTTTAAAAAGTTGTGCATACTCTAAGGACTATGTCCTTATAATAAGTAAAATTATATTATAGTAAAATATATTATCTTCTGAAAGTTTTGAAAATTTACTTTATACAGGTAGGTCTTTTTACCGAGAAATTTAAGGGGTATACAATTGCAAAATAGGTTTTAGAAACCTATTACAGGTAGAATTGTCTGATAATTAAAAAAAAATAAAATTAGTGATGTGTGCACATCTCAGTGCATGTATCACCAGATTTTAAAATTATGAAAAATGTCAGTAAAACATTTAATTAATTTAAACTATAATGCATGTAATAAACTAGATATGTGTACAGAAGGTTTATTTGGTGAGGATATTTCTGTTTAATGCATTGTATCAAATTATATCTTCTGTAAGATTTATGTCTCAGAAGACTTAAACTTCAAAACGAGTCCTGTTCTAACCTATAGATTTTACCTGGTCTGATTGTATAGAAAGGAAGTTATACATATGCATACACCCAAGGTGAAAAACAAGTTGTTTTTGAAACTATAAATATTTAAATGGCAGCTAAAAAATAGTCTGTCTGACAAGTTTCCTGTACTTTAACTAGTAAAAATGATCTACCCTAGAAGATACTGGTAATAGTCACTAACTCATGTCATATGGGACTCCAGGTTTCTCACAGTCTTCTGTAAATCTGTGAATTATGCTGGCCAAAAACAGAGTGTTCTCATATTCAACCAAGTGATTGGCTCTCTCCAATAGATCTATATCAATAAAGGCTTTCTTACATAATTAATTACTATGATAGACTAGACATATCATTCTCGCCTACAACAGGTATAACCACGGGGAATCATATTTATATTCTGTATTCAGTAGACATTTTAAAATTGACTCCTTAGTATATCATTAGTGTCATTCAGCTGCTTCAGTTTCTAAAGGTGTGCAGTTTTGGTGTGAGCTTTCTTTAATAATGAGGAACAGGGAGCAGTCCTAGACTCGGTGCTTAGGTGCCCAGAAATAGGTCTCATTTCATAGCATGCTCTGATGACTGTCCATTGTCCTGAATCATGAGAATAAAGAACAAAGTGGTTATTCTTTAACTGAAGTTTGATTGCCATGGATCTTGAAATATCATGTTTTCACTAATGGTGCTTTCTTTTATTTGTTTTAAGGAGAAAAACAAGCAGAGTTACCTTAGTGTTAGTTTTTTATTATATGCATACAAAATATATGCTAACCCTCCTTTCAGGATTCAGTGCTTACCATTTTCATATGTCTTTAATGTCCTTTAATCTGTAACAATTTCTCAGACTTTCTTTGTCTTTCATGAACTTGGTATGTGTGAAGGGTATAGGCAAGTTATTTGATAGAATTACCCACAGTTAAAACGTTTTCAGATACTTCTTCTTGACTAGTTTCAGGTTAGTCATTTTAGGCAAGAATATAAGTGATGCCATACCCTTCTCAGGGTATCATATCAGAAGGAATGTGGTAACAATGTGTCCCGTTAGTGGTGAGGGTCACTTTGATCCTTCATTAAGGTGATTAAAGTGATACTTGATTAATTTTTCCAGTATAGAGTCAATATTTTCTTTTATATGTAAAACGTAATTTGGGGGAGAATATTTGAAATTAAATAATATCATGTTCTTCATTACACCTTTACCCTTTAATTTCATTGTCCATATTGATGATTCATTCTACATTTATTAGTTAGAATTCTACTGTATGGAAAAACTTTGCCACTTCCTTTTTCCTTGTTTCCTTCCTTCCTTGCCTCCTTCCTTGTTTCCTTCCTTCCTTCCATAATGTATTTATATAACCACGATAGCGTAGAAGGAAAAAATATACATATATAAAGGACAATACTTGGATATGACTACAGATTGGGTTTGATAATTATTGATGAAAAATTTATTCCTCTATAATAATTGTAGAGTGGTTTTCTGTGAGAAGTGAAACTAAAGAATATAGGAATACAGGCACAAAATATCTGCAATTTACTCATAACTATTTCAGTAAAATATACATTGGGTGTTAGAGCACAAATGGTAAAGTAAGTGAGGCAAAATGTTAACAATTCAAGAATCTGGATAAAGAATATATGGGATTTGTTGAGGGTTTTCTTTCAACCTTTCAGCAAAATCAAATTATTTCCAAATTAATTGTGAACAATGATACTGTATATATGTGCATATTAAACTTTCATTGGATTTCTTTTGTAAATTTATAAAGCTTGTATTATCTGTCTTTTATAAAATATAAAAATGCATTAAACACTTTCTGTAAGCCAGAGAGAGAGGGGCCCCAATGAACCTATGGTAGAAAATCTAGTCTTGAATTAGCTAATCAATGAATAAGGAAATTGGTTGAATTTCTGTATCTTAATTATTGTTTACTCCCCCAAACTGTATGTTCTTTGTGGTTCTAAGATATTGTATTACATATATAGAGTTTATTTCACTTGATGAAATAAACATAGCTAAATTTTAGAAATGAAATGATCACTCAGTGATCAGAAAGAAAACAATCAAATTTTATCTAAATTTGAAACATCTTTAGCCACTAGCTTACCATTCTTACGGCACAATGGAAGAAATGGCATGTGTGTCCGTCTTTTAAGATTTATACTCTTGCTGTTATAGGTTATAAACCAAAAGACTGAACAGTCACTAGAGAATGAATTGACTGAACAAATGTTCAGAGGTTCAAGAAGAAAAGTGTGTGAAACTCATGTGCAAGGACCATTGGTACATTTCATTTTTCATGTGTCTGTGGGAATTGACATTCAAACATTTGTAACAGAACTGACCATATTTAATTATTTAAATATATTCAGTTATGTTTACAATTAAGTTATTAGTAGATGATAACTATTTTCTTTGACATTATTTCACAAATCAATATCATAATCCAAATAGGAAGGTGTGAAAGTGAATTGTGCTTCCCTTGATATTTCAATATTGATAGCTTCTGATCATTATGTTACTTGAACTAAAGGAAAATAGAACACATTGAAATATGCTTTCCCACTGAGTCACATAAGACATAAGGCAGCTTTTTATCATTTAATAGATGAGGAAAGGTAAAGTCTTACAGAAGTGGCTCTCAGACTTTTGTCCATTTTTTAGTGATATACTTAAGGTATAAGAATGTTCAATTATTCAGTATATTTATGAAGACATTATTAAGTTATTAGATTGCAGCACAGATGAAAAGCCAGTGGGTTGTCAAGTCTTGACTTTCCAAAAGACCATACACGCACACACACACACACACACAAGCATACACATACAAGTTAAGCACAGTTTATTAGACCTATGGCAGTGAGGTAGAATATCAAGATTCTTGATATAAACAAAGTAGATTCTAGGTAGAATCAAGGTAGATATGAAGATTCTTATTAGTGCCTTAGAAGTATAGATATAAACACAGATCTTTAGTGTTTTGTGTTTTTAGTGTTTCAGGATCTGGGCTCAAGTGGTTTAAGGAGAATATTTACATGTAGGGCAGTGGTTGGAATTGAGCAAAGTTTATAACATCATAGTTTAGAACTGGCCTGCAGGAGAAGGTGTGAATTTCAAAGCAAGTCATGATAACTAAATTGTTGTTTGAAAATAAAATTGTTTGCTCAGGTAAGACAACAAATATCCTGATAAAAGACTTGTTTGCCCAGATGAATAAGCTCTTTGTCCAGATAAATGTGTTTACAGGAATTTCCTGAATTGAACAGTAAAATTATTAATTTACATCCTTATCTTCCTAGAAAAGAATGTCCTGGACAAAACAAATATCAATGTGGCACAAATGATCTCAGTTCTCAGTACTGATCATGAAGCAATGTGAATTCAAGTGGTCTCAGCTCAAGTTTCAAGGTTATAAATGGTTCCCTTGATAAAAAGGTGGTGATAGAACTTTTTACCCTACTCAGGAAATTATATTGGAATGTAAATCATTAAGAGTAATGAGTGAGTCTAATTTTTTAACATAAAATGAATGACTCACCAGTTTTTAAAAAAATAAATAATGCTATTCTATCACACTATTTATTAAAAAAAACCCTTAAAACACAAGGATGTAATACTATTTTTGAAGAGCCACTGCCTGAGAAGCAGACGTAAATGCCAAAAAATTTGTATGATAAAATTGATTTTCCTCTTTTTTAACACCAAAGGGAAGATCAGTTAGAAACTATTCATGTAATTATTATTACTCCTTCTACATAAGAAACAGGCACTTTAAAAAACACCTGACTTCCTTTATGTACATATATCGAAAAAATAGGTTAAACAAATATGCACACATGTGCAGGTGTGAACACACACATACAACTAGTATTAAAGCATAGGCTGAGTTTTTAAGTAAGATGTAATTGACTTTATCAGTTTAAACTGATAGTTGTATAACCTGGAACTGACTAGTTGTATAACCTGGAACAATTTCATTTTTAAGGCTAGATTATGTGTGTTTGCGTGTGTGTGTGTGTTTGAAAAACTGTAGATTAAGGTATAATTATTATTAAGGCACAGTAAATTATACACAGTTATTATTTGTAATTGAACAGCTTTATGGGAAAAACCCTACTTTTTGTTATTTATTATAAATTTTCTTTAGAGTTAATTATGAATTCAACAGGAGAAATAATTTGAAGACCATTTTTAATGACCAATTAAAACATCAGTTTTACTGACAGAAGTGTTGCTTTCCCAGATGAGCTAACTCTTGGTATAGATAGATTGGTTTAAAGAATTTCCTGAATCAAAAAGTAAAATATTCGTTTGCACACATGTCTAGTGTTGGGCATAAATAGTAAAGCCTATTCGTACTGGTAAGTTCATCGGAGATTTGGCAGATAAGGCACAAAGATATTATTGTGATATCCTTATCATGAGCCTCTAGATCATTTCTCAATGCTCAGAGTAGAAAGATGAACCCAGAAAAATATTTGCTCGTGTAGTCAAAAATATAGAAGGCTTCAGTACAGTGAGTCTTTTAAAATCTTATTGCAAAAGTTTAGTTCAGTTTGACCAGCATTTACATAGCACTTAATATTGTAGATATTCATTCATTTGTAATTAGAGTCCAAGGTGGCATGTCCCAGGATGCATGTCCTTCATAAAACTATGTAAGGATATCCCTTCTCCAGGCAGTTTCCATTCTTTACTGAAATACGAAAAATGAGTTCATTTTAACAGGTTTTTGTAAAGATTTTCTTTCACATCTTTATTGGAGTATAATTGCTTTACAATGGTGTGTTAGTTTCTGCTTTATAACAAAGTGAATCAGCTATACATATACATATATGTATATCTCCCATATCTCCTCCCTTAAGGGATAACATAAGTAAAAAATATTTTAAGTATGAAGTGCTATGAATGTTTTAAAATCCAGGATATAAATCAGGAAGAATACTACTTCTTGAGTCTTCATGAACAGAGGAACATCAATTTGATGCTCAGTTATCTTTGTTACCTGGAGTTTTTTGAGATGGAGACCTGTAAATAGGAGTGATAAGTCTGGAATCTTTAAGATGTCATTTATTAAGGAATGAGAGGCAATATTAAGGAAAAGTAAGACAAAAAGACAATTATATGTAAGGGATAACAAACTGTTTGAGCCCTATTTGTGAAACAATATAAGAATGCAAAACAAATCGCCAAAGCAACTGATATTTGCATGAATAATGAAAAGAGTTTTTAAATTTAATTTCCCATAGGAACAAAATTATTGTCAATCATAATAAAAAAAAGTAGTGAATGCTTTTTGTGTGTGTTGTGGGTCTGGATATTTGTGTTACACACATAGGAGGTTATGCTCTAATCGTGTCTTGTTCGTATTGAATTTCAGTTACTGCAGTGCAAGAGAATTTCCACAGTACATATGTTTAGATAATGAGGTGGTTTTGAAAATGCAATCTCCTTCTCTGCAAGTAATATACCATAATAACTGATTTATTAATTTATTCTTTCATTCATCTATTTTTCAAGTATCTATTGAGTACTTGCTGTTTGTTAGTCATTGTTTTAGGCAGTGAGAATATTCCACTTAAAAAAAACTCCCTTCCTTCAAGAATCTTATCTTCTATGCAGAGTCTAGAGTTAACCAAAAAAACAAATTGTCCTATTAGTTATGACACTTTCACACAGGCCTAATGCTTGTAAAGAATGTGTCAGATGTCAATTTCTCAGAAAGACCCCTAGAAAAAATGTCAGTCAAACAAACTAAGTTTATTTAATTTACTTAAGGGATGTGATGTTAAATGTATGTGTCCATTTGGCTGTGCCCAAGTACCCAGATATGTCTTAAAAATAATTCTGGATGTTGTTGTAAACGTAGTTTTGATGAAATTAACATTTAAATCCATAGACTTTTGAGTAAAGCAATTGTGCTCCATAATGTGGGTGGGCCTCATTAGGGCCTTAAGCAAAAGACTAATCTACTCCAAGGAAGGGGGAATTCTGCCAGCATAAGGCCCTTGGACTTGAATTGCAGCATCATTTCTTCTCTGGGTCTCTAGGCCATCCTGCAGATTTTGGACTTGCTGGCCTCCGCAATCATATGAGCCAATTTCTTAAAATAAACCTCTATATAAATACACATCCTGTTGGTTCTGCTTCTCTAGAGAACTTGCGTAACACGTGATAACAGCATCTTGACAGAATCTTAAGGACATCTCAGAAGGGAGAAATCAGGGACAGATACATATAGAGTTTCATTAAAAATAATTTGTTAATCTGGATAATTTTAAGTCCAGTCTTGCAATTCAAGGGACTAGTTTGGCTTGGAAGGAATTTATGGCATGACAGCTCTTTATGAATGGAGGAATAGAGGAATAAAGGAACGGGCATTGAGGCAAGCATTGACAGGCAAGCCTTTAGTCCTGATAAGTATGCTTTTCAGATCCTCCTAAGTCTTCAAGAAGCAAATTCCTGGGGCAAGAAGCAAATTATTTTGCCTAATCCTAGAGTTTTTGTTTTTGTCTTGCACAAAAGCAGGGTAGAAAGTTTTCCCAGAATTGTTTAGAACTGAGACAGGAAAGTATGTCATTTCAGTTCTAAAGTGTATAGGCGTATACTAGAAATTGAAGAAAATAAATTAGGAAGAGTAAAATAAGGCTTTCAGAGAAAGAATCCATTTGTGGTGGCCTCTTTGAAATCAACCTAAGTATTTTTTTTTTCTGAAATTGCAAAGCAGTTTTGTTACTGAAGTACATACTGGATCACTAGTTAGAAGCCCAGGTTGCCAGTTCTAATTCCACCTCTCACTAACTTTATGACTTAGTTAAGTGTTTTGACTTCTCTGAGCCTGTTTACTCACCTTCCTTATGGCATAATGGTCAGGGTCTTACACAGTTTTAAAATCCTGTTATTTTCTCAATAGATAATAAAAATATGGAATACATACTCTAAATATAAGCCTCCTCAAAGGATATCTGATGGAACATTATGGAAATGAAAATTTGGGACAAACTAGAGAATGACAGATTCTCAACAAATAGTGACTCTTGGAAGCGTGTTGAATATAGAGATGGTTCTCTGAGCCATGCTACCTTTCTCATTGTATAGATAAGTATAAAATGTTGTGGCCCCTCCATTGACCACTATAAGTAAATAAATAAATAAATATTAGGCTATTGTAACTATGAAGATTGCCATTGAATAGATGAGCAAATCTTTGCAATTGGAAAAGAAGATGTCAAATTAGTAGTGTTTAAACAAAGTATACTTGGCTTGCTTAATACTATTCTACCTAATAATAGAATTCTTATTTTTATAAGAAAAAGGAAAGAGGACGGGTTCTGACAAAATAAAAACTGTATGATAGATGGATGTTAGAGAACTTAATATAATGTTTAATCTTTACTTTTGTAATTTACAACTTTCTATTTTTTTTCATTTAGGCATACTTTCTGTTTGACTTATTTTCTGTAGGGTGGGAAGCAGGGCAACGTGCACACTGCTGCTGCTACTGAGAGGAACTGTGGGCGGTCCTATTTAGAGACACTTTGCCAGAATGGTCTAAGATATTTGCTAGAACAGCGACAGTGTTTTAGAAGCAATTTTCTTTATTTCGGTTATATGCTAGATAAATAACGTGCTATAATGTGCGCTGTAAATGTTGCACTGCACTCCTTGTCCTTTCCCCTCACAGTTCTATGACACTTGGATGCCAGGGAGTTTGTGTCACAGGTATCAGCTGCCGTCTGTGCTATCAGTCTCCAGCAGGGCTTCTGTTAATTATCTTGCCATAGTGTCTGAGGCAGATAACAATCTTTCCTAAAGAGCAGACAGATTTAAAGAGGCAGAATTAATTAAAATTGATTCACACATTCTGTCATGTAGAGGTCTGCCAGGAGCCTTTCTTCCCTACACCCCTCCCCACTTCATGATGTTGTACAACATGGTACAGGTGGGAATCCCTACCTTGGAATACTAATTATGGGGCTTGAATGGGATTAGCCACAGTGATTGGCAGTATAATGCATGAAAGGGTTTTAAAATTTACATCATTTAAGGGATTTCTTGAGGGACCAATTCTTTCATCTAACTTTTAGAAGTGGTTGTTGAGAGGCTGACAAAGCTGAAAATCCAAGGTCACTAAGGATTATCAGAAAACTTACAAATGAATTACACATTTTAATAGTTGGTTGTTCAACACTGTAGACTTTAAAAAGGCATGTGAAGTATCGGAAAGAAAGATAACAGAAGTATAAGTGTATTGATATGTGTTAACAATTTTTATTTTTTCAAATGACAGTCTGAATGATAGAATTTATACCTGAACATGGGAAAATGGCTAATAAGAAATTAACTTGATAATCACGTAAACTTCTTATACTATATGTAACTAACCATTACCAGTTTCTGTCAAAATGTGAAACAGTATTATCTTTAGTCAAATTAATAATTGTCTAATTCTGGACACCAGGGGTTATGTTTTTCTTCACCAAGTTTGAGGTCAACATTAAGCTGCTCTAACAAAGAAACCACAAACATTTAAGCAAGATAAATATTATGTGTTTTATAGCTGGTCCAAACATTTAAACAGCATAAATATTATCTCTGATAATATTTATAATATTATATAATATTATATATAATATTATATATATTATATATATTATATAATAATAATATAATATATATAATATAATAACAGTTCACAGAAGAGTGTTCCAGGATTGATAGTGTGTCATCAGTACAGCTTTTGTCTGTGAGCTCAGGTCCTATCATCACATCTGCAGGAAGAAGAAAAGCCACATGCAGGGCATGTGGGGATATCACCTCTAGGAAGGAGAAAACATCCTTGCTTTTAAAAATAGGACCCTAAACGTGTAAATATCACCTTTTGTTCATATATCATTAACCAAATCATCAACCAGGTGCTACTGTCCAGCTAAATGCACATTACCATGGAGGAAGCAGGGGATGGATATGGGAGAACAGCTGGCACCAGTAAGAAATGCAAAAATAAAAGGAACAATTAAAATCAGCAAGTTGAAAGACTTAATAATGGCCTGAGTTTTCTTTTATGATTCTCATGATTTCACATTTTATATATTAAGAATCCCTTTCAGAGTTAGAAATTTAATATGGAAGATAAATCTTGATAAGTCATTGAAATATTCTTTTTCATACAGTTAACAGATGTTAAGAAATATTGTTTTAGATGCAAATATAAAATAAGTATAAGAAGAAATAAGGAATGGAATAGAAAGTTAATTTACCCATTACATGTATTTCTTCCAAATATTTTATGTCTTAAATTGACTGAAATGTGTCATTCCTTATATCCAAATGAAGGTTTCTAAAGAGAATTTGTACCCCCTTGAAAGTTACAAATATAATGTATAAAAGTGTTGCTTCTATCACCACATAATAGTGTTTTAATCAGTATTTGATTTCTTAATATGTTTATTCTTTCAACAAACGTATACGGCCCCCTGAACATGTGTTCCATATTCTATTATAGACTCTGAGCAACACACAGCAAAATGAAACAGGCAGGACCCATTATTTCAAGGCACGTACAAAACCTGTCATTTTTAAAGAACAAATTGTTTGGAGAAGATTTATAGCATTGAGTTTTCTTAAGGAAATTTTAGTGGAATTTTCCAGTTCAAGAATTGAAATTATAATAAAAGCAGAGAATAATATTACCTTATATTACATTCTTTTTCACAGTTCTAACTTGCTTATCCAAAAAGTGTAGAATAACAATTTAGAACAAATTAAGATAGAGAGTGTCATCTTTGATATTGTTTGCAGGCTATACATGAACAAGTATATACCCCCAAAAATGAAAGTAATAAAAGTCTTAAAATTCTGGAAATATAATCTTACTGCATTTCCTACATAAACATTCGGGTAAGCAAAGTTTAAATATATAAGCCTGGAGAGTGTCCTCTGCTTAACACAAAAGGGGAATGTCATCAACACTGTTCTGAATTAAAAACTTTTGTTTTTAAAAAAGTAGTTTTATTGCGTGAATTAACACATATTGGGTTTCTTTTTTAAATTTTAAATTGTAACTGGCTCTTTATGTACTACACTTGGAATAAAACGTATTTGATTATATCAAGATAGCCATGACTCTGAGAATGGTAAAAATTTGCATTGATAATCTCTTGGAAGTTGGAAAGCCATACTGAAGAACAGAGGTGAAGTATGTCTATGTTTGTTAGCTTTTCCTTGAAGTACTGTTACTTGGGGGAATTTATATAACCACAAGTATCCTTGATTTTATCTCTGGAGCAAAGTAAATTGATGGCTCTCTTTTCAAAAAAGCCTGATGTAGAGACTAGATGACGAGAGATTAGTTATCCTTCAAGTATAGTGCTTGCGAGGTGCAAATGTACAGTTTGAAGTGGAAAGAGCCAATTGTAGCTGCACAAATATATGACTTGTAGCTACGTGAATGTATGATTTATAGCTGTATGAATATATGAAGGCTGATTTTAAAAATTCACACATTATTTACACCTATACCACTTTAAATTAATTATATAAAAGCATATTCCTTGATTACAGCTAATCAATTGAAACCACTTAGAAATAACAGTAGTTTGAGTTTCACAAGTTTTATATCCCATAGCACACATTCAGCATGTCAAGTAGTATTTTTGGTTTAATAAACTTAGATATTAGTTTTGAGGATTTCAACGTTTTGGATGGGGCGGAGGTAGAGGCGGTGTTTGGCAATAATTAATTTTACTCTATGCCTCCCCCGCTTGTCACCCCCAGCCTTCATACCTTGGGGATGTGGCTTCCTTGATGCTATCTGGGTCAACAAGTAAGAATGTCCAACATCTCTAATAATCACTAAATTGGGAGGACCCTTTTTATAGCAGAAAGCTTCTTTAACAGTGCACTACACCCCACAGTACCTGTAAAACCACACTTAATATTCAAATAAAAATATGTTACTCTATGATTGACTCCATTTTTTATCAATTTTTCTTTTCACTATGCTATTTTACTTTATTTTTTAAATCATGAAAAGTCACATGTTTAAATTTTCTAGTTTAAACTGTAATATTCTTACGTAACATTTGTAATTATTCTGATAACAGAACCATAACGTTACCACAGTTTTAGTCCCTTTACCATGTGAGAATATTGCTGAGAAAAAAAGAACTGATTTGATTAACTGAGAAAGATTTCTTTTTTAGGTATTTTGTGAAAGTTTTTAGCTCTTCTTGCTATAATTATTTTCTTTTAAAATGATAAGGGAAAATACCATAATTTGATTATTTTTGTTAATGTTGAAGTATGCCTTAAACATCACTACTTCAGTAATACACTCTTTCTTTTCCACACTTTTGTTAGTTTTCTATCTGCTACTATAACAAATTACCATAAATCTAGTGGCTTATACCAACACAAATTATGAATTCTTACAGTTCTGTAGGTTAAAAGTCTTATATGGGTCTCACTGGGTGAAAATCAAGGTGTTGACAGGGCTGCTTTCCTTCTGGAGGCTCAGGAATGAATCTGTTTCCTTGCCTCTTCACCTCTAGGTCTTCCACGTTCCTGACCTTGTGATCCTTTACCCCCATCTTCAAAGACAGCAACACTGCATCCCTCTTTTCCAGTTCCATCATCATATTTCTTTCTCTGACTCTACTCTTCTGCCTCAATATTCCACGTGTAAGGACCCTTGTAATTAGATTGGGTTGACCGATAATCCAAGATAATCACCACATTATGAAATCCTTAACTTGATCACACATGCAAAATCCCCTTCGCCATGTAAGGTGACACAGTCACAGGTTCCAGGTATTAGAACGTGGGCGTCTTTGAGGGAGTAGGAGGAATATTGATCTGCCTGCCTCAATGCTCATTGATTTTTTTTTTAAACTGGGACACCTCAAAAATTGCAGTAAGATATTAGAAACAGATATTTCAGGCTAGGAAGAAATGATAGCATGAATCAACACCAATTTAATTTTCATATTCAGATTATTTCTGTCTTTTCTTTCTCTTTATATTACTTTTGAATTATCATTTGCTATCCTCTCCTTGCTTTTACTAATACAACACATAATTTGAAAATTGAAAATACTTCAGATACAGAAAAGCAGTTTCCTTATTCTTTTAGAAGCCAGACTTTGAGACTATTATTCTTCCTATTGTTTTGTTAAAATTAGATTTGGTATATATTCTAACTTATTCATTAAGTATAATAAGTAATAGGCCCATCTTCCTAAAGATAATAAAATAATTTAAATGATACAATTTTTTTAAATAAAATAATATGCATTAATATACGTAAATCAAGAATGCTTAAAAAGTGTATCAAAGTGCCAAGAAAAGTACACTTAATGCATACCTTCAATTTATTAGTCACAGTAGAATCTGAAGATTTTATTTTTTTAAACTTCAAACAATAATATGATTCAAAAATCATGGATATTCTCAAAGCCAATGATCTTTACAAATTGTTTAATAGCAAAAGGAAAATAATTCCTATTAATAATAAAATACATTGTATATGTTGGAATTATAATGGAATAAAATATTTGCTGACCTCTAGTTCATAAAAAGAATTTCCTTCAGCACCTTTCACTCATCAATACAACAGCACTAACTTGGTACCATTATTTTCCCAAATTACAAATGGAGAAGCTGAGGTCGAAAGCAATTAACCTACTTAGCCAACATTAACAATGGTTAATTAAGAATTGAGTCAATATTTGCAAATCGTATGTTCTTGGTAATATTTCAATTATATAAAATGTTTTACTTCTTCTACACTTCTACACTGCTCTACCTTCAAAACTTTGGGTAAGTATACATTATTTTGCTCATTGTTCTAAAAGAGTGAAATGATTGGAAAAAATATCCTAGTACAAAACTTAAACTGCAGCATTTAGGATTTTACTGAGAATCTCAGAATTTATTATAATATTCATGTATTACCATGATAAAGTTCAACAAATCACAGCTAACAAGTTCTTTGTGACCTATCATTTATAGGGAACTGATATGCTATAAAAACACCAAGGGCACCTTAACAAACATATAATAGTTTACATCAAAACTAGTAAATATACCAATGGGATGAATAAGTATCTGTGATGAACAATGATATTAGAAAACTGTACTAGCAAACTTTGATTTCAGATTTGTCATACATTAAATATTTTCTGAATGAAACTAGTAACCATGAAGTTGGAATGCATAAAGTTAACTGACTTAAAGAATACATAATACAAAGGACATTAGAAAACAGTACTAGATACCTTACCTTAGATTCACATTTGCTTGTTCACTCAGATAGCTCTGATTTCAAACCCAGTGTTTGCTGGTAGAGGTTATCCTCTGTAACTGAAATAGAAAAAAAAAAAAATGCGAGAGAATAAGGGACATTTATGTTCATAATGCAGAGGGGGGTCCCACAACTCCTGGTCTCCTCCTACTCTCTCCATCTAAGAGAGGGTCTCAAATAAAATGACTAAATTTAAAGATTCATGTGGACATATAATTTATGGCTACAAATTTTAACCAGTTTCTTTGACTTCAGTCTTTTCCCCTTCAGGCCGTTTTCCACACTGTTGGCAGGCTTGTGCAGCTACTATTTCCTATTCTGCATTCTACTTCCACAATCTTCTCTGTTTTCTCTTTTTCTTGATGATTCTAACTCCTCCTTTGGATCTCACCTTAGACTCACCACCAATCAGACTCATCCTATTTCCACACAGAGGATTCCATAATCCCTGTTCTTTTCATCGTCTGGAATACTCACCATACTCTTCTGTTTTTGCCTGTTCACTTGTCTAAATCTCCCTCTGGCCTATTATCTCTTTGAATTCAGAGACACTGTTTGGGATTTGCTACCCTAGTTTCCAGAACATGCTATTACAAACATTCATTTTGCAAACACATGTATATTCCCTCTTGTCGACTGGCACACATTGAAATGGTTTTATAGCCAAATTTCTAAAAATTTTCATATTGTTTGCTGGTATTTTTTACTGATTCAGTTGCTTCCATAAAATGGTCTTCATTC
Organism: Monodon monoceros; assembly: GCF_005190385.1. Lineage (NCBI taxonomy): Eukaryota > Metazoa > Chordata > Mammalia > Artiodactyla > Monodontidae > Monodon > Monodon monoceros. The sequence goes on along the minus strand of NW_021703768.1, from coordinate 19,845,075 downwards.
TTTTGGTTTGATAATGGATGGTTGCCAGGTTATTTTTGTCAGTAAAATTACTAAGTCATATTCAAGTGCTTTTGGCTTCAAATAATTAATCCTGATGCTTCACTTCAATTAGGCATCACAAGCTTAAGGATCGCTTAATAATAGATTTGAAGTTTATAAAAAGAATGTATGGATGATGGTAAACAGCTACTTCCCTTTTCATTAAGAGGAAGAAATGAAAAATAGGCCTACTAATTGTAACGGAAGGACTTCAAGTTAGATAATAGTTAGGGATTTTGATTTCTCCAGTCTTTTGTTAACAAAAAAAGAAATGTTGCTGAAACTTTATAAGGGCTAAGAGAATAGTCATATTTCCCAAAGTTAAAATTTAGAGAAGTGAAATAGAATCAATCTAAGGGACTTATCTTCAGCTGATCTACAAAATATATATTTCAACCATTTCTTTCTCTTCCCATTCCTTCTATTTCAACTCTACTCCAGTACCTTACAGTATGCTTCTTATATCAATTTTGGCTTTAAACTTTCTCCTCTGCCATTTGTTCAACACATAATGTTAAAAGTATTTATTTTTATAGCATTTTAGACCATCCCCCTGCTGCAAATGTTCTAATGCCTTTGTTTTGCATTTAGCATGAAATCCAAACTCCTCACCAAGGCCCACAAGACCCAATACCACTGGCCCTTTATCTATTTCACCAACTCATCACTCCCTCACTCAGTATATTCAACCCATTGAATTTCTTTCTCTTGCTTGTTCATAGCTTAGTCTTTATGATTGGTGTTTATTTTACCTGAAAGTGCACCCCCAGATCTTAACATGTCTGGTTCTTTCTCATCAGTCTGATGTCTGCCAAAACATCACCTGTTCATAAGATATTTGGTGGTCATTCCAATCTACCTAAGGCTGCCTTCCTTTGTATCTCTCTTACCTTCTTTATTTCCTCCATGCAAATGAACACTGTGAAAAGATCATCTTGTATTTAGGTGTTTGTATATGTATTGTTTTCCTTGTCTGTCTTCTTCAAGAGAACGTGAACTCCAGGAGAGATGTCTTGTCTATTTTCTTCACCACAGCATCCCCAGGACTTAAAACAAAGAGCAAACGTAGCTTGATAGATGAACACATGTGGAAAGTCTCATATTTGAAGCACCACTAGCCCCAAGAAACAAGAGCAGAATCAGAAGGCATAATGCTTCATGAAAATCATTGTTAATAGAGCTTTCATCCTTTTTGGTTTCTTTGAAAGCCTAATTATTGAAGTCACTCTACTGTTAATTAATTTAGCACATGGAACATTAAGGTTTTTTTTTTTTTTCCTGTAATGCTCTATATTAACAAATAATAAAAGAATCTCTGTGGGTATTTGAGTGCAAACATTTTCTCTAATGGGACTACCTGTGGAGAAAATTTTATAAATCTGTGCCTAAAACAATACAATATGAATTGTACCTGCCGTGAAGCAAAAACAAAATAAATAGTAACTGTTGCTGTAATAGATAAGCTAGTTTAATAGCTAGTACTAGAATTGCTGCTTTTTCTTTTGAACATCTCTACATGGAAATGATAGCAATTAACTTGAACATTACAGCATCTGTGAACTGAATTTGTTTACTCTTGTAGCTTATCATTTTTCCAAAAAAAAAAATATCACTATAGTGTCTGCTGGCTAACTGTGTAGAGAATACCATGCAAATAGATTTTTACGTACCAATAGTCTTCAAACAGTGGTTATATAATATTTATGTACATACAATGACACTTTATTATTCCATAAATCACAAATGTGTATAGGAGCATCTTATCATAAGTGTTTCAAAGAAATATGATCAAAATATTACTGTGAAGAGTTATAAGATTATTGGATGTATTTTTCTAGCTGGCAGCATACCCCAAATCAAATAATTTCAGAATTATCAGTGAACACATAACACTGATATATTTGAATAATCAACTGAAGCTGATCGCAAGCTCCTTCCAAGTGGGTATAGGAAACATTAATGTTCTGTGTAATTGTTCTGTTCTTTTTAAAAAATTATGATAAATCTTCCAGAAGCAAACAGCTAACTTTATCTGTAAAATTACAAATTATATGACATCTAGAGAAGTGATGCTAATTAACTGAATATGTGAAAATACTCATTGATATGAAAGACTCTTAGCAGTGTGTTGGCGTGACCAAAAGGACCAACTGAGACCATGTATTCTGGGGAAGACAAGGCCAAGTACTTTGAAGACATTATGAATCTTAGTCATGATGTAATGATTTTATCTTTATGAATTTCTGTGTTACTGAAATATTCTCAAAACGGGACCAGTGGACTCTAGTGACCTATTTCACAAACATTCTTAGATGAGTGCTATCTTAAAGAAATATTTCCTTCTATGTTACCTCCTCTATGAGCTGAATCTTCCCTTTCCTGAAAAGTAAACCATTTTTTTGTCTCTCCCTTCCCTTTTATTTCCTCTGACTATCTTCAGCGCCTCAGTAAAGTCATTTGTTATCCCAACTTTCTTAAATTCAAAGGTTTATTTTAAGTCCTTAGTTCTTATTCCAGAGTTATAAACTTGGACCTCATATTTACTCTACTTTTTCTGAGTATATGGTTCCCTACCATTAACTAAATGTTAACTGCCACACATCTATATACTCCATTGAGATCTTTATTCTGAGCTGCAGAGTCACATACCCAGGGGTCAGGGTCAGATGGCTTTACCTACATATCTTTCTGGTAGTTTACTGTTATTTTGTTGAAAACATAACTCTTTTTTTCCCCTTACTTCCCCAATCTACTTCTAAACCTAAGTTCTCTACTTCACCTGTATCATTAGTATCTCAAATTAGACAATCTATTACACTTTACATCAATCTATCCCTTATCCTGCCCTTTATAAATTAGTCACTAACTTCTCATTCTGACTTAGAAATAGCTCTTTGGATGTTGGCTCTTACCCCATTACATCTTGTGGACTGTGTTTTTTTTGTTTGTTTGTTTTTTTGATCCTTTAGTTTTATTCCACTGCTGTTACCTTAATTAGGTTATCATACTCTTTTATTTGCATTACTGCCATGTATTTCTAATTGGATCCTCTGCCCATTTTTCTTACCTATCCAATTCAATTACTTTTATGATACAGGATGTAGATCAAATGTCACCCATAGTTTAAAGACTTCAAGTAGTTTGGCATTACCTACACTATAAAGTCCAATTTCCTTATCATGAGAATCAGGTCCTCCACACTTTGAACAGTTTTCCTTTTCAGTGCCACTTGCTGTGGTTCTCCATGTTCAAGTCCCAATTTAAAGAGTTCTCTATGGTGACTTTCCTGATCTCTCCCCGAAGAAAACATCCATTCCCCTTTACTTTGCTTCCACAACTAAAATGAAATACATCAATTATAATCTTTAAATATATAATTATAATACAATACACATTTTTCTTCACAGGAAAAATATGTGCACTGGGTTAGAACTGTTTCATCAGAGGGGTGCGTCCAACATATAAAACGGTTAAGGAGTATGTGGTGAAAGAAGGAGTAGGAAGTTGATAATTCTATGAGTCAGGAGTTAAGTACTATCTATTTGTAGAAGGTTGCGTACATATATTGTGATGTAAGTGTACATTTCTAAACCGGTGGGGGTGAAGAAGGCTACCTCTCAGTACTCATTTTTATATTCTCCCAGAATTCAGTTTTGCCTTTCATGTCATGAAGTATTCACCTTAAGTGTTTGGAGAAAAACAGTGACATACAAAAGAGTTATTTATAAACTTTTCCCTTTCCCATTTGGATTTCCTGGAGTACAGAATGCAACTGTATTCTACTCTTAACAGTAAAACAAATTGGATTTAACTTAAAAAAGTTAAGTTAAAAAAGTTAAGTTAAAAGTAGTCAATCTATAACGTTTCTTCCTTGATTTCATTATCTGGTATCTTTTAGCATTTAGATCTGCAAGACCATTAAAATCATTCACTCCAGACTAGAAAGAACTTGGGGAAACATCTAATACCCAATTATGTTATTTTACACTTCATCAAAATATGAAATGTGGGCTTTGTGAAGCATTCATTAAGCATTCTGTGAATCAAAGAAGTCCAAGACAATAGGAAATTCTCTAATATCATGACCGTATGTCCTTTTCCAGACTCCTTTCTCACCTGATCTTCAGACATGTCTCCCATTGAACCCATGATCTGAAAGTGCCAGGCCCTCCTGCCTCTGTGACCTGGATTGTGCCATGGCTTCACCTTGTACATCCAACTTCTACTGGCAAATTACGACTCACAGGGCAATGAATCAGTTGTTTGCTCCAAAACACCCACCAGAGCCAAAAAGTACACAATTAACCACTACACGCAGGTGTCTTAAGAAACATTGTCTTTAAAACCCAAGCCAGTATCTTGCTTTGCCTTCCACCTCAAGTATTCCTTCATCGTAATCATTCTGTGCTTTACCTTTTTATGTTTGTCTCTCTAACCAGTACATTTCCAGGGCAGAGATTGTGGCTTGAACATTTGGCCTGGAATAAGGGCAGTCAATAATTAATGAACTGAAGTGAAAGAGCCCATAATAACTGTACTTTTGAGACAGATTATTTTTTTCTTTTATTTTCCCATTAAAATGGAATAAAACAGCATTCTTAAAGAAGAAGTTTGATGGGAGGCACTTAACGATTGTGAATTTAATATTAATATTTCTTCATTTCATTATAATATCTGCAGACTCTACTAATATTTCTCTAGGATTTAATTTCCATAGACGTAGTACCTGAAATAGAATTTTTGGTATACTCTGTAAAGGAGGTTGTTTTAGATCTTAAAAGGTTGCTTTTCTCCCTTTGAATTATAAAACATAGCCGAAGTCTTTCATTAAGCTTCTGGTAACAGTGTCCAAAGGAAAACAAAATGCATCTTTATTTCCATTAACAAAATATTCTATACTGAGAAGGTCAAGGTTTTGAGACCCTGCATTTTTGTTTTTTAACACCTTTATTGGAGTATAATTGCTTTACAGTGGTGTGTTAGTTTCTGATTTATAACGGAGTGAATCAGCTATACATATACATATATCCCCATATCTCCTCCCTCTTGCATCTCCCTCCCACCCTCCCTATCCCACCCCTCTAGGTGGTCACAAAGCACCAAGCTGATCTCCCTGTGCTATGCAGCTGCTTCCAACTAACTATCTATTTTACATTTGGTAGTGTATATATGTCCATGCCACCCTCTCACTTGGTCCCAGCTTACCCTTCCCCTTCCCCATGTCCTCAAGTCCATTCTCTACATCTGCGTCTTTATTCTTGGCGTGCCCCTAGGGTCTTCAGAACCATTTTTTTTTTTATAGATTCCATATATATGTGTTAGCATATGGTGTTTGTTGTTCTCTTTCTGACTTACTTCACTCTGTATGACACACTCTAGGCCCATCCACCTCACTACAAATAACTCAATTTCATTTCTTTTTATGGCTGAGTAATATTCCATTGTAAATATGTGTGACATCTTCTTATCTATTCATGTGTCGATGGACACTTAGGTTGCTTCCATGTCCTGGCTATTGTAAATAGAGCTGCAGTGAACTTTGTGGTTCATGACATTTTTTGAATTATGGTTTTCTCAGGGTATATGCCCAGTAGTGGGATTGCTGGGTCGTATGGTAGTTCTATTTTTAGTTTTTTAAGGAACCTCCATACTGTTCTCGCTAGTGGCTGTATTGATTTGCATTCCCACCAACAGTGCAAGAGGGTTCCCTTTTCTCCACACCCTCTCCAGCATTTATTGTTTGTAGGTTTTTTGATGATGGCCATTCTGACTGGTGTGAGGTGATACCTCATTGTAATTTTGATTTCCATTTCTCTAATGATTAGTGATGTGGAGCATCCTTTCATGTGTTTGTTGGCAATCTGTATATATTCTTTGGAGAAATGTCTATTTAGGTCTTCTACCCATTTTTAGATTGGGTTGTTTGTTTTTTTGATATTGAGCTGCATGAGCTGCTGGTAAATAATGGAGATTATTGCTTTGTCGGTTGCTTCATTTGCAAATATTTTCTCCCATTCTTAGGGCTGTCTTTTCGTCTTGTTTATGTTTTCCTTTGCTGTGCAAAAGCTTTGAAGTTTCATTAGGTCCCATTTGTTTATTTTTGTTTTTATTTCCATTTCTCAAGGAGGTGGGTCAAAAAGGATCTTGCTGTGATTGATGTCACAGAGTGTCCTGCCTATGTTTTCCTCTAAGAGTTTTATAGTGTCTGGCCTTACATTTAGGGCTTTAAACCATTTTGCATTTATTTTTTTAAATGGTATTAGAGACTGTTCTAATTTCATTCTTTTACATGTAGCTGACCAGTTTTCCCAGCACCACTTACTGAAGAGGCTGTATTTTCTCCATTGTATATTTTTGCCTCCTTTATCAAAAATAAGGTGATCATATGTGTTTGGGTTTATCTCTGGGCTTTCTATCCTGTTCCATTGACCTATACTTCTGTTTTTGTGCCAGTACCATACTGTCTTGATAATTGTAGCTTTGTAGTATTGTCTGAAGACAGGGAGCCTGATTCCTCCAGCTCTGTTTTCTTTCTCAAGATTACTGTGGCTATTCAGGGTCTTCTGTGTTTCCATACAAATTGTGAAATTTTTTGTTCTAGTTCTGTGAAAAATACCATTGGTAGTTTGATAGGGATTGCATTGAAGCTGTAGATTGCTTTGGGTAGTATAGTCATTTTCACAATGTTGATTCTTCCAACCCAAGAGCATTGTATATCTCTCCATCTGTTTGTATCATCTTTAATTTCTTTCATCAGGGTCTTATAGTTTTCTGCATAAAGGTCTTTTGTCTCTTTAGGTAGGTTTATTCCTAGGTATTTTATTCTTTTTGTTGCAGTGGTAAATGGGAGTGTTTCCTTAATTTCTCTTTCAGATTTTTCATCATTAGTGTATAGCAATGCAAGAGATTTCTGTGTATTAATTTTGTAATCTTTTACTTTACCAAATTCATTGATTGGCTCTAGTAGTTTTCTGGTAGCCTCTTTAGGACTCTCTATGTATAATATTATGTCATCTGCAAACAGTGACAGCTTTTCTTCTTCTTTTTCGATATGGATTCCTTTTTCTTCTCTGATTGCTGTGGCTGAAACTTCCAAAACTATATTGAATAATAGTTATGAGAGTGGACAACCTTGTCGTGTTCCTGATCTTAGTGGCAATGTTTTCAGTTTTTCACCATTGAGAACGATGTTGGTGGTGGGTTTGCCATATATGGTCTTTATTATGTTGAGGTAAGTTCCCTCTATGCCTACTTTCTGCAGGGTTTTTATCATAACTGGGTGTTGAAGTTTGTCAGAAGCTTTTTTGCATTTATTGAGATGACCATATGGTTTTTCTCCTTCAATTTGTTAATATGGTGTATCACATTGATTGATTTGCATATATTGAATAATCCTTGCATTCCTGGGATAAACCCCACTTGATCATGGTGTATGATCCTTTTAATGTGCTGTTGGATTCTGTTTGCTAGTATTTTGTTGAGGATTTTTGCATCTATGTTCATCAGAGATATTGGTCTGCAGTTTTCTCTCTTTGTGACATCTTTGTCTGCTTTTGGTATCAGGGTGATGGTGGCCTCATAGAATGAGTTTGGGAGTGTTCCTCACTCTGCTATATTTTGCTAGAGTTTGAGAAGGATAGGTGTTATCTCTTCTCTAAATGTTTGATAGAATTCACCTGTGAAACCCTCTGGTCCTGGACTTTTGTTTGTTGGAAGATTTTTAATCACAGCCTCAGTTTCAGTGCTTGTGATTGGTCTTTTTATATTTTCTATTTCTTCCTGGTTCAGTCTCAGAGACTGTACTTTTCTAAGAATTTGTCCATTTCTTCCAGGCTGTCCATTTCATTGGCATAAAGTTTCTTGTAGTAATCGCTCATGATCCTTTGTATTTCTGCAGTGTCAGTTTTTACTTCTCCTTTTTCATTTCTAATTCTATTGACTTGAGTCTTCTCCCTTTTTTTCTTGATGAGTCTGGCTAATGCTGTATCAATTTTGTTTATCTTCTCAAAGAACCAGCTTTTAGTTTTGTTGAGCTTTGCTATTGTTTCCTTCATTTCTTTTTTATTTACTTCTGACCTGATCTTTATGATTTCTTCCTTCTGCTAACTTTGGGATTTTTTTTGTTCTTCTTTCTCTAATTGCTTTAGGTGTAAGGTTTGGTTGTTTATTTGAGATGTTTCTTGTATCTTGATGTATGATTGTATTGCTATAAACGTCCCTCTTAGAACTGCTTTTGCTGCATCCCAGAGGTTTTGGGTCGTCATGTTTTCAATGTCATTTGTTTCTAAGTATTTTTGATTTCCTCTTTGATTTCTTCAGTGATCTCTTGGTTACTAAGTAGAGTATTGTTTGGCCTCTATGTGTTTGTATTTTTTACGGACTTCTTCCTGTAATTGATATCTACTCCCATAGCATTGTGGTCAGAAAAGATACTTGATACAATTTTAATTTTCTTAAAATAACCAAGGTTTGATTTATGACCCAAGATATGATCTATACTGGAGAATGTTCCATGAGCACTTGAGAAGAAAGTGTGTTCTTTTGTTTTTGGGTGAAATGTCCTATAAATATCAATTAAGTCCATCTTGTTTAATGTATCATTTAAAGCTTGTGTTTCCTTATTTATTTTCATTTTGGATGATCTGTCCATTGGTGAAAGTGGGGTGTTATAGTCCCCTACTATGATTGTGTTACTGTTGATTTCTCTTTTTATGGCTGTTCGCATTTGCCTTATGTATTGAGGTGCTCTTATGTTGGGTGCATAAATATTTACACTTGTTATATCTTTTTCTTGGATTGATCCCTTGATCATTATGTAGTGTCCTTCTTTGTCTCTTGAAATAGTGTTTATTTTAAAGTCTATTTTGTCTGATATGAGAATGCTACTCCAGCTTTCTTTTGATTTCCATTTGCATAGAATAGGTTTTTCCATCCTCTCTTTTTCAGTCTGTATGTGTCCCTAGGTCTGAAATGGGTCTCTTGTAGACAGCATATATATGGGTCTTGTTTTTTTATCCATTCAGCCATCCTATGTCTTTTGGTTGGAGCATTCAATCCATTTACATTTAAGGTAATTATTGATATGTGTGTTCCTATTACCATGTTCTTAATTGTTTTGGGTTTGTTATTGTAGGTCTTTTCCTTCTCTTGTGTTTCCTGCCTAGAGAAGTTCCTTTAGCATTTGTTGTAAAGCTGGTTTGGTGGTGCTGAATTCTCTTTGCTTTTGCTTGTCTGTAAAGGTTTAATTTCTCCATGGAATCTGAATGAGATCTTGCTGGGTAGAGTAATCTTGGTTTTAGGTTTTTCCCTTTCAGCACTGTAAATATGTCCTTCCACTCCCTTCTGGTTTGCAGAGTTTCTGCTGAAAGATCAGTTGTTAACCTTATGGGAGTTCCCTTGTATGTTATTTGTTGTTTTTCCCTTGCTGCTTTTAATATTTTTTCTTTGTATTTAATTTTTGATTGTTTGATTAATATGTGTCTTGGCGTCTTTCTACTTGGATTTATCCTGTATGGGACTCTCTGTGCTTCCTGGACTTGATTGACTATTTCCTTTCCCATATTAGGAAAGTTTTCAACTATAATCTCTTCAAATATTTTCTCAGTCCCTTTCTTTTTCTCTTCTTCTTCTGGAACCCCTATAATTCAAATGTTGGTGCGTTTAATGTTGTCCCAGAGGTCTCTGAGAGTGTCCTCAATTCTTTTCATTATTTTTTTCTTTATTCTGCTCTGCAGTAGTTAATTTCCACTATTTTATCTTCCAGGTTACTTATCCATTCTTCTGCCTCAGTTATTCTGCTATTGATTCTTTCTAGAGCATTTGTAATTTCATTTATTGTGTTGTTCCTCATTGTTTGTTTGGTCTTTTGTTCTTCTATATCCTTGTTAATCATTTCTTTTATTTTCTCCATTCTATTCCCAAGATTTTGGATCATCTTTACTCTCATTTCTCTGAATTCTTTTTCAGGTAGGCTCCCTATTTCCTCTTCATTTGTTTGGTCTGGTGAGTTTTTACCCTGCTCCTTCACCTGCTGTGTGTTTCTCTATCTTCTCATTTTGCTTCACTTCCTGTGTTTGGGGTCTCCTTTTTGCAGGCTTCAGGTTTGTAGTTCCCGTTTTTTTTTGGTGTCTGCCCCCAGTGGGTAAGGTTGGTTCAGTGGTTTGTGTAGGCCTGCTGATGGAGGGGACTGGTGCCTGTGTTCTTGTGGATGAGTTGTCTTTCTGGTGTGCAGGACCACGTCTAGTGGTCTGTGACCTTATTATGATATTAGGCAGTCTCTCTGCTAATGGGTGGTGTTGTGTTCCTGTCTTGCTAGCTGTTTGGCATAGGGTGCCCAGCAGTGTAGCTTGCTGGTCGTTGAGTGGAGCTGGGTCTTGTCATTGAGATGGAGATCTCTGGGAGATTTTCGCTGTTTGATATTACGTGGAGCTGGGAGATCTCTAGTGGATCAATGTCCTGAACTTTGCTCTCCCACCTGAGAGGCACAGGCCTGACACCTGGCCGGAGCACCAAGACCCTGTCAACCACGTGGCTCAGAAGAAAAGGGAGAAAGATAGAAAGAAATAAAATATAGTTATTAAATAATAAAAAAAAATAAAAATTAAAAAGTAATAAAAAGAGAAAGAAAGAAGAGAGCAACCAAACTAAAGAACAAATCCACCAATGATAACAAGCACTAAAAACTATACTAAAAACAAACAAACAAAAAAAACCAGACAGACAGAACCCTAGGACGTATGATAAAAGCAAAACTATACAGACAAAATCACACAAAGTCCACCCCCTCAATTTTCAGATGAATTGTCTATTCATGTATTCCACACATGCAGGGTACATCAAGTTGACTGTGGAGATTTAATCCTCTGCTCCTGAGGCTGCTGGGAGAGACTTCCCTTTCTCTTTTTTGTTCGCACAGCTCCTGTGTTCGCACAGGGCGTCTCTTCTTCTCTCAGACAGGACGGGGTTAAAGGAGCCGCTGCTTCTGGGGCTCTGGCTCACTCAGGCTGGAGGGAGGGAGCGGTACGGATGCAGGGTGAGCCTGCGGCGGCAGAGGCTGGTGTGACGTTGCACCAGCCTGAGGCGCCATGTGTTCTCCCAGGGAAGTTGCCCCTGGATCACGGGACCCTGGCAGTGGCGGGCTGCACAGGCTGCCAGAAGGTGCGGCGTGGAGAGTGACCTGTGCTCGCACACAGGCCTCTTGGTGGCGGCAGCAGCAGCCTTAGCGTCTCATGCCAATTTCTGTGGTCCGCACTGATGGCCGTGGCTTGTGCCTGTGTCTGGAGCTCATTTAGCCAGTGCTCTGAATCCCCTCTCCTCACACACCCTGAAACAATGGTCTCTTGCCTCTTCGGCAGGTCCAGACTTTTCCTGGACTCCCTCCCGGCTAGCTGTGGCGCACTAGCCCCCTTCAGGCTGCGTTCACGCAGCCAACCCCAGTCCTCACCCTGGGATTCGACCTCTGTTGCCTGAGCTTCAGCTCGCAGCCCCGCCCGCCCCGGCGGGTGAGCAGACAAGCCTCTCAGGCTGGTGAGTGCCGGTCGGCACTGATCCTTTGTGTGGGAATCTCTCCACTTTGCCCTCCGCACCTCTGTGGCTGCGCTCTCCTTCGCAGCTCCGAAGCTTCCCCCGTCCGCCACCCTCAGTCTCCGCCCGTGAAGGGCCTTCCTAGTGTGTGGAAACCTTTCCTCCTTCACAGCTCCCGCCCACTGGTGCAGGTCCCGTCCCTATTCTTTTGTTTGTTTTTTCTTTTGCCCTACCCAGGTACATGGGGAGTTTCTTGCCTTTTGGGAGGTCTGACGTCTTCTGCCAGCATTCAGTAGGTGTTCTGTAGGAGCTGTTCCACATGTAGATGTATTTCTAATATATTTGTGGGGAGGAAGTTGACCTCCACGTCTTAGTCCTCTGCCATCTTGAAGGTCTCCTGAGACCCTGCTTTTATCTTTAGCTTTTTTTCCCCTGCACTCATGTCTCACAAATGTTTTACTTGGGTTCTCTTTTTCTGTGTTGCCAGTGTTATCTATATTTTGGGAGCACTTTGCTGCATCCAGTCTACTCCTTTATGTCTCGTGTATTCCATCATCTTCTTTTATACAGAAACACTTCCAGTATTAAGTGTTTGAGCACTACCTCTTATATTTCACTTAAAACATCATGACACTAGAAATCAATTTATTCAGTTGTATACAGAAAATAGGAATTATGCTCATTAGCATATTTGTTCCATTTAGGCAAAAAAATTTGTGTCTCTTGGTTTTGCTTTAAGGACATTTTATTTGAAGTTGTTTTTCAAATGTTTATTCCCTGAAAAATTTTAAAACATTTATTTCTCCAAAGCCATCAGAATGGCTAGTATCTTCACTTTGGCATTTTATCAGTTTTTCTCAGTCATGATAGCAAGCGTTTGTCACTATGGGAAACTATTCTTTTCTACTCTAATTTATTTAGATGGACACAAATGTTTCTTGAATTACCAAAAATACAAGAATTTGCAAAATATAAATGTACACTACTCCCAGAGCTACTTACAATTTTATTACTGAATTAATATCAAAAATAAAAGGTCCTAATTAATAAGAAATTATTGATTATAGTTTTTGTAAGACAAAGTTAGAAAAACTAGGAATTATGAAATATTATTTGAGAGTCACCTATTTTGCAGTGCTCCTCTTGGAGAAATTTTGAGCCATAAGAATTCAATATACAACTTCATTTATAATTAAACTGCTTAAAAAAGAGGACAAAATACTTGAGTACAATATGGATTTATTTCGACACTTGTGTTGAATGTTTAAATATCATCCTAATTTTAAAAATCATAAGTTACTGATTATGGATAAAACCTCTCTGTAAAAGAACCTTGTAATAACAGCATTTTGATCATTTTTCTTATGTATTAATTATTTATGTGTCCTGACATTTTGAGTTTTAGCTTATTTTTGCCCCATATTTAAGTTGTTAAAGTATACATTGCTTTCAAGATTTGGAAACATTAAGGGGGAGGATCTAGGACCTCAGAATGAAGGCAAATGTTAGGAGAGGAGGGCAAAAGTCAAGTCTCCTAATGTCTCTTTCTACTTATGCAGTTCTGAGTTTTTAAGCTTTCCAGCAGTGATTCTGTATATAGCTGCCTTTGGGAGGCTGCTCTGTCTGTGTCTACCGTATAACAAATATATGCTTTTATCTTTCTAAAGTCAAAGTTTGAGGTGTAAAAATTCTAATGTAAACAACCGAGGCTAAATTTTCTTATTTAAGCATACCATAGAATTTTACAAATGGATTTTGCTCAGAACTAGATTGCCTGCTAATTTGATCAATTATGTTATGATACTGGGTTAACAGATGTACAGTCAGTAACAATTTAATAAGTTTCAGGGACAGGTATTGGAAATTAAATGAAGAAGAGGGAACAAACTACTTATTCTTATTAAATTTTAAAACAGTAACTTGTGGCTTTAAATATATTGCAATTCCCTGCAACAAGGTAGTATAAATAAATAGATATGTATACACCTGTAACATTTAACTGTTTTTGTTGTTAGTTTTCCAAATGCAGACAACTACAGTAAAATTCCTACTCTGCAAAATTGACACTACATCCATATTTGCACCTTTTTTTGACAAGTCTCTGTTAAACCAGGTACGTACATAACAGCAATATTGCTCTTTCTTATGTCACTTTTTTGCACTACTCATTAGCAGCAAGGGAAGGTGACCTTATTTTGTTGAAATGGTTGCTATTGTTTTGGGGTTTGGGAGAGTGTTATTTGGATATCTCCAAATAGCCTCTGAAGACCAATTAGCAAAAGCAAGATATGCATTGTGACTGTCTGTGTTTTAATTAAATGCCTACTTGAGTGTTACTCAGTAGATACAGCTTCCATATATACAAATTGTGTTCATGCTACACTCAAAGAAAAATTACACTTTGCAGAAATCAATTACTAAATACCATCATGTTTTCTTTCAATGGTAAGATGAACCAATTATTCTACTTCACACACTGTAAATATTTTGACCTTTTAAATTGCTCTCTCATAATAATACAGCTTAGTTGGTAGAATGACAAACGAAACAACATATTTTAAGTTGCATGATTTTGCTGTTCCTAGGCAAAAAGATTTAATTTTGAAAATGTGTCAAATCTTCGCAAATTGATCTTTACCTTTAACACGATTACAGTGTAAAAAATCCCAATGAGATGCTTGTTTGTTTGTTTTCTTCACTCTTCATTTGGAAACTTGATATAATGACGCAAATTTTCATTTATGAAAGAACAATGAGGAGACATTTGAATCAGAATGGCATGACATTTCTGACCTCATAATTTGGTGACTACATCATAAAACAAAAATAAAGTTTTGTTCTAGTGTAAGTATAGACAGGTCAAAGAGGGGTTAATAATTTTCACAAGACCTAATGTTTAAGAATATTTCATATTTATAATATATAGGTATATTTAGCTAGCCCATAATTATTAACTATGTACCAGGTTCTTTTCATGCTTTCTTCATACATAAAGTTATTCTCATACCAACCGTGTCAGGTATGCACTGTTTTAATCCCCATTTACAGTTGAGGACACAGACCAAGGGCCTCTGAGGTTTTCCAGGGTCACACAGATAGTAAGGGATATTACACTGTGTTTCCTAACACTACATACTTAAATATTATGATAAAGGGGACATTTCAAGTCTGTAGTTTAAAAAATGACCAAAGTGTATTTTTTATTTGATTACAGATCATTTGGAAAAACAAAAGTTAAATGCTTACCTGATGGCATGTATAAAGATAGATGCTTAAGATTTAAATACAAAAAAATAAAAACAAAACAAAACAAAACATAGATGGCTATCTTTAAATTTTCTGAGAGAAGCATGGCTTTTATGTTTTGTTTTGTTTTTTTGCGGTTTGAGGGCCTCTCACTGTTGTGGCCTCTCCCGTTGCGGAGCACAGGCTCCGGACGCGCAGGCTCAGCGGCCATGGCTCACGGGCCCAGCCGCTCCGCGGCATGTGGGATCTTCCCGGACCGGGGCACGAACCCGTGTCCCCTGCATCGGCAGGCGGACTCTCAACCACTGCGCCACGAGGGGAGCCCGAGAAGCATGCCTTTTAATGTGACACACCATTAATACCTTTAAATTATACAAAGCTCTTACATGTCAGTACAGAATTCTCAGAACAGTTGGCCGAATAGTACACAAAAGACGAAATTTTAATAACCAGTTGGAACCAGTAACTAACCAAATTCCAATTAATGAATATTTTTGGTGATAAAAATGGACTTGATGACAGTGAGCCTGTTCTATAATGCTGGTGTGATACAAAGCAGTACGTGTTCTGATAAGGCAATTTGTCATTCTGTGTCAAAAATATTAAAAAAAGTATGAATACTCTTTAAACCATAAATTCTACTTCTAAGGGAGTATTACAAATGCATTTCAAATAACAAAACTCCCAACAGTAGAAACCTGACTTAAACTACTGAACATGACATACCCTATAAAAAACACCTCAGGTAGTCAGAGACTGTTACAAAAGAAGTTTGCTACAGTTAGAATGAAATTATGTCAGCCATTGAAGAGTTTGACTGATTTAATACAGATTTTGTATATTTTTCATGAGTTAGAGCTAAAAATTATTATGCCAGAGAAATATTTTAAAAAATGTTTTGCTGTCTTTAAGTATTAATATACATTTAATATATAAAACATAATAGCATTACTATTTCAAAATATGTAACTACAGTGATTCATAAGTAAAGTAATTCGTATAATGTTTCCTGTATAATTGCCTTTAATAATTTGTCTTCCCCAAATATTAACTTGAACTCACACTCTTAGAAATAAGAATGCTAAAAATCTAGATGAGCGCAACCTGAGAAACACAGCACTTTGTGTTGATACATTAGCATTCATGGAAGACCAACATTCGATCATTTGTGTTTCACCATTTCTGTTACAATTTATCATGTCAATACTCCTTCCCCACATAAGAGTTTTCTCTGATAAGATTTTATGCTTAATAGCACTTATTAGTTGAGGTTCTCCAGAAAAACAGGACCATTAGGATGTATTTTGGTGTTGGGGGAGAGAGAGAGGAAGAGGTTTATTAGAAGGAATTGGCTCATGTGATTATGGAACCTGATGAGTCCCAAAATCTGCAGGATGAGTCATCAAACCTGAGACCATGTCCAGTGTGAGTCTGAAGGCCTGAAAACCAGGGTAACTGATGGTGTGATTCCAGTTAGAAGGCCTGCAAACTCAAGAACCAGGGAGAGCCTAGTTTCAGCTCAAAAGCAGTCAGGTAGGAGGAATTCTACTCAGGGGAGGGCCAGCCTCTTTGTTCTATTCAGATCTTAAACTGATTGGATGGCACCTACCACACCCATTAGGGAGAACAGTCTGCTTTACTCAGTCTACATATTTAAATGTTAATCTCATCCAGAAACACCCTCAAAAAAATACCCAGCACAATGTTTGACCAAATATCTGGGTACCTCATGGCTCAGTCAAGTTGACACATAAAATTGACCATCTCATAAAAGAATGTGAGAGTGTGTGTGTCTCTGAGTGTGTCTATATATATATATATGAAATGCTATATAATATTGTATATAAATGTCCTTTTAAATTGGGCAATAGGTCCTAAATATGTCCATCAGTATACTTTTGTTAATTAATTTGAGCAGCCTTCTATGTTGGTTTGATACGTCCTTCATCTGAATGTCAACAGTAGAAAATGGAGACTTCCTGAGTAGAGAAATTTCTTCAAGTTACCTGCTTTGGTTATCCTCTATAGAAGAGTAATCCATTTCTCATCTACATTTCCTTGAAGACATTTCCACAGGCTTTCTGAAGATTATGCCCACTCTGATTCTTTATCAGCTTGCTTTCTTAGAACAAGCCATGTGGACCCATGTTGCTTTTCTTCTCATTACTATTTTACTTGGGTTTCCTTGTTCCTTAAGACAGAAGGTTGAGCCCACTCAGACCCATCAGGACCTTGATACACAGAAGATAACCTCCTTGTTTTTACTACTGTTATTGTTGTTATTGGTAAGATTCCTAAAGCATTTTACTCAAAATAAGGGCATCTGTGTAGAGGTCTTTATGGTTGACTTCTCGATATCCATTTCATCCTAGGTCATGGTAAGCCCATGCATCTGTTGGGTCAAACATTCAGCAATACACCAGACTAGCCAGTGTAGTGTAGAAGAAAGAGTGCTGAGAGAGCTCCTGGGAAAGGGTCACTGCTCCTGTCAAGGAGGTACATAAGCATTTGTTCCATTCTTCCTCTGAACATTACCATATCTGTATGTTACTTTTATTTATATCTGCTGGAGCCATATTTATAACACCAGGGGAGGCCAGCTCAAAGCAAAGTCTTTTCACATTGAGCATGAGACACTGGAGGATGAAAGGTAGTCTATGATTAAACTGCTGCATCACGCAATTCTGGAACCCACTCTACCTCTAGACATCATGCTTAGAAATACAAACAAACAAAAATTCTTATTGTTTAAGCCAGTTTGATTTGAAACTTTCAGATATTTGCCACTGCTAAATGATATAACGCTAATAATAAAAATAGCAAATATTCAGGATAACCTACTTGTTTCATTAAAAGTGCAACTTATATCTCTAGAATTATATATGTTCAATAATATAGAAGCAAAGTCCCTATAAATATTGCTACAGATTTTCAAAGTGTAAACAACTCTTGGACCTATTCTTGGGTATGTTTCATGAAAACTTTTTTTTCATTGAAAATCATGTAGAGATTTTCCTTGAAGCGGGCTTACTTTTTAGCAAGATCATACAATAGAAGGAAAACAATGGATGCCGCCTACTTTCAAACAGATAATTCACTTTTCTCAGAAACTTTCAGACTATCACTTGAGTTATGCTAGACATTAGTTTCAAAGATTTTCTAAAAATTTCTTCTACATAACTATGATGTCATATTGTGGAAGATTTTCAAATTAGAGTGGAGAAAGCACTTGATCCCTTATTATTTCTAAAGTATACCATAGTTATATTTTGCTTTTATAAATACAGATGTTTAATAATACAGCACTGTTTATTTAATACAGTATTTTTCAAGACAGATTTTCTTTCTTGCAATAGCTCTCAGATACTTCATGTAAGAGACCAAAGTTCCATGGATAATACTATCTTAGCATATTGAAATTTGTTAACATGCAAGAGTTTTTTGAATCACAAAGCTGTTTAGCTAAACCCAATCATCTCCTCCCCAACTCTAAGGAAGCCAAGTATTAAAACAACTGCAGAAGAAATCAATAATGAATTCCATAAAATACATAATTCTGTTTGTCATATCTTTGCTCCACATCCCGAATATATCAACCCTAAAAATACTTGTAACAATTTATCTGGAGAAGCCATTTTACTGAATCCATGCATATTATATAAATATTATGTTTGTATATTTACATGTTGGCCAAAAATAAGCAGTCAAATTAGTGGAGAATATTTCTATTCATATAAATATTATTTTAATCTCACTTTGAAAATTTCAACTATAACCAATGCCTTATGTGGTTTTTCATATCTGGTTTAGATACCATGCTGTGCCTCTTTAAGTTTCAAGGAAACCTACTAGTTAGCTTATCGTAAACATCAAGTAAATATTTAACGATGACTTCTAATAATCACTACCATAAGCAGAATGAGAATCAAAAGCAGTAGCCTCTTGAAAAACTCACCCTAAGACATAACTGGAATTGAGTTTCTTATACTTAATGAATATGTAAGTAGAGAGGGCTGAAACATTCAGCATAACTGCATGATTGTGTGTATATAAAAGAACAACATTCTGATCATGTGGGAAACAAGGTTAATGCTGAACAAATTAGTGAAGTAATTCAAGCAAAGAAAATCCCCTCTAAGAATAGCTGAATGACATCCATGGTATATAAATAAATGGCATAAAATTAAGGAAACAGGGAGCTTCCCTGGTGGTGCAGTGGTTGGGAGTCCGCCTGCCGATGCGGGGGACATGGGTTCGTGCCCCGGTCCGGGAAGATGCCACATGTGGCGGAGCAGCTGGGCCCGTGAGCCATGTCCGCTGGGCCTGCGCATCCGGAGCCTGTGCTCCGCAGCAGGAGAGGCCATGGCCGTGAGAGGCCCGCGTACCGCAAAAAAAAAAAAAAAAAAAAAAATTAAGGAAACAGGAGCTTCTCTTTCTGAGAGATACAGTGTTAGTTCAGTTTCCAAATAGGTAATGTTACACTGCAATGTAAAGAATCTTCATATAATTAAGAGTATTGTGTTTCTTATTAGAGACTGGAAAGAATATGAATATTAATTATATATGAACCTATTGCTGTTTTCCTAATAGCACATTATTTAATATTCTAATTGAGAAATCAAAAATTTCATTTAAATTTGACATCTTAAAATATGTTAATCCATGGTAAAAAAAATCTAATGCCATTTATTCCTCCCTACGTCAAGCAAGGTCTAGTGGCATAATGTACCCCTAGTTTATATATTTGGAAGCTAAGGTCTAAGGAATTTGCCTCAGGTCTCAGAGCAAGTAAGTTTCAGAATCAGGTTTGGAAATTAAGTGTACATGATTCATTTTACTAGTTCACGCAAATATTAAAATAGTAAGGGGGGCAAAGAAGTTTCAGGTTTTTATCTTTGGAACTTAATAAATGCAATTTGAGATGACAACCGCTTGAATTTGTAGTTTGTACAATATTAATTATATCCCTTGAAATAGAATAACTTCAGTTGAGTATTAAAAATGTTTCCTCCTAAAATATTTTTCCATATAAAAATGGAAAAAAGTAAATCATGTGTGTAATAATTTATACTCTAAAGCTATTATGGATCTTCAATTTTCAAGGGTCTGACTGAGCATATGTTTAGTTATTCTCCCCCACAAAACACTGTTGAAGCATCAAAAAAAAAAAAAAGATTTCAAAATACAACAAATTAAAAAAAACCTGAGAATCGCAAGCAAGAAAAGCAGCTAAAATCATTGATGCATTCATTTGATGGATTTCATGAAGACAGAATGTAGGGAGAACCACACTGATGGACATGTAGGGGCAAAGGACATCACTCAGAGCATTTACAAGAGAAGACTCTTCTATAGGCAAGAGCTATTTTTCATTGTAGAAAAAATCCTGGAGCAGATAATTATGGATATCTAAACTAGGAAGAGGACAGAGGTAAAAGTGATTTTCTAAAAGTTTTTGGAACACCTTTTGCACAGTATTCCTCTACACATTTATCCCTGCCTTCCACGGCACTCTACCCAATGTGTGCAACAGAATATATTGCCTCAGGTGAACTGGGAAAATACTTTCTTAATAAATTGATTAACCTGCATGGAAGAAAGGAGGGCTTCCAAATTGGAGGTTATATTTTGATAGTATAAACTTTATTTAAAATGAGAGAGGACAGCATGCCTTTCTGACTCCACTTTGTTTAGATACTCCAAAGTAGAGCCACTAAAATGGCATGCATCATCAACATAAAAGCCTGGCTGTCAGCCCTGTTCATCAGTGACGAAAGGCAATGGTCATAGATTAAAATGATCACAAATATATATTTCTTCATTAATATAATTATGGAATTAAGGTTTATCGAACAGTTGAAAAAATTCAGCACTAAGAAATGATAATGAAGAGAGTAAAAACCAAATCTGATCCCTTAGGAAATAATAAATGCAAACAGGAAAAAAGGATCTTAAAAAGATTTGAATAAGTGAGATGAGAGAAGGTATCTAGCAATGAAATAAGCATAGGCTATATTGGGACAAGGGAATCAGGGAAAAAATAACAGTTATTAGAAATTTAGAGATATATAGAGACATCTAGCTATAGATATAGATATACTTAGGTGTAAATATATAGATAAAGATATTAGGTAGGTAGATGATAGATAGGTAGATATAGATAGATAGGTAGATAGATAGATAGATGGATGTGGTTGCCGAAATTAAAAGTAAAATTAAGCAAGAACTTTTAAAGGAAAAAGAAATCTTAAAAACCAAAGACTAACCCAACCCCAAGAAGGACAAGTGAAAATAAAATTCTTCAAAGGGTTACATTTCTTTGAAAGTTCAGAATACACTCAAAAATTGCACACAGGCCTTAAAGTAGGAGAGGAGGTATTCTGGGGAATTCAGCTCATGAAAATTATTTTAGTTGTTAATTTATTTTAAGACTTAAATCTTTAGTCAATTTGCTTTGTAAACTTTTATAAGTCTGTTATCATTTATTCAAAAGATACATACAAACAAAACTTGGAAACCTTAATGAGTTTCTGATGCTCAGAGACATCTTTGGAAGAGGTGGTATTTTCACATATTCAGGAATTAAAGTCTCTTATTTTTGCATTTTTGAGTCTCTCTAAGTCACTAGTATGCCAACCACTGTCTTGCAGTAATACCTCTTCAGTCACTTCTGAAAAGTTGCCAGGAAAATCATATCTAACTTTTAAAGGATAGACTTGAAAAATCAGCTTCTGCAATGTCAACTCACTCTAGGAGTAAGAAGAAAAGCGTGGCTACATGCCAGTATTACACAGCCATTTTGATAATATTGAAAGAGCCATGTATCAATTTAACGTTTTTATTTTTCAATTAACAAATAAAATCATATAATATCACCAATCTCTGACCTAATCTCATCATTGGATTCCAACTGCTCCTTGGGTGTATTTGCATATATGTAGGTTTTCTTTAATTTATTTCAATACTGTTTTGTAGTTTTTAGGGTATAAGTTTTATATTTCTTTTGTTAAAACCATTTCTAGGTGAAGTATTTTATTCCTTTTGATGATATTGTAAAGGGAATTGTTTTCTTAGTTTCATTTTCGGCTTGTTCATTGCTATTGTATAGAGATACAGTTAATATCTGTACCATGATATTGTATCCATCAACCTTGCTGAACTCATTTAACATTTTCTATATACAAATCATGTCATCTGTAGATACAGTTATAATTCTTCCTTTCTAATCTGGTAGCAATTTAGTTCATTTTCTTTCCTAGTTGCCCTGGCTAGAACCTCCGTGAGTAGCATTGATGATAGTAAATATGCTTGACTTATTCCTGAATTTAGGGTGAGGGCATTTAGTTTTTCAATGTTAAGTATGATGTTAGCTGGGTTGTTATCAGGTTGAGGAAGTTCTCTTCTATACCTGTTTGTTGAGTGTTTTTATCATAAATGAGCGTTGAATTTTGTCAACTGCTCTAACCTATATCTACTGAGAAGATTGTGTCATGATCTCTTAATATATTATAAATAATTGCTTTTAAGATGTTAACCTGTCTTGAATTCCAAGTGGGATAAATCCCACTCGGTCATGATGGATAATTGTTTTTAAAAAGTAATTTGAAAGATTTAGTTAGCTAGTATTTTGCTGAGAATTTTTGTGTCTATATTCCCTAGAGATTTTGGTCTGTAGTTTTTTTTTTTTTTTTTCTTATGATGTGTTTCTCAAATTTTGCTATTGAGGTAATACTAGCCATATAGAATGAATGGAAAATTTTCCCTTTGTTTCTATCTTTCAGAAGGGTTTGTAAAGAATTGGTGTTGATTTTCTTTAAGTTTTTGTTAGAATTCACCAGTGAAGCTATCTGCGCGTGGGCTTAATTTGTGCAAAGTTTTTAAATTACTAAATAAAACTTGTAATTTGTTATAGGTCTTTTTAGATTTTCTACTTCTTTTTCTGTTATTGTAGTCTGGTAGTTTTTGTTTTTCTTGAAACTTGTCTGTTTAATCGACGTTATCCAATGTGTTAGCATACAGTTGTTCATAATACTTTCTCATATTTGCTTTATTCTTGCAAGTAGTAGTGTCTCCTCTTTCACTCCTGATTTTAGTAATTAGAGTCTTCTCTCATTTTATTTTTGCTCAGTCTATTTAAATTATTTTTCAATTTTGTTTATCTTTGCAAAAAAACAACTTTTTTTTTGTTGAGGTTCTCTGGTTTTTTCTAGCCTCAATTTTATAGATTTCCTCTCTAAACATGTTATTCCCTTCCTTATGCCTGCTTAGGTTCAGTTTGTTCATTTCTCTAGTGTCTTAACAGGAAGTTTAGATTATTGATTTGAGATGTTTCACCTCTTTTAATGTAATCTTTTATAGCTATGAATTTCCATTAAGCAGTAGTGTGACTCATAGGTTTTGGTATACGTGTCTTCATTTTCATTTTTATCAAACTCTTTTTTCATTTTCCTTACTATATCTTTTTTGACCTGTTGATTTTTTTAGGATAGTTTTGTTAAATTTCAACATATTTGTTAATTTTCCAAATTTCTTTCTATTTCTGATTTCTAATTTCATTCTAATGTGGTCAGAAAACATACTTTGTATTATTCCAATCTTCTTATATGTTGAAGTATGGTTTATGATCTATCCTGAAGAATATTTCATGTATAATTAAGAAGAATGTATATTCTCCTGCTATTGGGTGGAGTATTTTCTAGATATCTGTAGGTTTAGTTAGTTTTTAGTGTTACCCAAATCTTCTATTTCCTTATTTATCTACTGTATAATTCTTTTACATGTTGTTGTGGAGTTTTGAATTCTCATTAGGTATATACATATTTGTAATTGATGTAGATTATTGATATATTGACTATTTTTCATCACAAAAATCCATTTTATCTCTAGCAACAGTTATTTTAAAGTCTAAATTGTCTGATACTGGTATTGCCCTATAGCTTTCTTATGGTTGCTCTTTTCATGACATGTGTTTTTCCATTCTTTTACTTTTAACCTATGTGTATCTTTGAATCTTGATTGTGTCTGCAGACAGCATATGTTTCTTTAATCCAGTCAACTCTAACTTTTAATTGTATTGCTTAATCCATTTACATTTAATGTTATTATTGATATACTTGGATTTACATCCGCCATTTTATTTTTTCTTTATGTCCCTGGTCCTTTTGTTCATCTGTTTCTCCTTAATGCTTTCTTTTTTTAATTGTCAAGATTTTCTGGTGTGTCATTTAATTCTTCCAATGATTTTTCACTTCTATATTTTTGAGTCATTTACTTACTGCAGAGCTTACCATACATATCTTAACTGATCAGAATTTACTTCAGATTTATTCCCATGAGAATAGATACTTCTCTGTATTTTTATTCCATATTCACAATTTTTATGTTATTAGTGTTATGGAAATTGTATCTATATAGCTTGAAACTCAGGAATACATTATTATAATTGTAACTTTGTATAATTGTATATCTTTTTTAAAAGCTGAGAAAAAGAAAGAAGATCAATGAATTATTTTACAGGATTTATTGTATTAACCTTCTTATTTACCACTTTTAGTTCTCTTCATTAGTTCCTGTGAATTTGAGTTACCATCTGGTGTTATTTCCTTACTCCAAAACAGCTTTGCTTTTACCTGTCTACTTTGTGCTCTTACTGTCAGATATTGTACCTCTCTATATATTATAGTCCCAATAGTGCATTTATATGTACATTGTTTTATGTAATTGCTTTTTAATCAATTAGGACAAGAAAGAAGAAATAAGCATGTATACTATCTTTTATGATTACATAATCACTTGTTTAATTGCTTTCTCTTATCAAATCTCTGTGCCTCTGCTCCAGAGATGGGTGGGGGTAGTGGCATCCTCTTCTGGGAATGACAACCCTGCTTTATGAGCAAGAAGCTGGGTGGGGCAGGCGGCTCTGGTGGTCTTTTCTTGGCTCTCTCTGTAGAAAGTAAATGTCATTCTACAGTGAGTTGGAAAGAGGTCCTTCAGGGCCACAGTATTAGCAACCTGTTGGCTTCAGGGCAGAGCTTTCACCCTACAAATTGGGGCTGGATAAAGAAGAGATCCCAGACCTCTCAACTACTCTTGCCTAGAATAGAGCCTCTGGTAAGAAATGGCGGTGTCCTGCCCCTCCTTCGGGAGGTTCTGTAGCCCTGACTGAAAGCCAGGGGAAGAGGAAGACTGTGTCTTTGGCTTCACAAACACAAAAAGGAGCTTCCGTTTTACTAAAGTGGGGATCAGGGAGGGGGTGGAGCAGGTCTTGGCTTAAATGCCATAGACTGGCTGTTTTTACACAGATTTAGTAGACATTCTTGAATAATTTTTTTCACTTCATATATGCTTCTAGGAAATTTTCCAGAGATTTTATTATATTTTAATATTTTTTCACCAGTTATGGTTGTTTTGCTGGGGTGAGGGTCCGCAGAGTTCTTCAGATGACTCTTCTGGCAGTTTGCATCATATTTCTATACTTAGATGGGCATACAAAGTCGTATACTTGTTTCATCATATGTTTTTGTTTTTGCTGTTCAGAAATACTAAGACTATTATTGTTTTCTTTTAAAACATCTATTTATAAAGTGATAAATTATGTTCTTAAATGAAATATTTGTCCAGGAAAAAAAAGTGGGAAATGGCTTTTGATACAGATTTTAAGTGGTATTATGGGTCTCAATTCTTTTTTTTTGAATTTAAGAGAAAATAAATTTAAGTTCAAACAAAATGTAGTAAATATATTTCATTTTAGTCAAAAATCAGTAGGTCCTAAAGAATGCTTTATTTTTCCTTTTTTACACATTAAATCTGCAATGCTTTTTATGAAAGTGATTGTAAAATAAAATTACACATGAAAATTCTTTTAAACCAAACCAACATAACTGTATTATACTTTTTCTTTATTGACATTTGATCTCTCATTTTAATCTTGATTTCTTCCTTAACATATATATATGTATATGTATGTGTGTGTGTGTGTGTGTGTGCATGTGTATGTTTGAATCTTAACATGTATGTGTATGGTGTAACGAATACCAATATATTGTTTTCCTTGTTGAAACAAACAAAAGCACGGTGGAATTGGTGAATGAATAGTGGAGCTTTACCAAAATCCACAACACTTTTGTATGGCAGTTGAGTAATACAAAAATTTTTATAATTTTTCTTGTAGATGTGAGAAAATTCATTAGAACTAGGAAAAAGTAAAACTATCACTTTATTAAAACCCAAAACTCAATGCTCTGACATAGAGTATAATGTGAATTCATAACTTAACTACTTTCATGTTGTGTCCTCAAAATAACATGCATATTAGTATGTCAAATCCCTAAGTTTGTGGAAGTTCTTGGTTTTATTTCACTTGAATTTTTTTTAACATGTTAGCACATTTATGGTAAAAGAGTGCATTGTTTTTGAGTGAGTGATTACACTTTTAAACAACAGGTCTCCTTAAACCTGGACATTTTTGCATATTTGCCATAATTTAAGAGATTACCATTCTCTAAAACCTCTGCAAGCTATAGGCACTATATCTTTCACAGTAGCAAAATTCCTCTTACATGTCAGATATCCACTTTATCAACGTGTGGGGGAAGAGTGACAGAGGGAAATGTTCCTCATCTCTACCAGTTCAGTTATTTCGATGGAATAGTATCAGAGTAGCCAGGTCAAGTCTGAGAAACAACCATTTTGTTCATGGCTGAACCAGACATTGTCAATGTAGCTGCAGTTTAAGTTAAGAAAATATTTTTTCCCTGAAATTTCCTAAGGCAGGTGTCTGTAACCACAGGACACAGTAATAAATCAAGCTGTTAGACAAAGTAGACTATTACCATTGACCT
This sequence comes from Monodon monoceros, assembly GCF_005190385.1. NCBI lineage: Eukaryota > Metazoa > Chordata > Mammalia > Artiodactyla > Monodontidae > Monodon > Monodon monoceros. Next base: position 19,818,427 of record NW_021703768.1, on the reverse strand, counting down.
TGTGTAATGTAATGACTCTTCTAAAGCTCTTCAAAAGAGTCGTGAGTGCCATAACCATGGGATCTGCTGGTAGACCTTGCACTAGAACCTTTCTGTTCTCCTTCTGTACCTCTTTCCTACTCTGAACAGTTTCCAGATACTCAGGATTTTACCTTCTAAATTTTCACTGAGTCTTCTTGTGGTTTTGTTCAACGTTTTATGTCCTTGCCTACAATTTCCAGACTCTCCAGCAACTCTGCCTTTCTTCCCAGATTATCACAGTTAGTGCCCATTATACCATTTACCCCAGTTCTAAAAGCATCTAATTTTATCTAGAACCAACAAGTGCTTTCTAATAACTTTAAGCTGAATGTGGAAGGAGAAAACTAACATGAAAAAGAATAAGATACATTAAATTATATTGTTGCTTGGCATTTGTATAATGCTCAGTTGGTAAATGAATCCATGGATTTTGCATTATTTGGTTATTAGCATTCATTAAAAACATATAATGGAATATGTCTGTATCATACTGAAAGTTCCAGGAGAGATTAGTTTTTAAATAATTATGTTTTAACTATATACCATATTTTAAAATACCTGTGTTTAAGGTATCAAAAGTTTATTGCTGATTTTTTCATGGGTATTTTATTTTTAAGTAGCGGTATAGCTGTTTTTACATAACTTAAGCTCATTCTCATTTATATTACATTTCTAATCTAAATATTTTATTTTTCTCCTTTTTTAGCTATGTCCTATTACTTATTTTTTCTCACTCAGTAATTATTTATTACATTCGTTTGAAAATTAATTATACTAATATTTTAATCAGTTAAATTAGTAGGTAAAAACAGTTGCAGAACATATATTTTTGAAATAAAACTAAGCGTGATCTTTTGATGTAAAGGTTTTTGTTTGATGTTTTTATTATGTATTTTCTAGCAAAAGATTAAGTAGATAGAGATCAGAGTGTAGAATTGGTTTGTCCAAGACATCATTAATTTCCTGATATATCTTAAAGTTAATATAGCGACATCGTAAGATTAGAAGAAATGTGTCTAAACCTAGAATTAAACATGTAAGGTAAAATATGCAATCTTCACTGGTAAAAGAAGATATATGATACCTGCTGCATTATTATAAAAACCAGTGAAAAGCCACTGGGAAATAAAAGAAAACAGATTTAGTAAAACCTTGGGATGATTTTTAAATTTTATGAAATGCTTTTGTCTTTATGTCTCCTGGAAAGAAGCAAAATTGTAGTCTTAACTATACCTTATTCCATAAAGACTGTATTACTAGAAGTCTCCCTAAATGATTATAATTTCTGAATTAAATTTCAAATAAAGTGTTGCTTCTACTGAATATGGGCTGTATTAACATTACCTAAAGTTCTATATTAAATGCACACAGCCCACATTCCCATACTAGCTGGAGCAACTCTACAGAGTTTTGAAAATTCTTCTTGTGAGGAAAAGGATAATATGAATATAGCAAGATTATGTTGCTATGGCAACTGTGACTTCTCTATTTCTAGTCTTTCTTGCACTTAAACTTCCAGCTTTCAGGTTGTATTGCCATTTTCCCTGCTAATCTATCTGATACATATGTAAAAATGCTGACTAAAGTATAACAAGGAAAAATATTCAGAGTGTTGTGAAATACTATCCCTCAATGATAAGAAACTTCAGAATAAAAAAATGCTGACTCCAACACACTAAATATTTACTTTCAATAATACCACAATAGATACGTGTATATAGGGAATGTTATTAAAGTATGCTCTTTTGTAAAAGACTGAGTCAGACGAAAGCAAAAGCAGTAGCAAAATTAAATACAATAATCTCTCTTATAAATACATTTTACCAAATAACACAGGAAGGATTTTGTTGGATTCAACCAATGGATTATCTCATCTCACTTATTAACATACATTCACATCCATCTATATCTACATATTATATAAATGACCTAGATATCTTATTTGTGGAATGTATATATATATATATATATATATATATATATATATATATATATA